>NW_012099444.1:21555-23239 GCF_000951045.1 Mandrillus leucophaeus | reverse complement strand
GTGGGCTGAGGTTGTGCCACCCTACTCCAGCCTGGGCAAGCAGAGTGAGACCCTGTCTCAAAACTAACAAGAAATACTATAGGGAAGTCTCTAGCCTGAAGGTAAGTGATAATAGATGAAACTAAGATCTGCAAGAAAAAAACAAGGAGCCCAGGAAATTGTGTGTATGTGGAAATATAGAAAAGCTATTTTCTTCTTCTTTTAATTTCTGTAAAAGACAATACACTATTTAAGCAAAACTTAAAACATTGTGTTGTGTAGTCTATAACTAATGGGTATGTAAAATCTGACAACATTTGCACATATAATTGAGGAACTGTCAAGTAGTTGTAAATTTCTTAACTTTATGTGAAGTGGTACATTATTAACTCTAAGTAGACTGTGGTAACAAAAGAACAACCAGTGAAAGGGAAATAACACGAAGAAATACAGCTTGGAGCAACAGAACAACTAAAATGGTATTAGTATAAAAAGGAGTGAATTTGTCATCCCTGGAAATGTCCAGGTTGGAAAGTCATCAGATCAGGAAATTTCAGAAAGACAGGAAATTGATTACTTCTTCTTCCCCTCGAAAGTTGTGATTTGGGGTGTATGCTATACTTGATTTTATTTTAATGCCTCAAAGCAAAATGTTTCACAAGACATGTTTTGCTCTTGAAATTTCTGGCATCTTTCATGTGGCCACTATGGATGTTTACATTCATAAGCTCAATTACTTGGCCTCTTTCATAAATTTAAAACAAAGGTAACACATGCTGTTATAATTTAGTTTCACCACCAGTTTCTTTGTTTTATGCTTTCAATAAAATACTACGTCTGCATTTGAGAAATGTTCTGTGCAATTATTCCTGAGAAGAACAGTATGAATTTTTAAATCTATTCTCACAGGAATATTAACAAATAACACACAAATAAAGGAAAATGGAAAACGCTAGAACTCCACTCCCACACCCCTTCCCCATCCAACCCTCTCCCACAATGGGGTTCTGCCAAGTACTCCTCAGAGCTTAATCAAACTTACTTCTGTCCAGTTCTGATTCTTTATAAGGTCAGACGACCTTCAGGTTCTCCCACTTCCCGTCAGTGTATTGTGCTTCTCTCCAAGCACCACCACAGAACTGAATCCCATTGGTTTGAAAGAAGTATTTGTGCCTAACAGTAATAAGCAAATGACATTTTTCTCCCAATGTCAGAAAACATGGGCAACCTGCTCCCTTTCCCCTTTCTTGGCGTCTCTCCCACCTTCCCTCCAAGATCAAATTGGCCTCCCCCAATTCTGTGGAAAAGAAAACAGAATTCCTGGGCCCAATGCCCAAGTGTTTCCAGCCAGCACGGCATTGCCAAGGCTAAATCACCAAGCCGAGGACCTGGGGATGGGCGCAAATGCAAATCAAAAAGGCTCTTGAGAAAGAGGGGTTTCTTCATTTTCTTTCTAGGCGCAGTAATCTATGAACACAGCTCCTTTTCCCAGGCCCTGCAACCTGCCCCTCTGATAGGAAGTGACCGTGGGCTGGCTTTTATCTTTTCTTTCACCTCTTATTAGAGTAGTGACAACTTGTTTTCTTCATTTCTTCCTCCCCCTCGGCTTTTAGGTTTCAGCGAACTTCACGGTGCCCCACCCCCTCCAGGAAGACGCCCCCGCGGGCTGGCAGCTCTCCCAGCGCGGGGCGGGGTCCCAGACGGG
>NW_012099444.1:15430-16835 GCF_000951045.1 Mandrillus leucophaeus | reverse complement strand
TGAAATAACACAGAATTGAGAAATTATTTTTAAGAAGATATAAAAAGATATGCATGAGAATCCAATAAAGTACATAACATTCTTCTGGGTACAGATATCATTTCTCTAAAACAACGTATAAGTAGAATCCTAACTGAATATTTTTGTTACTGTTTTTAACTATACTGTTTAGCTCATGTGAAAGAACAAACATATATTAATGTTATGTATATTACAAATAATAATATACAAAATATATAATTATTGTATATATTATATATAATTTTAACGTTTAATATTATACATATTCACATATATATAGTGGAGACTTTTTCATATAATAAAAGGTGTTATAAAACTGGTGATTAAAAGTCAGTGCAGTAGAACTACTACCAGATGTGTAAATGAAACTGAAGAGACATGGAAGAATAAAAGGAAAGCTGGGATTTGATAAGCTTACATTTTAAATCAGTGGGAGGGAAGAAGAAATAACATTTAATTGAATGTGCTTGGACAAACAGGAATTTATTTGGGAAACCTAATAATAAAACTGGAACTTTTCCTCACTGTTAACAGACAAATGTAGTCCAGATGGCTTACTAATTTAAATCTAAATATATGCAATCTAAAAAGGAAAAAAGAAAGCCCAAATAGGTATTTGTGCACACTGGATGCTGGAAAAGCATTTCTAAGCATAATACAAAAACCTAGACCCATTTAGGGACATGATTTTTGTTAACATTTCCATCCCCCCCAAAAAGATGCAAACTGGGGACGTTGTTAATAGAAAAAAAAAGATAATTTTGCTAATATACCTAGAAAATTTATTAATGACCTTCAAAATCAATGACCCAGTTAAGGATAAAATGAGTCAACTCAAAGCAAAAGAAATAATAAGCAAATAATAAGCAGAGTGAATACTGTTAGCCACACTGATTATCCAAAACATATATAAAGTAAGACGTCAATTTTTGCATTAATTTTACAAATTTTGAAAGTCTGATAACTTTAGGTGTTGTTGAAAATGCAATGAGGAAAATATAATTTTACAAACTTTTAGTGGAAATGTGAATTGGTGAAACTGTTTTTAGGGTTAAAGCTGTTCAAATTTACAAATGTTCATTTACTTACTGGAATTTTTCCATCAAAACATGCTCCCAGGTGTACAAATAAAAATGTCTGTCAAAGATGTTTAAAGTAGGATTATTTACAATGTAGAAAACATGGATACAACTCTGTAGCCATTTATTGGGAATTGGTTACATAATGTATGGTATCTTCAAAGGTAGAATAATATGCAGTTTAAAACATTGTAGCTCTAAATGTTCTAACTTGGAATATGTCCAAAACATAAGTTAAAGTTAAAACACAAAATGAAACAAAGAACAAGTTAAAACACTGTGTGTGTGTGTGTGTGTGTGTGTGT
>NW_012099444.1:11910-14560 GCF_000951045.1 Mandrillus leucophaeus | reverse complement strand
ACAAAAATGCAGTGAAGACAAATGGTAAGTTTTGAAAGGATAATTTTAATATAAAATTTTAATACCTTTCATATAAAGAAGACAGAAATAAAAAGCTAACAGAAATGAACAAATGACAAACAGGCAGTTCACAGAAATAGAGTTGCAAATTGCTTTCAAACAAATAATAAAAGTGGCTCAGCCTCCTCATTATAAGATATATGGAAAATAAAACCAATTTTTTTTTTAACATATCAGATTGACAACTACAAAAATGTTGATAAAATACTGTGTTAGGAATGTAACTTTTTGTCTGGGGTCTAAATTGATTCAAATTCTTTAGAGTGCAATTGGATAGTGTCTTTAAAAATGTACAAAACTTTGATCCATCAATTCTCCTTTCAATAATTTAATGCACAGATGCACAGGAAGAAAATATTTTTTTCAGCATTTTTGATAATAGCCTAAATTTGGAAATGATTTAAGTTTTTGTCATTAAGCAGCCAGATAAATGCATTATGTTGCAGCCATTAAAAAGAATAAGGTTATATGGACTGAAATGTAATTAATATCAATACATTTTAATAAATGAAAAGAAAAAGACACAGAAAAGTATATAGATGATTGCCATTTGTATAAAAACTATGTATATTACTTTATTTATGCTTAGAAAATCTCTTGGAAGACAAAAAAAATCTAATGTCTGTGGTTGCCTTTTGAAATGGGAAATGGGAATTGGAGTAGGTGGGGTTCTTTTGTATAAATGTATTGTGTAAATTTATGCACTGCTGGCTCCTTGAATTATATTTGTGTTTGTTTGCACGTAACATCTATTTTTTTAAAAGTCTGTTTTCATAAATGTAAAGTTTCTTATCGAAATGACTTAACTGTATGCAACATGACATCTTGTTTTACTATAATTTTAAATACTAAAAGACTAGCTGTAAAGTGACACAATGAGGCGTTATTGGTAATCATAGTTGGCATGGTAATGTTTTCTTAATGTCTTGTGTAAATAACATGAGAATATTGTTCGGATATTTTTGTACTCTAAATAACAAAAACATTTCCCTCTTGAAAGCTGAAAAGGAGACACCTGATATTCTCTTTAAACAATTTGAACCAAATTAATATGTTTAATAAAGGTTACGTATGGACTGTGGCTATCAATTTGCTTTCATTTAATCTCATCTTTTATTTTATATTAAAGCCAAATAGCTAACCTCCAAGATCCTTCACATTTGCTAAAGAGAATGAAATATTCTACCATACATGTTTTCTTTTGAAGCAGTCATGATGTTAATAAAATAATAAATATATTGATATAGGTTATAAAAACAACACTATAAAATCTTAGGTTTTGCCCTTTTAATTTGTTGAAAATTAATCACTCCCTAAGTTTCTTCTAGAATTGATTTTATGCAAAGATACAATTAAATACATATGTGTTAACATGTAATTATAATGAAGATACTGTGTATTTATGGGACATTCTTGCTGCAGCATATTTTATCAACATGGACCTAGGTTTATCTTTTGTGCAAGCCTGCAATTAGTTTCTCTAATTCCAGCCCACGTGACAGCAACTTATTAAGTTTACAAGATGTCTACAGAAATGACTGAATCCTTCAGTCATTGGACTTTAATCCACTGATGTTGAGCCCACTGAACTATCCAGTTCCCTGTAGCCAAGAAACCCATAAAAGTAATCAACACAGTCCACCATAGGAGCTGAGAAATTTGGCTTAAAGTCTATAAAGAGGATTGTACTTGGAAAGGTGTGCGTAAAATTTTATCTTTGATGAACATGCATGTCTTTTAGTTACAGATTCACTACAAGAGAGTACATTGTCAGGTTTTTACAATTATTTTAAAAACTCAGTTTATATAATCTATTATACGTCTATTGTAGAAAATTTAAAGAGGAAATGTTTATATCTTAGCATATTTTCTCCAGGTTTTCCATACTTTTAAAAACATTGATATCATTATAATTATCCAGATTATATGTGTAACATTTGAATGTAAACATTTAATGATTTTTACAAAACTATTTGTTACTATATTTTTAAAGGAACATGATTTTATCATAATGTTTCACTATAATGTGTTTATGTAACAATGGTGCTTGATATTTATGTAGTTTACAGTTACTACTATTTTCATTGTGCATTCCTTCTGTGAAGATGAGAACGCATCACTTAAAAATGTTATATGGCATATTTTGAATTTATTTTGAATTTGGTATAGAGGAAATTTACTTGGGTTTACAAATGAGATTTGAGAAAAAAATAGATATGTCTTATGTTGGTAAATTGAACATTTGATTGAATGTATTATGATTCCTACAGCAGATAGGTTTTTATCTGAATGGGGTAAAATTTCATAGATCTGTAACTGGAGATGTGTGTGTTGGGGGCCAGGAGGGGAGGGGATATATTAAAATCACCTGGGAAATGGCTCCCATTTTCTTCCTTATCCACAGAAGCAATGATCTTTTAAAGCTTTATCATGAGACTGCAACAATTCAGTAACATCTTCATGCTTCACTTCTGATTCTTAGTTCTCTTGCTATTTCTCTCACATCTGCAGGTACTTCATCCAGTGAAGTCTTGAACCACGCAAAATCATCCAGGAGGGTTGGAATCAACTTCTTCCAAGCTCCTGTTAA
>NW_012099444.1:0-11860 GCF_000951045.1 Mandrillus leucophaeus | reverse complement strand
AGATGATTGCCATTTGTATAAAAACTATGTATATTACTTTATTTATGCTTAGAAAATCTCTTGGAAGACAAAAAAAATCTAATGTCTGTGGTTGCCTTTTGAAATGGGAAATGGGAATTGGAGTAGGTGGGGTTCTTTTGTATAAATGTATTGTGTAAATTTATGCACTGCTGGCTCCTTGAATTATATTTGTGTTTGTTTGCACGTAACATCTATTTTTTTAAAAGTCTGTTTTCATAAATGTAAAGTTTCTTATCGAAATGACTTAACTGTATGCAACATGACATCTTGTTTTACTATAATTTTAAATACTAAAAGACTAGCTGTAAAGTGACACAATGAGGCGTTATTGGTAATCATAGTTGGCATGGTAATGTTTTCTTAATGTCTTGTGTAAATAACATGAGAATATTGTTCGGATATTTTTGTACTCTAAATAACAAAAACATTTCCCTCTTGAAAGCTGAAAAGGAGACACCTGATATTCTCTTTAAACAATTTGAACCAAATTAATATGTTTAATAAAGGTTACGTATGGACTGTGGCTATCAATTTGCTTTCATTTAATCTCATCTTTTATTTTATATTAAAGCCAAATAGCTAACCTCCAAGATCCTTCACATTTGCTAAAGAGAATGAAATATTCTACCATACATGTTTTCTTTTGAAGCAGTCATGATGTTAATAAAATAATAAATATATTGATATAGGTTATAAAAACAACACTATAAAATCTTAGGTTTTGCCCTTTTAATTTGTTGAAAATTAATCACTCCCTAAGTTTCTTCTAGAATTGATTTTATGCAAAGATACAATTAAATACATATGTGTTAACATGTAATTATAATGAAGATACTGTGTATTTATGGGACATTCTTGCTGCAGCATATTTTATCAACATGGACCTAGGTTTATCTTTTGTGCAAGCCTGCAATTAGTTTCTCTAATTCCAGCCCACGTGACAGCAACTTATTAAGTTTACAAGATGTCTACAGAAATGACTGAATCCTTCAGTCATTGGACTTTAATCCACTGATGTTGAGCCCACTGAACTATCCAGTTCCCTGTAGCCAAGAAACCCATAAAAGTAATCAACACAGTCCACCATAGGAGCTGAGAAATTTGGCTTAAAGTCTATAAAGAGGATTGTACTTGGAAAGGTGTGCGTAAAATTTTATCTTTGATGAACATGCATGTCTTTTAGTTACAGATTCACTACAAGAGAGTACATTGTCAGGTTTTTACAATTATTTTAAAAACTCAGTTTATATAATCTATTATACGTCTATTGTAGAAAATTTAAAGAGGAAATGTTTATATCTTAGCATATTTTCTCCAGGTTTTCCATACTTTTAAAAACATTGATATCATTATAATTATCCAGATTATATGTGTAACATTTGAATGTAAACATTTAATGATTTTTACAAAACTATTTGTTACTATATTTTTAAAGGAACATGATTTTATCATAATGTTTCACTATAATGTGTTTATGTAACAATGGTGCTTGATATTTATGTAGTTTACAGTTACTACTATTTTCATTGTGCATTCCTTCTGTGAAGATGAGAACGCATCACTTAAAAATGTTATATGGCATATTTTGAATTTATTTTGAATTTGGTATAGAGGAAATTTACTTGGGTTTACAAATGAGATTTGAGAAAAAAATAGATATGTCTTATGTTGGTAAATTGAACATTTGATTGAATGTATTATGATTCCTACAGCAGATAGGTTTTTATCTGAATGGGGTAAAATTTCATAGATCTATAACTGGAGGTGTGTGTGTTGGGGCCAGGAGGGGAGGGGATATATTAAAATCACCTGGGAAATGGCTCCCATTTTCTTCCTTATCCACAGAAGCAATGATCTTTTAAAGCTTTATCATGAGACTGCAACAATTCAGTAACATCTTCATGCTTCACTTCTGATTCTTAGTTCTCTTGCTATTTCTCTCACATCTGCAGGTACTTCATCCAGTGAAGTCTTGAACCACGCAAAATCATCCAGGAGGGTTGGAATCAACTTCTTCCAAGCTCCTGTTAATATTTATATTTTGACTTCCTCCCATGAATAACAAAAGTTCTTAATGGTATCTAAAATGGTGAATCCTCCTTAGAAAGTTTTCAATTTACATTGCCTAGATTCATCAGCGGAATCTAGGCCTAGCTTTTGGCCTGTCTTTGCTTTCAACATGCCTTCCTCATTAAGCTTAATCTTTTCCAGCTTTTTGACTTGAAGTGAGAGATGCACGAACTTTCTTTTCACTTGAGTACTTAGAGGCATTTGTAGGCTTGTTAACTGGCCTAATTTCAATATTGTTGTGTCTCAGGGAATAGGGAGGTCCTAGTATAGGGAGAGAGATGGGAGAATAGTTGCTCTGTGGAGCAGTCACAACAACATTTATTAAGTTCACCATCTTATATAGGCATGGTTCATGGGGTCCCAAAACAATTACAATAGTAACATCAAATAACACTGATCATAGATCACCATAACAGATTAATTGTAATGAAAGAGTCTGAAATATTGTGAGAATTACCAAAATGTGACAAAGAGACAAACTGATAACATGCTGTTCTACAAAATGGTACTGATAGACTCCTCAATACAAGGATGCCAAAAACCCTCAATTTGTTTAAAAAAATATAATATCTGTGAATCACAGTATAGCAAAGCACAATAAAACAAAGCATGCATGTACATAATGAGCTATCTTGAGGATGGGATCCAAGTAAACATGAAATTTGTGTCCCATTATGTTTTAAACACATAGCCTGAAGATAATTTTATACAATATTTTTGATAATGTTTGGTATGAAACGTTTATGTACATTGAACCATTGGAAAGCGAAGGTATCAGTATCTCAATCACCCGTGTGGACAATCTGTGGTTATGTGACATCGCCATCATTCCTGACTCTAAATTCATTATGCTACTGATAAGTAATCATTGTCTTATATTACTCACAAATAAGTGCTTAACAGTAAAAAATAGGATGTATCATTAATACAGTGAAAAGACAATGTGTTCAGGGTAACTGAGCAGCGCAGTAGTATCTCCAGAATGCCTGTATCAGAAAGCCGCCAATAAGCAATGGCAGGCTTTCATTCTTTACCTACAATGCTGTATTTTGATTACAAGGTTATTGTTCACTGTATTTTATTATTTTAAGTGAGAAGAAGTATCAGAAGTAGCCAAGTGACCAGCAAGTGTTTTCTCTACAAATGAGAAAGCATTCTGATGGATGACTTTTCAAAATGTTTCCTCTGGAGTCATCTCATTAACTCATTAACAATGGTTTTGTCTTAGAAGTCTCTGTTGATTTTATAAACTGACACAATTTCTTATTCTGTGATGAATGAATGCTCTTCTAGTCCTTCAATAAACCCATCACATGTTTTCACCATGTCATCTATAGGCACTTTGCAGTGTTGACAGTGTCCTCATCATCTTTCACTTGTGACATCATGTTGGTGCTCAAAGTTTTGGAGTTTTGAGCATTTCGGATTTTGGACTTTTGGATTAGGGATGCTTAGTCTATATAGCATTTTATGTGCCAGAATTCTGCATGAATATTTTAATCTTATATAAGTTAGAGATTGTTCATTTCTTTGTTTTCAAGAATAAATGACAGACATAACAGTTTTTGTTTTGCTTTCTTTTTTTTTTTTTTCTTCAACAGTTTTAGAGCATAGTCAGGATCATGACGACAAGAAAGAGATGTATACAGTTGGCAGAGCATATAATTAGCAGGAGCTTGAGAAGAGGGGTTTCAGTCAACTGAAAGATTCCCATGGAAGAAGCAGGATGAAATACAAATAACAGAGAGAACAAATTCTTACACATTTTTTTGAATTTGAAGAATTCATACAATTTTTATTTTTCAGAAAATGGTCCAAGTGTCAATTAGGAACTTTTCAGGTTTGATTTGAAACCCCCATCACAGAATTTGCTTTTCCTTTCTGAGAGACTGATGGTTTATTGTTTTGGGATTAAAGTCTTTGGGGGCTTCCTCTAGTGGAGAAAGAGTTCAGACAAAAGGGAGTGGATCCATTAGATGGCTGGTATAAAAGTGGACAATGTCTTTTCCAGTTGCATGACTGTTTACCATAAAGGCAGACATTTTGAGGCATAGGGTTCTTTATTTTGGGATCCATTGGTTTGGATTTAAAATATGTATGAAGAGCTACTCTTGGGCCCTGTAGCCATTACAACTGTAAAGACATAAACCTGTTTGCCTTTGTAAGGGATTTTCCCACTGTAGCCATTCTAAGTTACTTTTGGTAAGGTTCTCCCATTCGTCTCGAAAAGCACAGGTTCTGGGTCTCTAGTTTTTATACGTGAAGTTGCCTACAATTGCAGATGGTGAAGTGCTAGCAACCTTTGACCAGATAAATCCATGATTCCATGTCTTTTATTAACCTTTCCTACCTATTGAACGGAGTTTATTTTGTGTCTGACCCAGTAAAATACCTGAGGCCTCCCTACTGGGCCCAGTCGTTTCTGTCATGACTTTTAAACCAGTGTAGATCAAAAATGCTCAAACTCAGCTCAATTCAGAAGTTCATGAAGCTCAGATTTAAAAAAACCTCACCCATGACCCCAGTTGCTGAGAAAGAGCAGTGAGCACATGGGGCATGGTGGGTACCATACCTTGGTCACTCGGTGCTCCTGGGATCACTGGAAGTTTGCTTCAAGATCTGACTTCTCATGTGAAACTCTTAAAAGAAAAACATTAGACAAATTCAGCAGAGTTTATCTGAGCAAAAAACGATTCATGAATCAGGCAGCACTGATAACCAGAAGCGTTTCAGAGAGCTCCACCCAGCAACGTGGGCAGGAAGTATTCATAAACAGAGGAAAGAAGTGACATATATAAATCAGTTGATTGGATCCAGCCTAGTATTTGCTTTATTTGGTCATGGTGTGATGAGTCATTTGCCTTCAACGGACATGGTCTGATCAGTTGACAGCCCGTGATTGGCTGAAGCTCTGCTACCGTCATTGGCTGAGACTCAGCTACTTGTTAGAAGAATACGCCCTCAAATCAGGTTGCAGTCTGCTACTTGCAGAGGCAGCTTTAGGCCCAATTTAATTTATCAGGTTATGATTTAGATTATGTAGAAATGTGTTGTTTTATTTTTATGAGGTTAGAGAATTTCCTGTTATCTTGCAGTTAGTAATTCCTAGCTCATTACGTTGTGGTCAGAGAACAAGCGGTATGATTTTAATTTTTTTGTAATGTTTTAAGATTTGTTTTATGAGCCAGAATGTGGTCTGTCTGGGTGAATGTTCTGTATGTTGAAAAGAATGCTTATTCGAATGCTGTTGGGTGGGGTGTCCTAGAAATGCCAGTGTTGGTTGATGATGATGCCTAGTTGTGCCAGTATAATTGCTGATTTTCCCTCTGCTTGTTCTTACAGATTTCTAAGAATGGAGTGTAAAAGTCCTCAACTATAACTGTGGATTTGTCTTTATTTGTTTAAATTTTGCCAGTTTTAGCTTCATGTATTTTGAAGCTCCATTGTTAGGATCAGTCACACTTAGGATTGCTGTTTCTTGTTAAGAAACTGTCTCTTACTTCTAAGTGATAGCCCTTCTTATCTCTGGTAATTTTCTTTGCTCTGAAATCTACTTGTGAGATATTAATATAACCACTCCAGCTGTCTTTTTCTCTGTAATGACTTTATTGCGATATAATTCACATACCATAAAATTCACCCATTCAAAGTATACTGTTCATTGATTTTTAGTGTATTCAGAGTTGTGAAGCTCTCATCACAGTCTAATGTTAGAATATTTTCATAATTCCAAAAAGAAACCCATGCTCAATAGCAGTCATTTCCCATCTTCTTGAAACCACAAATCTACTTTCTACTTTTATGAACTTGCCTATTCTGGATAGTTCACATAAGTAGAATCATGCACTATATGGTTTTTTTGGTGACTGACTTCTTTCTAGTAGTGTTATGTTTTCAAGGTTCATCCAGGATATAGCATGTATCAATACTAAATTACTTTGTACAGCTGAGCCATATTTCATTGTAGGGATATTTAAAAATTGATCAGTTCACCAGTTGATGGATATTTGAGCTGTTTCTACTTGTTAGCTATTATGTAATGCTGTATAATTGTGTAATGCTGTTGTGAACATATGTTTGTGAAGGCATTTATTTTCATTTCTCTTAGGTATATACCTAGAAATGAAATTACTAGAGGATATGGTTAACTGTATTAACCATAATGAAACTCCATGTTTAACCTTTTGAGGAACTTCCAGACTGATTTTCAAAGCAGCTGTAACATTTTGCACTCCTTAGCAACATGTGAAGGTTTCAATATCTACATATATTTCCTAAACCTTGTTGTTACGTTTTTAATTATAGCCATCCTACTAGGTGTAAAAAGTATCTAATTGTAGTTTTGTTGTTATTTTTTAAGAGAGAGGATCTTGATCTGTCACCCAGGCTAGTGTGCAGTGACACAGTCATAGCTCAATGCAGCCTTGAACTCTTGGTCTCAAGAGATCCTCCCACCTCAGCCTCTCCTGTAGTTGGGACTACAGGTGCATGCCACCATGCCCAGCTAATGTTTAATTTTTTGTAGAGACAGGGTCTCATGATGTTACCCAGAGTTTCTAACTCCTGACCTTAAGGAATCCTCCTACCTTTTCCTCCCAAAGTGTTGAGATTACAGGCATGAGCCATTGTGCGCAGCCTTAATGCATTAATTAGTTTTGATCCACATTTTTTTAATGATTGGTGATATTGAGAATATTTTTATGTGCTTATTGGCTTTAATATATCTTCTTTGAAGAAATATGCAAATTCCTTGGCCATTTTTCAATTGATTTGTCTTTATTTTTGAGTTGGAGTATTCTTTATTCTAGACAAAAGTCTCTCAGATAAATGGTTTGAAATTATTTTATCTCATTCTGTGGGTTGTGTTTTCATTTTCTTGCTGATGTCCTTTGAACTACAAACCTTTTAAATTTTTATGAGTCCAATTTATTTATTTTTGTTGCTTTTACTGTTGGTGTCGTATCAATGAAACCATTGCCTAACTCAATGTCATGAAGATTTATTCCTGTGTTTTCTTGTAACATTTATTAGCTTTATCTTTTGCATCTAAGTTTTCTTTTTCCTTTTTTTTTTTTTGAGATAGAGTTTTACTCTTGTTGTCCAGGTTGGATTGCAATGGTGCAATCTTGGCTCACAGCAACCTCTGCTTCCTGGGTTCATGTGATTCTCCTGCCTCTGCCTCCCAAGTAGCTGGCATTTCAGGCATGCACCACCACAACCAGCAATTTTTGTATTTTTAGTAGAAATGGGGTTTCTCCATGTTGGTCAGGCTGGTCTTGAACTCCCAACTTCAGGTGATCTGCCTGCCTCGGCCTCCCAAAGTGCTAGGATTACAGGTGTGATCCACCTGGCCTGCATTTAAGTTTATAATATACTTTGATTAATTATTTGTATTGGGTATTATAGGGGTCCAAGTTTGTTTTGTTTTAGTTCTTGGGTTGTTTTTGGTTTTTTTTGTATGTAGATGTACAGTTGTTTCAGCACTATTTGTTGAAAAGACTGTTCCTTGCCGTCTTGGTATCCTTGCCAAAATTAATTACCTATAAATGCAAAGATTTATTTCTGGATTCTCATTTCTGTTCCATTGGCCTTTATGTCTATTCTTTGGACCAATACCATATTGTTTTGATTGCTGTAGATTTGTAGTAAGTTTTGAAATCAGGAAGTCTGAGTTTTCCATATTTCATTTGCTTCCAAGATTGTTTTGGCCTTTATAGGTCCCTTTTATTTCTATATGAACTCTGTGTTTTAGCTTATTAGTTTCTGGAAAAAGATAACTTGTATTTTGATAGTGATTTTGTTTCATCTCTAGGTAAATTTGGGGAGTATTGTTATCTTAACAATATTAAGATGAACTTGGGATATCTTTCTTATTATTTAGATCTTCTTTAATTCTTTCAACATTTCATGGTTTTAAGTGCACAAGTCTTGTACTTTTTAATTAAATTTGTTTCTAGTTGTTTTATTCTTTTTGATACTATTATAAGTGTAATTGATTTCCTGCATTGTTCATTGCCAGGGTATAGAAATACAATTGATCTTTGTATAATAGTCTTGTATCCTGCTGCATTGATTAACTTGTTTATTCTTAGTTTTTAATGAATTCCTTAGAAACTTTGATATTACTTAAAAATGTACATCACATTTCTTTATTTCTAATTTAGATGGCTTTATTTCTTTTTTTCTAACCTAATCACTCTGGCTAGAACCTCCAGTACAATGTTGAAAAGAAATAGTAACAGTACATACTCTTGTCTTGTTTTGGTCTTAAGGGAAAGCATGTAGCCTTTCTCTGTTGAGTATGACATTAGCTGTGGAGTGCTTCACAAGTGTCTTACCAGATTAAGAAAGTTCTACTATATTTCTAGATTGTTGACTGTTTATTGTTTTTATCAAGAAAGACTACTGGATTCTTTTGAATATTTTTTCTGTCATCTATTAGGTTTATGTGGGGTTTGTCCCTTATTTTATAACCCTGATATATTCATTGATTGAGGTTTTTTTGTTTGATAAACCATTTTATTACTACAATAAATCCCACTTGGTTGTGGTGTATTGTGGTATATTGTGGATTCAGTTTTCAAGTATTTTGTTGAGAATTTTTGTGTCAGTATTCTTCATGGTTATTAGTGTAGTTTTGTTGTATTGTCTTTACCTGATTTCGATATAAGGGTCATACTGAAATAAAGTGAGTTTTAGAAGAGTTTGCGAAGGGTTTGTATTCATTCTTTATTAAGTATTAGGTAGATGCACAAGTAAATCATCTGTACCTGGGTTTTTTTTGTGGAAAGTTTTTTTGATTACTAATTTAGCCTCTTATTACAGTTCTATTCAGGTTTCCTGTTTCTTCTTGAGTCAGTTTTGGTAGTGTCTGTCTTCTAGGAATTCATCCATTTCATCTACTGTATCTAATTGGCATATGGTAGTTTGCTAATTATTATTCCCCTATAATCCTTTTTTCTTTTCAATGTGAGGTTAGTATTAATATGGCTCTTTTCATTCATTATTTTGGTAATTTGAATCTTTTCTCTTTCTTTTTCTTTATTAGTGTATCTAAAAGTTTGTTAGTTTTGATCTTTTCAAAGCAACAATTTTTAGCTTTTTTGATTTTCTTTTTTATTCTCTATTTATTCCTACTCTAATCTTTATTTCTTTCCTTTTTCTTGCTTTAATTTGCTCTTTCAGAAATATTTTACAGAGGAAGATTAGGTTATTTATTTAAGAGCTTTATTCTTTAAAATTATTTTTATTTACAACTATAAATTTCCCTCAAAACATTGCTTTGACTGTACCGCATAAGTTTATGGCCTTTTGTCTTTTCATTGTGAATTTTCGTTGTGATTTTTTTGCCAACCCATTGCTTATTAAGGGCACTGTTGTTTAATATCCACATATTTTTAATTTCTTCAACTTTTTTGTATTGTTGATTTATAATTTAATTTTCCATTGTATTCAGATAATATTTTATATGATTTCAATTTTTAAAACTTTATTGAGGCTCATGTTATAGCCTAACGAATGTTCTATTTTGGAGAATATTTCATATGCACTTGAAAATAAGGTATTCTGCAATTGTTGGTTGCAGTGTTACATAGATAATTATAGATTTAATTGGTTCATAATGTATGTATATTTTCCATCAATTTTATCAGTTTTTGATTGTGTATTTTGGGGCTGTATTGTGATGTGCAGATAAATGTATAATTGTTATATCTTCCTGAGAGATTAATTTTTTCTTCTCTTTATGGAATATTCTTCTTAGTCTTCAGTAATTAGTTTTTGTCCTAAAGGTTTATTTGTATAAGATTAGTATAGCCACTGCAGCTCTTCTTTGGTTAACATGAAGTACACCTCTTTTCCTTTTTCAACCTGTTTGTCTTTATAAATTGTATCTCTTGTTTACAACATATAGTTGGATCATGTTTTCTGTTTCTTTTTTAATCCATTCTGCCAGTCTTTGCCTTTTGATTGGATTGTTTAATCCATTTACATTTAAGCTTAATTACTGGTAAGGTAGGAATTATGTCAGATGTTTTGCTACTTGTTTTCTATATGTGTTACATTCTAACTTTCTTGTTATTAGTGTATACATGGTATATCTTTCTTATCCTATCTTCTTTAACCCTTTTCTGTTTCATCTTTTTCTACCTTATTATTACATTTGAAGTTAGTTTCTTTTAGAGAGCATGTAATTGAGTCTGTATTAGTCCATTTTCACACTGCTGGTAAAGACATACCTGAGATGGGGCAATTTACAAAAGAAAGAGATTACAGTTCCACATGACTGGGGAGACCTCACCATCATGGTGAAGACAAGGAGGAGCAAGTCACATCTTATGTGGATGGTGGCAGGCCAAGAGAAAGAGCTTGTGTGGGGAAACTTCCCCTTGTGAAATCATCAAATCTTGTAAGACTTACTCACTATAAGAAAAGCAGCACAGAAAAGACCTACCCCCATGTTTCAGTTACCTCCCACTGGGTCCCTCCCACAACACCTAGGAATTCAAGATGAGATATGGGTGGGGACACAGCCAAACAATATCAGGGTCATTAACAAATATGCATTCAGCTATTCTGATAACCTCAGTCTTTGTTTATATGCTTACATGATTTTACATGTAAATATTGATAGGTTTGAATTTTTGCATACTTGTTCTCCTTTTTGTTCTTCTTTATCTCATCCATTACAAGGGCTCTTTAATGCTGTTTGAATTTTTTGTAGCATTTATTTGTTTATTGGGTTTTAGACTGTATCTTTGTGAATAGTGATTTTATTGATGACTCCTGGCACTTCTCTCTCTCTCTCTCCATATGTATACATATGTGTGTGTATGTGTATGTGTATATATATGTACAATTAACTTTTAACAGCATTCTTATAATTAATATTTAAACACTTCAAATAGAATGTAGAAATATTACCATCATATGTAGGTCCCCTTATACTCATCAATTTATGTTATTGTCTTATGTATTATACCTACAGACATTGTAAACCTCCTTGAACAATGTTATAATTTTTGCTTTCTTCATCAAAACTATTTTGAAGAATTTACGACCAAGCATGGCGGCTCATGCCTGTAATCCCAGATCTTTGGGAGGCCAAGGCAGAGGGTCCCTTGAAGTCCAGAATTTGTGATCAGACTGGGCAATAAAACAAGACCCTTGTCTCTACAAAAAAATTTAAAAATTAGCTGGGCACAGTGGCATTTGCCTGTAGTCACAGCTACCATGGGGGCTGATGTGGGAGGTCCACTTGAACTTGGGAGATTAAGATTGCAGTGAGCTGTGATAATAGCACTGTACTCCAAACCTAGGCAAGATAGCAAGAACCCATCTCCAAATAAATAAAAATAAAGTAATTTAACAGAAAATAGTATATTTTATTTATTGATTGATTTTTTAAAATTCCTGATGTTCCAAGTTTTCTTCTGCTATTTTATTTTCCTTATACATAAAACTTTGATTATGAATTCCTTTTTAGCAGGTCTGGTGGCAACAAATTCTCTTAGTTTTACTTTTTGGCAGTGTGTCTTTATTTTACACTCATTGTGAAGGACGTTTTTGCTTTATATAGAGTTCTGGATTAACAGTTGTTTTCCCTGAGCATTTTAAAAATGAAAAAATATTATTTTATTTGTTCTGCCCTCCTGGATTTTCTTTTTCTTTTTATTATTATTATTATTATTATACTTTAAGTTCTAGGGTACATGTGCATAACGTGCAGGTTTGTTACATATGTATACTTGTGCCATGTTGGTGTGCTGCA
>NW_012099443.1:0-1462 GCF_000951045.1 Mandrillus leucophaeus | reverse complement strand
ACGAGGAAGTATGTAATTCAATCAGATGAATTCATTAATTAATTTTTTTTTTCTTTTTTCTTTGAGACAGAGTACCGCTCTGTCACCCAGGCTGGGGTGTAGTGGCAAGATCTCGGCTCACTGCAACTTCTGCCTCCTGGGTTCAACTGATTCTCCTACCTCACCCTCCCAAGTAGCTGGGATTACAGGCATGCACCATCATGCCCAGCTAATTTTTGTAATTTTGGTAGAGATGAGGTTTCACCGTGTTGGCCAGGTTGGTCTCGAACTCCTGACCTCAAGTAATCCGCCTGCCTTGGCCTCCCAAAGTGCTAGAATTACAGGCGTGAGCCACCATGCCTGGCCCAATTTATTTTTTGAGACAGAGTCTCACTCTGTTCCACAGGTTGGAGTGCAGTGTTACAATCACGGCTCACTGCAGCCTCAAACTCCTGGGCTCAAGTGATCCTCCTGCCTCAGCTTCCTGAGTAGCTGGGACTACCAGCACGCACAACCATGCTCAGTTAACTGTTAATTTTTTTGTAAAGACAGGATCAGCTGGGCACGGTGGCTTACACCTGTAATCCCAGCAGTTTGGGAGGCCAAGGCAGGCTAATAATGAGGCCAGGAGTTCGAGACCAGCCTGGCCAATATGGTGAAGCCTCATCTCTACTAAAAATGCAAAAATTAGCTGGGTGTGGCAGCACATACCTGTAGGCTGAAGCAGAAGAATCGCTTGAACCCGGGAGGCAGAGGTTGCAGTGAGCCAAGATCGCACCACTGCACTCCAGCCTGGGCAACAGAGCGAGACTTCGTCTCAAAAAAATAAATAAATAAACAAATAAATAAAAATAAAATAAAGAAGAGACTCTACCATGAATGCAAAATCAAGGTGATACTAAAGGAGAGCAATCAATGAGATTTGGCGCAAGAAAATAAAGTCACGAGCTGCTCATTAAGGTGAACAATGACACAGAACGTTGCCATACCTGCAATGGGCTCAAAAATTGTGGGATGCAGCCGGACATGGTGGCTCACGCCTGTAATCCCAGCACTTTGGGAGGCCAAGATAGGTGGATCACTTTAGGTCAGGAGTTTGAGACCAGCCTGACCAACACGGTGAAACCCTGTCTCTACTAAAAATACAAAAATTAGCTGTGTGTGGTGGCACGCGCCTGTAATCGCAGCTACTCAGGAGGCTGAGGCAGGAAAATTGCTTGAACCTGGGAGGCAGAGGCTTCAGTGAGCCGAGATCGTGCCATTGCATTCCATCCTGGGCGACAGAGTGAGACCTTGTATCAAAAAAAAATAGGAGCTGATTCCAAGCCTAGGAGGCTCCCAGAATCTCTCACAGTTTCCCTGTGTGGACTAATTTGTGAGCCCTTGCCAGGACCAGCGAGCAAGAAAGCACCAATTGTTTCTATCTTAATTAAGTTACTTAGGGAAGAAAGAAAAAGAACAAAGGAATTAATTCAGATTTTCT
>NW_012099441.1:0-1587 GCF_000951045.1 Mandrillus leucophaeus | reverse complement strand
TGAAACAAAATTTTCACATTAATTCCTCTTTGGATATTATCTTTTTACCTAAATTGGTTAACATGAGACAATTCCAATAAAAGAAAATGCCAAAAACATATTTGTAACTGAGGGAGCTATGAATAAAGTGAAAAGAGCAGCTACAGTTTGCTCAAGGGCCTTTATCCACCCAAGAAAACCTGTTACACTGGTTTGATATTTTTTTTTAAAAAAAAAATTATATCTAATCTCTTATTAATTTAGCAAACATAGATCTTTAACTATGTTAACATTTCCATAATTACCAAGAAGATCACAAATTCAAATACTGAAAGAGGAAGATGTTATATGGAAGAGATGTCATTTTAAACAGATACAAAAGAAATGATGACACTGGCACCTTTGCTGTTCTTAACAGAATAGAACGTGTGTGTGTGTGTGTGTGTGTGTGTGTCAAAACAAGTTACAGATTTGGGTTAGGTAGGCACATTTTAGGAAAAACAAATTTTATTGAAAATATTTAAAAGCATTGGTTACTGTATATCCAAAGTAATAGGTACAAAATTACTCAACAATCTGAGAATATCTTAGAGATAAAATTTGATTTTTATGAAATTACCAAATAAAACAAGTGTTTATGATGGAAAATTGTATCTTGACTTGATGAATCTTTTAAAAGTTAACTCTTAAAAGTGGCTGCCAAAAGGAACTAACAACTGCTCCTGGAAATGGTTTCTGGGACCTGCAATTATGTACTATAAATCAACTTATTTAATTAATGAATATTTTTGGATTTTCAAATCCTTTAATCCTCCATTTGGAATTAAGGCAAATATAGGACTTTGTAGAACATTTTCTGAAACAGATATAAAAGTACTGACTCTGAGATGACCTCTCTGAAAAATAAGCATACTAATAAAAAACATTGGACTGCCTTATTGTGTATGCCTCATAGGGTTAGTTATACTGATAAACAAGATAAGCAAACAACAGTAAGCGTTTTTGTCTGGCCACACACTATCTTCTTATATGTTGTATATAGTTCATCAAAGTACTGATGGAAATTCTATAAAGATTAACTGAAGGAATCAGTATACAATATAAAACAAGGAGGTGTATGGCCAAAAAAAAAAAGCTTGCTGTTGTTCACTTACATTGTTCATCATTGTAACTAACTTTGTGAGTCACATACAATGGGGCAGTCCAGTGGTTTCCTCTCTCGTACTACAACAGTGGTATGCCTGGGTAATCTATGCCAGTTCATGCTGTAGAAGCATACAGTGCTTATTTCACAGAGTTTTTACAGAATCAAGAGAAATGATACATAGAAAAACACATTCAATCTATAAAGAATTGTACAAATATAAAGTGCTGTGATTATTATCTAAATACTAGTTTTTCTATGTTGCCAGGGAAAAGTTGAAGCAGAAATCTTGGCTGAATGTTATATATGTATATATGTGTATATACATGTATACATGCGATTGTGTGTGTGTGTGTATATATAAAAAACATATTTGTAGTAAATCCAAAGCTCATGAAGAAGAAAGGATCTTCTAAAACACATATAAGATAGGGTGACAGATTTAACGTGCACTAGTATTGAAT
>NW_012099440.1:0-1524 GCF_000951045.1 Mandrillus leucophaeus | reverse complement strand
TTTTTTTTTTTTTTTTTTTGAGGCAGAGTCTCGCTCTGTCACCCAGGGTGGCGTACAGTAGCGCAGTCTTGGCTCACTGCAACCTCTGCCCCCCTGGTTCCAGTGATTCTCCTGCCTCAGCTCCCGAGTAGCTGGGATTACAGGTGCCCACCACCATGCCCAGCTAATTTTTGTGTTTTTAGTGGAGACAGGGTTTCACCATTGGCCAGGCTGGTCTGGAACTCCTGACCTCGGGTGATCCCCCCGCTTTGACCTCCCGAAATTCTGGGATTACAGGCGTGAGCCACCGCACCTGGCTGCAATCCACTTTTGTCCCCTTCCTCCTGTCTGTCCATCCATTTACATACCTGTGACCACATTATTGTCAAAATACATTTAGCATGACTTTATTATCATCATGGCTAGCTCCATCAGGAAGGAAAAAAAAAAACTACCATTGAGATGACATAAAACACTTTGTGCAAATGATTGTCCTCCAGCGGTATTCTGTAAAGAGGACATTTGTCAAATAGCCAAGCATGCTTGCAGGAAAAAAATAGACATGGTCAGCCAAATATTTTTGTGTGTTTCGTTGATTTGAAATAAACTATCAGAAATTTCTAAACAAATGCTCGCCAATCATTTTGGAAAACAATATGGATTGAATCTTTTTTTTAAATCTAGAAAGGACCCGGTGTTGTGGGAGAAATATGAAAGGCAGGCATCATCGCTTTCATGGCACTTGAGGTCGTAGTCGGGATGACCAAGCTTCATTTGATCCTCATGGGTCTTTTATGATTGGACTGTAAGTAAAGTTGACAACCAAATTTTATAACACAAAAGGTGTTCGGCGTGCTCACAGTGCCCCTGCTTACCAGATGACAGAATAGCTTGAAGATTGTGCACATTCCTCAAAAGACACATTTAGACAGTCATGGTCAGGCAGTTGATAGAATCGATATCCGCTAGCAATTTCTCAGTGAAATTAGTGCATGGGATTCTAGAAAATTGGACACTTTCAAGTGGCTATGTGGCTGGAGTGGTGCAGCTGTTTTTACCCAGCAAGCGTCCTGGCATTGGTTATTCTGGGTCCTTGAGAATGCTGTGACTGTCACTGCTCCTGCTGCACCCATCCCAGCACCATGTGACTAAACTCTCCCAAGATGCTGTGGCCCATGGTGGGGAGCTCAGCCTCCCAAGCAGCCAGCCAGGGTTTATTTCCTGGCACCAGAACTTGGGCAAGCCATTGGACCCCTCAGTCCCAATTTCCCTGTTTGTACAGTTGAGGAAAGACAGTCCCTTACACAGGGGTGGTGGGAGAAAGAAATGCACTGGCCCATATTGGGCTCCCAGCAGACAGTAGCCATCAGTGAACATCAGCATGACAACGATGTAGGGGAAATGAAGGAGTTCCCAGATTACAGCAGCATAAAGGACGCCAAAACATCTCGCTCTTCTTCGAGAAAGCTGGCATGTGGGCTTCTTGTCTGTGAACTCTGAGGAGTCGGATCCCCAGGTGCTTGAATAGCTCTGAGCTGTCCTTTA
>NW_012099439.1:0-1144 GCF_000951045.1 Mandrillus leucophaeus | reverse complement strand
CTTTTTATTAATGTAGTAATTAGATTATTTTCACCACTATTCATGCAAAATTGGAAAGCGTATAAGAAATTTTTTGGCCGGGCACGGTGACTCACACCTGTAATCCCAGCACTTTGGGAGGCCGAGGCGGGTGGATCACGAGGAGTTTGAGGCCAGCCTGGGCAACACGGCAAAACCCCGTCTCTTTAAAAACACAAAAATTAGCCGGGTGTGGTGGCAGGTGCCTGTAATCCCAACTACTCAGGAGGCTGAGGCAGGAGAATCGCTTGAACCCAGGAGGCAGAGGCTGCAGTGAGCTGAGATCATGCCATTGCACTCCAGCCTGGAAGACAAGAGCAAGACTCCATCTCAAAATAAAAAATTTTTTTTTGAAAATCTAGGTCTTTATTTTATGAGATTTCCCGTAGTATCCAGGGAAGAAGTTTTTAATACACTAAGTGACCTTTAAAATAAAGTTCATGAAGCAATTAGATATGTTTCAATGAATACATAAATTAATCTGGTTCTCACAGTTTTCTTAAGACTTAGTAAAATAATATTGGTAGTAATTACTGTTTAGAGACATAAAATAATCTATAACCGCCTTTTAATGTTTCTTTTTGTTGCCTTGTATACCCAGTTACTCAAAGCTGTTGTAAGTCTCACTTGGCACACATCTATTGCTCCAGTTTTGCTAAGAGATAAAATTTGGGATGCCTCCCAAAATAACCCTCATTAGACTAAATTAATAATGTCAACTTGAAAATCTGGGTTTTACTGCTGGTTTACATGGACATACAACATGGCCTTTCTAGTGCTTAACTTTCCTATATACAAAATAATCATAACGAAGACCAATTTCAAGGGCAGGAGTGTTGTTTTGTTGTTGTTGTTGTTTTTATTGGCATGTAATAACCAATATGTAATTGTAGATAACTTCAGATGTCTACTTAAAAAATAGTAACTACAGCCTGGCCAACATGGTGACACCCCATCTCTACTAAAAATACAAAAATTAGCTGGGCATTGTGCTGCGTGCCTGTCATCCCAGCTACTCAGGAGGCTGAGACATGAGAATCACTTGAACTTGGGAGGCAGAGGTTGCAGTGAGCCAAGATCGTGCCACTGCACTCTAGCCTGGGTGACTGAGCAAGACTTTGTCTCA
>NW_012099438.1:0-1096 GCF_000951045.1 Mandrillus leucophaeus | reverse complement strand
GTTTATAGGTTGAAGATGTAACTTCTTGGTGTAACTATACTGGCAAAGGACTGTAATGATTTTACTTTATTCTAATTTATATTTTTTACAAGGATTTAATTAAGAATTTTCTTCAGAAAATTATTCAACCATCAAAGTGAAGAGAAACTTCAAAGAGTTCTTGCAAATATTTTAAAGGGACTTTGAGTTATTTCCCCTCTCCAAACTCCCTATTTTTTTTTTTAATCAGTTATTCCTCAGCCTGAAAATGTATGTCATGTATATACTCACAGTAAGTAAATTCTTAAAAGCTCATTTATGAGGGCTGGTGTCCCTTTTAGGATATATGGGTATGTACTCTGTAAATTATTTTTTTTAACAGTCAGGTACTTTCAAATTATCTATTTGAACATTAACAGGTTTTTTTGTTGTTCATCTTTTATTGAAAATTATTTTGATCTGGCATTTATGTTTGGTATTTACTTTGTTTTCGCCAGTATCCATGGCCTTAGTTTTGAAATGCAAACTATTAAGTCCAGCTTGTTTTTAGGTTTTATTAATAGGTTTTTCTGTTTCATTTATTTTGATTGATTGATAGATAGGGTTTTGTTGTTGTTGTTCATTATCCCTAACTGCTTCCCTACTGCCCAGGTATCTTACAACTTAATCTGGTGGTGTTGGATGGCTTGCCTTCTTTAGTTATGTATATGCCTACGGCTTTACACATATGGCACTGTCTCAAAAATACCAGGCTTGCGTAGGTTTTCTTCTGCATATTGTTTGATTTTAACTTTTTAGGAGAATTCTTCATTGTGAAGACTATCTTTAAGAGCAGTTTTTCTGAAGACCATGTTTTCACTAAAAACTCAAATGACTTTTCTTAGTTTTTCCATTTAGTGGGCCACCTTTAATGTCCATTGAAAAGAAATATAACTTCCAGCCTTAAACATTTTTATGTTGCTTAAAGATTATGTGTCAATTCAATTTGCCATTCCTTTTTAATTTGGCAGAGATGTTGTTTAACTGTTTAAATTCTTTTTTAAAGACTTTGCTGATAAAAGTAAGATTAGTGATTGAGTCTGGAAAAGGGAAACCTTCCTGAACTTGAGGCACTTTC
>NW_012099437.1:0-1453 GCF_000951045.1 Mandrillus leucophaeus | reverse complement strand
TACAACCATCTGATCTTTGACAAACCTGACAAAAACAAGCAATGGGGAAAGGATTCCCTATTTAATAAATGGGTTTTGGAAAACTGGCTAGCCATATGCAGAAAACTGAAACTGGACCCCTTCCTTACACTTTATACAAAAATTAACTCAAGATGGATTACTTAAATGTAAGACCTTAAACCATAAAATCTCTAGAAGAAAACCTAGGCAATACTATTTAGGACATAGGCATGGGCAAAGACTTCATGACTAAAACACCAAAAGCAATGGCAACAAAAGCCAAAATTGACAAATTGAATCTAATTATACTAATGAGCTTCTGCACAGTAAAATAAACTATTATCAGAGTGAACAGGCAACCTACAGAACAGGAGAAAATGTTTGCAATCTGTCCATCTGACAAAGGGCTAATATCCAGACTCTACAAGGAACTTAAACAAATTTACAAGAAAAAAACAAACAAAGTGGGTGAAGGATATGAACAGGCACTTCTCTAAAGAAGACATTTATGTGGCCAACAAACACATAAAAAAAAGCTCATCATCACTGGTCATTAGAGAAATGCAAGTCAAAACCACAATGAGATACCATCTCATGCCAGTTAGAATGGCAATCATTAAAAAGTCAAGAAACAACAGATGCTGGAGAGGATGTAGAGAAATAGGAACACTTTTACACTGTTGGTGGGAGTGTAAATTAGTTCAACCATTGTGGAAGACAGTGTAGCAATTCCTCAAGGATCTAGAACCAGAAATACCATTTGACTCAGCAATCCCATTACTGGGTATATACCCAGAGGATTATAAATCATTCCACTATAAAGACACATGCAGATGTATGTTTATTTCAGCACTATTCACAGTAGCAAAGACTTGGAACCAACCTACATGTCCATCAATGATAGATTGGATAAAGAAAATGTGGCACATATATATAACGAAATAGTATGCAGCCATAAAAAATGATGAGTTCATGTCCTTTGCAGGAACATGGATGAAACTGGAAACCATCATTCTCAGCAAACACAGGAACAGAAAACCAAACATCGCATGTTCTCACTCATAAGTGGGAGTTGAACAATGAGAACACATGGACACAGGGAGTGGAACATCACACACCGGGGCCTGTCATGGGGTAGGGGGACTAGGGGAGATACAGCATTAGGAGAAATACTTAATATAGATGATGGGTTGATGGGTCCAGCAAACCACCATGCACATGTATACCTATGTAACAAACCTGCATGTTCTGCTCATGTATCCCAGAACTTATAGTATAATAAATATATATATAGGTACAAAAGACATTACCATATCCATAGGCGGCAAGGCTTGACTTGTAGAATAATTAAATCCATAATAATTTATAACTTGCACTAAGAAGTGTTTCTTGTGCAACACAAAGAATTGCATTGCTACAAATATATATCTAATAACAATGGCAAATTATTGTT
>NW_012099436.1:0-1184 GCF_000951045.1 Mandrillus leucophaeus | reverse complement strand
AGCATTCTACTTTCTGGGTCAGATAAATATCTGTTGGGACAATAGATTTGATAATTAATTATTGATCAGTTGACTCATTTATTTATTAACTTATTCACACTAAATATCAATTGAAGGCCTATTGTGAATCTGCCAGGTATTGCTCTAAGAACTTTATTTATGTATTTATGTATGCATGTATGTATGCATGTATTTATTTATTTATTTATTGAGACGAAGTCTCACTCTTGCCCAGGCTGGAGTGCAGTGGTACAGTCTTAGCTCACTGCAACCTCCACCTCCCAGGATCAAGTGAGTTTCCTGCCTCAGTCTCCCAAGTAGCTGGGACTACAGGTGCCTGCCACTATGCCCAGCTATTTTTTTTGTATTTTTAGTAGAGACGGGGTTTCACCGTGTTGGCCAGGCTGGTCTCGATCTCTTGACCTTGTGATCCTCCAGTCTCGGCCTCCCAAAGTGCTGGGATTACAGGCATGAGCCACTGTACCTGGCCAGAAATGAAAACCTTGAGATGAATAAAGCAAAGTCCCCAGGCTCATGTGTGAGGTTTACTTTCCACATGTGTATGTATGTTTCTGTGTCTATGTGTGTGTGTGGTTTGTTATTATGAACAATAAAGAGTTATAGAATGTGTCAAGTGGTGATAATTGTTCTAAAGAAAAACAAAGTAGGGTGAGGGAATAAGGGCACTGACTTAAAAAAAAAGTTTTTAATCTTTGAGATAGGATCTTGCTGTTTTCCAGGTTGGAGTGCAGTGGTGAAATCATAGCTCACTGCAGCCTTGACCTCTTGGGATTAAGTGATCCTCCCACCTCAGCCTGCTGTGGCTGGGGCTACAGGTGTGTGCCACTATGCCCAGCTAATTTTTTTTTCCACCTGACTCCCAAGTCACTGGAATTATAGGTCTGAGCCAAGACACCCAGCTGGGATAGACATTTAATACAGGTGGTTGGAGAAGACTTCTCTGGGTGATCTTTGAGAGACATCTAAGGAAGTAGGGACCAAGCTGAGCTGGGGTACCAGGGAGCATCTTGGCAGACGGAAGAAATAGAAAGTGCATAGGCTCCAAGGCAAGAGCGTGCTTGGTGTGCCTGAAGAGCACTGAGAAGGTCAAAGTGGTGAGGGCAAAGTAAGGGCAGGCTAGCTTGAAGAAAGGCTGAGGCTGAATCATTTGGCTTTGTAAGCCT
>NW_012099435.1:0-1184 GCF_000951045.1 Mandrillus leucophaeus | reverse complement strand
GAAAGCTGTAACTCTGTGAGATGATTTCACAGAACACAAAGAAGGTTCTCAGAAAGTTTCTTTCTCTGTGTTATCGGAGGATATATCCTGTGGCCCTATAGCCTTCAAAGACATCCGAAATATCTGCTCTCATATTCCACAGAAATAAGGCTAGCAAAGAGATACACGGAATACAGGTGTAACTCTGTGAGTGAAAGTCAAACATCACAAAGCAGTTTCTCAGAAAGCTGCTTTCCAGTATTTCTCTGAGGATATTTCCTTTTTCACTGTAGCCCTCTAAGGGCTTCAAATATCACTTTGCGAATTCCACAAGAACAGGCTTAGCGAGCGGATTCTTGAAGGAAAAGCTGTAACTCTGTGAGATGATTTCACAGAACACTAAGCAGTTTCTCTGAAAGTTTCTTTCCAGATCTCATCTGAGGATATTTCCTTTTTCACAATAGCCCTCTACGGGCTTCCAAATATCACTTTGCAAATCCCACAAGAACTGTCTTAGCGAAAGACTTCTTGAGAGGAAAACTGTAACTCTGGGAGATGATTTCACAGAACACAAAGGAGTTTCTCAGAAAGCTTCTTTCTCTTTGTTATCGGAAGATATTTCCTTTGGCCCTCTTGTCTTCATAGGGATCCGAAATATCTGTTCTCAGATTCCAAAGAAATAAGGCTAGCAAAGAGATCCACGAAATACAGATGTAACTCTGTGAATGAAAGTCACACATCACAAAGCAATTTCTCAGAAAGCTTCTTTCAAGATTTCATCTGAGGATATTTCCTTTTTCACCATAGCCCTCTAACGCCTTCGAAATATCACTTTGCAAATACCACAAGAACTGTCTAAGTGAAAGGCTTCTTGAGGGAAAAGCTGTAAATCTCTGAGATGATTTCACAGAACACAAAGAAGTTTCTCAGATAGTTTCTTTCTCTTTGTTATCGGAGGTATTTCCTTTTGCCCTATAGTCTTCAAAGGGATCCAAATATCTGTTCTCAGATTCCACAGAAATAAGGCTAGCAAAGAGATCCACGAAATACAGATGTAACCCTGTGAGTGGAAGTCACACATCACAAGGCAGTTTCTCAGAAAGATTCTTTCCAGTATTTCTCTGAGGATATTTCTTTTTTCACCATAGCCCTCTATGGGCTTCTAAATATCACTTTGCGAATTCGAAAACAACAGGCTTAGCGAG
>NW_012099434.1:0-1165 GCF_000951045.1 Mandrillus leucophaeus | reverse complement strand
TCTGTCACCCAGGCTGGAGTGCAGTGGCATGATATCGGCTCACTGCAGCCTCTGCCTCCTAGGTTCAAGTCATTCTCCTGCCACAGCCTCCCAAGTAGCTTGAACTACAGGTGTGCACCACCATGCCCAGCTAATTTTTTTTCTGTGTGTATTTTTAGTAGAGATGGGATTTCACCATGTTGGCCATGGCTTGTCTCCTGACCTCAAGTGATCTGCCTGCCTCAAACTCCCAAAGTGCTGAGAATACAGGAATGAGCCACCACCATGTCAGCGTCTGGCTAGACTTAAGTCTAAGATCACATTAAGGGACTCAAGTGAGTAAAGAGAAGTGCCACCTGCTGGCAAAATCTCAAATGACCTACTAGTTAAAGTTTGCTTAGGATCTCATTACACATCTGAGCCTTCCTAACTTCATAACTGGATGAAAAATGAACAAACTACACCATCCCTAGCAACCTTTATTGACAAAAGACGCCGCATGGTTATTTCCTCCAAAATAAAGACTACTCATTATCTAAACCACTCTAAATAGTTTGTTGCTTCAAACCAACAGAAAGGCAAAGGCCCTTCACCCCTGCTGAATAGCCACACCTCACAAAAGCAGTTGAAAGGCGAATGACTACAACATCAGAGGTGGAAAGTGAGGCCATGTAAGGGAAAGGCCTTACCTTAGTCTGCTATTTTGTGTCTCTCAGGCTTCCTAGTTCATACCCACTTCCCAAGACTAAAACAGAATGACTGGACCAGGACCAAAAAAGACAGCATACTTGATCTATCTGCCAAGAAGCCCATCTTGAATAAGCTTTTGGTGACAAGTGCACTAAGCTTAGTAAACGTTAAAATGAAGCACAGGCTGGCTGTGGTGGCTCATGCCTCTAATCCCAGCACTTTGGGAGGCCGAGGCGGGTGAATCAGTTGAGGTCAAGAGTATGAGACCAACCTGGCCAACATGGTGAAACCCTATCTCTACTAAAATTACAAAAAATTAGTTGGGTGTGGTGACACACACCTGTAATCCTGGCTACTCGGGAGGCTGAGGCAGGAGAATTGCTTGAACCCAGGAGGTGGAGGTTGCAGTGAGCTGAGATTGCCCTACTGCACTCTGGCCTGGGCGACAGAGCAAGACTTTGTATCAAAAATTTAAATAAATAAATAAATAAATAAA
>NW_012099433.1:672959-738008 GCF_000951045.1 Mandrillus leucophaeus | reverse complement strand
GCGCTGGGAGTTGGAGACTGGAGCTGTTCCTATTCGGCCATCTTGCTCCGCCCCCCGAGGTATGTTCTTTTAATACCAAGTTTATTCAGGGTTTTTAATATGAAGAGATGTTGAAATTTGTTGAAAGACCTTTCTGCATCTATTGAGATAATCATGTTGTTTTTATCTTTGGTCCTGTTTATGTGATGAATTACATTTAATGATTTGTTTATGTTGAACCAAGTTTGCATCCCAGGGATAAAGCCTACATGACTGTGGTAGATAAACTTTTTGATTCACTGCTGGATTCGGCTAGTCTCACAAGCAAGAATGATTATTCAGGGTATTGGAGGATCCACTGTTCTCTGCACAGTGTTAGTGCAAGGTTGGGGCACTGGCAGGGATGGGGCTGGCTGGCTCTGTGCTCGTCAAGGCTTGCTCTGCAAAGGTGGCAAGCAGGGAGAGAGGGGATGGACTGCACTCCCATATGCTGGTGGTGCAAGTAAAGCAAAACCCACCCATGCAGACACATACCAGTCCCATTGCCATGAGCTCAGGGGATGCTGCAGTGTGGGGAGAGAGCATGCAGGCTAGTGTGTGGCCATAGGGGTCACCTCATTGGAGCTTTCTACTGGTCAGGCACAGAAGCTATGGTGTGGGCCCCCAGGGCACCCAAGACTGCCCTGTAAGCAGATGTGGGCAGGCTGGGACCCTCGGAGAGGCCAGCAGACCAACCGGTGCTCAGGTCCGACCAGCACCATCTGACGTATAAGACCGTCCTGCAAAGATCACGTCAAATAGTGCCTCCTGAGGCTAAAGTCTCTTATGGGAGAAAGTTGAGCCTAGAGGAATGGCTGTCTCTGGCCATGCTCCACTACAGGTGCTCTAGCACCAAACCCTCTGGGCTCCACATCAGCTGGTTGCTGCAACGCCCCCACCCCCGACCCACTGCCACTTCTTTAAGCAGCTCTTCCTGTTATCTTAAGTGTCTGTAGTGGTCGAGGGGTCCTCTCCTGGTGGGGTTTCAGAGCCCATGGTGAGATTGAGTTGCTCCTTGCCAGTTCAACTCATCCATTGCCTCAGAGCTGTTGTGGTTAAAAGTGAATCCTGGTACATGAGAGCCCATGCCGGGTTCCCAAATTTCTCTCCCTTCATCCCAGCTTCTGTGTCTTTCTCCTGTCCACTCTTCGAGTTTATTTTAATTGGGACAGGACTTCGTTTTCCTTGAGGATGCGACTATAATATATGTTGATTATTTGGCTTTGCTTCTGTATGTTTTCATGGATTATTTGGCTTTGCTTCTGTATGCTTTCAATGGTGAAGCTCCGTATGAATTCCTCGGTTATAAATAGCCTTATTGTGGTGGCTCAAATGCTGGTTGTAGAAGTGGTGCACTGTGCATGTGAGCAGTCTCACAGCCTCCTGTGAAACTGAGGTGGCAGGATTTTTAAGAACTGTATATTTTTCCTAAGTGCCATACTCTTGTGTCCGCCGATTATGTATTGGGTTGTTCAGGCCTACCTCTAGACCAGTAGGTGGCGCTAGCAGGCAAAAGCTGGCTGTGGAAATAACAGTATGCCTTCTGCTTGATCTTTATTTACCAGAAGCTCTCCAGTGCCTCAGGCAATGGGCAGGGCTGTGGAATGTACCGTCACCCGGGCTCCATACTTAGCTCCAGAGTGGGGGAATGAAGCTGGGCAGAGCTGGACTGGACAAGATGACACGTGAGTCCCCCAGTGACTGGTGCAAGCACCAGCTTCAGTGGGAGTCCAAGGGGCAGCCACCAAATGCCCAGAGATATGCCCAGGCAAAGAGTTGAGAAACCACTGATGCACCTAATTCTCTGCACAGGAAGGGAGGAGTCGCCCAAGCTTTCAATCCAGGCAAGCAGGATTGGGATCAGCCTCCCTCCCACTCCTCAGAATCAGCAGAGTTCAGTCTCTTTCCTGACTAAGAGAGCAAAATGAGGTACCCTGCAGTATCACACACAGACTGGTCCCCAGGAACAAAGCTGTTGCTGTCTGCAATCTTGCCACCCAGTCAAAACTGTGGCTCCAGGAAAATCTCCTCCTGCTCTATTCCCATGAGGGATAGAGCCTAATTCCAGTGCCTGCAGCTGGAGTACATTCCACACTTGCCTCTCAGTTCTGCTGGTGGGCACCCTTCCCATACCCCAAGTGCTTCAATCTCCAGCCCAAGACTTAAATGTACTCAGTGGCCACTGCTGCCAGATTGCCAAACATTACGTGGCTTGGTATGTGCCTGGATAGAGAATGGCATCCTACTGGGAAAATGCCTGAAGCCTTTCCTAGTGCCTTTCCTTTTCACAGTCACTTAGCCTCTCCCCAACTTACAACCAGTGCTTGGGAGGGACAAGGTGCTCTTCCATGGCCTGGTTGTATGGTTCCCTAGTTGAAAGGTAGATCACAGAGGTACACTCTCTGCCCTTCTCCTATATTGGGGTTTCACTGACAGTTCTCAGCCAAATGTGGTCATAAACGCTGCTTGCTCACCTTCTGTTTCCCAGAATCTGAAGTGTACTTCACTTTTCCAATGAATTCCCATTTTCCTTCTTGAATAAAAGATCACTGTGAATCTCTACACACTATTTTGCTATTTACAAGTAGATGAGGCATGCTAACAAAGCCTCTAATCCACCATCTTGGGGAAAAAAAGAAGTTCAACTTTATTCTGAATAGGTGTTGGATTTTGTTCAAATATTTTTACATCCATTGATAAGAAAATGTGACTTTTCTTCCTTAGACTATTGATGTGGTGGGTGACATTGATTGATTTTCTAATATTAAACCATCCTTGCATACCCGGACTAAATCCCACTTGATCATGGTACATTAGTGTTTTAATGTGTTTTAATATATTCATGGGCATTATTTGCTAACATATTGAGAATTTTTGCATCTGTATTCATGATGGAAATAGGTCTGTATTTTCTTTTCTTTTTTATTATCTGTATAATTTTGGTATAAGGCTAATCCTGACTTTAGAACATGAGTTAGGACGTATAATCTTCTCTTCTATTTTTTTGGTATAGATTGTGCAGATTTGGTATTATTTCTCCATTAAGCGTTTGGTAGAATTTATAGTGGATATATGTGAGCCTAGAAATATATTTTTCTGAAGGTTGTAACTACAAATTCAATTTCCCTAATAGTCATATAGCTATTCAGGTTTTCTAATCTATCTTGTGTAACAAATGAATCACATGCCTATGATTTCCATTGGTCATCCTGGAAACAATGTTGAAATATGGTTTGTTTGCTTGCTTTTTCCTTGTATACTTTACTAATTATTTGTCACTCTTGTATTGGTAAGTGCTTTGTTTGTGAGAGTATGCTTTGATCATTCAGTTCTTCATGGTACTAAAGGGATCACACAAAGATCTACAGGAAGAACATTTCAAGTAGAGGCTAGAACTGTTGCAAATGCTCTGACATATAAGAGGAACAACAACAACAAAAAAGATTAATGCCACTAGAGCACTAGAGCTTAGTGAATGACAGAATAAATGACATGGGGAGAGGAAAGAGAGGTAGGACCTTCTATTTTAATTGTGATAAAAATGAATTCTAAATCTTTTTTTCTGTTTTTTTTTTTTGAAATAGAGTCTCACTCTGTTGCCCAGGCTGGAGTACAGTGAGTCTATCTTGGCTCACTGTAACCTCCGCTTCCCAGGTTCAGGTGATTCTCCTGCCTCAGCCTCCAGAGTAACTGGGATAACAGGCATGCAACATCACACGCGGTTAATTTTGTATTTTTAGTAGAGATAGGGTTTTGTCATGTTAGCCAGACTGGTCTGGAACTCCTGAACTCAGGTGATCTGCCTGCCTCAGCCTCCCAAAGTGCTTGGATTACAGGTGTGAGCCATCATGCCCAGTCTCTGTAATTCTGACAGAAACCACTGGAGAGTTGTAAACAAGAAAGGTGTATCACCTGATTTGTATTCCTAAAATATTACTTTTGCTAATGTGGAGTGGATGGGTTATAGGGAAAAATAATCAAGTAGGAAGACTAGATAGTAGGGTATCACAGTAGTCCAGGTGAAAGACTATGGAGAACTGGATTAGAGTTTTGACTGTAGAAACATGATAAATAATTATATTCAGGTTATGTTTTCAAATAGTACCAACAATTCTTGTTAAAGAATGCTGCAAATATGTGGCCACAAAAGTTGTCTTGCCCAGTGTGTATTATATTATAATATTATATATATTGTTATATATGTTTTCTGTAAATATACATTATAATATAAACATTATTAGTTAAAATCATTTTTTAGTTAAAGGCAAGGCTCTGTTTTAATTACAACTACAAGGAGGGATTATAGATGTTTTATTAATATATTTGACAGTATGTGGTTATATAAGTACAAATATTAAAACATAAGAATTTAAATATTCAATTAATTATTGCATGGTGTAATAGTGTAATATTGGTGTGCTTTCTCACCAATTCCATCTAAGCTGATGTTAAACTACACATTTTAGAATTAACTTTCTTTTATGTGTTATTCAGAATGACTATGTCAATGATTATTTTATGTTCATGTATTTCCTTGTATTAAGTCGGCAGAAAATGGTATGGTATGGCATTTCACCTAATTATTAGCAAACAAATACCTGTTGAATTAATTAATTAGTTGAATTATTTTGTCTCGGTTTAATATCAAATAATTTGGTAAGGAAAACAATATTTTAAAACTAAAACAAATGAATGAGTGAGCAATTCCCTGTTAAGGGTATCGTTTTTAAAAAATGGAATAAAGCCAACTATGATTACAGAACCAACTTCTTTGCAGAAAGGCTAAATAAACTCTCAAAGATATTCTACTTTCTTTGAGTGAAAAAGGTTTAGGGTAGGGCTAAATAATCATTTAAGATAATTTAACACATCTAATAATTATAACTAAGTAAATGGGGGTCCCATTACAGAGATTCTTAATCCTATCTAATTATCTATCTACAGATTTTCAAAAGTATTAATACCTGGTCTCAACCTCAGGACAATTACATCAAAATTGCTAGGAATGCCTAGCATCAGGTTTTGAAGCCCCTTGGATAATTCTGATATGCAAACAAAGTTTAAGCAGTGATTCTTTACTTCAGTATAATGAAATTATCTTCAGAGTTTTAAATAACATTGATGCCTCCCTGCCTTCCCAGGAGTTTGTGATTTAGTTGGTTTGAAATGTGTCCTGGGAAATGGAAGTTTCAAAAGCTCCTCCAGGTGATTATAATGGGATTCCCAGGAGGTAACTACTGTCATTAAACCACTGCTTAGTTTGCCCCTACTTGGCAGGTGAAAAGAATGGACCTATTGAAAAATGCCTCACCTGCTCATATAAATACAACATAGAAAACATACTTATGATGATAAGACTCTTCTCTAAATTCTGGATGAAATTAATGTCCACTTCATTAGGTTTTGTGAGAACTTAATGTAATATATGAGTACCTTACTCATTAAAAACACTTAATAATGTTAGCTACTATTATTTATACATCAGCATCACTAAATTTTAAATGTCTTGTGTGATTCAAATAAGTAAACATGACCTACTCAAAATTGTGTGACATCATCCATCCCAGTATGTGGAATATAAGTAATAAGTATGTGTTGAAAAAACATATTTATGAATGAGTGAGCTAATGAATGAATTGCTATTGCCATTAGAAATGAAACATAAGGGCAAAGCTCAAAGGTGGGATTTTCGGGAATATTTATAATAATGGAGAAACAAGAAGAAAGGTAGCCAGAGAACAGTACTGTCAGGGAGGGAGAAAGCTGGGCTATAAAATGTTTTGTAAGGCAAGACACAGAGAGATTTAAACAGGAAGATAACTCTACTGTGTCAAATATGGCAGAAAGACTGATATTAGCATTTCTCACTAATTCTTATAAAATGGTATCAATTCAAATTAGCAAAAGACTAGAGGTTTTATGCTCAAAATAAATTAGTCTACAAACTAAGTTACCAGTAAACAATGATTTTAATTAAAATATGAAACAAATCACATTATAAGTAATATATTTTATCAGACTACTAAAACTCACTGACATCAAGGGCATTGTCACTTAGGCTTCTAGCATGTGCTATCCTGACTATTCGGTCTGCTTCTGAGAAATTATTTTACCTGTAGTAAGGTTAAATTTAGAAAACTACACAGAGAAAGTATTGGTCTACAGTATCTTAAAGAGTAGTCTGTATAAACTGGCTTATAACTTGCTTTGACTCATTTAACAATCTAAGGAAAAGTTTTTTATGTTATCAGTTAATCTTTCACATCATTATTTTTAATGATTTTATCACCCTCCATCTTCAAAGCGAAATACTAGTCCTTTTTAGGATAAACAGTAACTTCGAATGTATTGCAGTTATAAACCATTCTGGATCTGAAATCACTAAAGATAAAGATTTGCAAGTATCGTGAATATATTCTCAGAACACTTTTTCTTGAAGTTTAATGGTTGCGTCAATAGCGAAGCACCGTTTTAATGCTTGTGATACAAATTCTACTAGAAGCAGTGAAAAGGAGTGCTGACTTCCACACATCTTCATCAACACTGTGTTTTGTAATTTTTTCTTTCTTTTTGTGTCACAAAAAAATTGTCACATCATGGTTTTAATTTGCATTCATATGCTTAATGCTGGGTGAATCTTTTGGGAGCTGGTTTGAGAATTTTCACACCCAAAGCTGGAGAAAGTGCTGAACCTAGGTGAGTGGGCAGTGCCAGGGACTCGGTTGGAATCTGTTTCTACAAAGAAGGAGAAGGCATTTTAAACTCAGGAGGCCAAAAGTAGATATGATAATCTAAAAATGGAAAGACAAATATCCAAGAATTAGGCCGTGGACAGTGAGCAGCCAGAGAATGAGACTTTGTCGGAAAGTCTTGCCAAATTGCTTTGAGCAAGATTGTTGACTCACAGTGAGTCTCGTGGATCTCCAACAGTGTAGAGCATGAGTGAGAAATCTGTACTTCAAAGGGAGGTGTAGGCCAAATAGGTTCTAAGAATAGAAAACCTAAAGGAACCCCAGTGCATTGATAAAATGAGAAGTGATGCAGGAGTAGAACTGATGCTTGGTTCAGAGCATCTATGTTAGAACAGTCTTCAAGTTAGAACTTGAAGGCAATCCAAATACACACCAGTAGGGAAGTGGCTTAAGGTTTGTCATATTCATAATTAATATACTCTCTGGTAATTAAAAAGATGATTTAGATCTAAATGTATTAATATACAAGGATCACTGTGACATTCCAGGATGTAAAAATCATGTTGCAAAACAGACTTCTATTACACACCAATTTATGTTAAACATTTTCCAATATGTGTATATATAGGAAAGAAGTCTTGAACAATATTTACCAAATAATAAAGCAAAATTGGCTAAGAAGAGGGGATCAGTTATGAGATGGTGAGTAGAGGAATGAAAGGGAATTGTAGGTTTTTAACCAAATTCCTTGGTAGTTTGATGTTATAAGCACATATGTTCATGAATAATAAGTATATTAAAAATAAAATATTTCATTTATCCTTTATGAATATACTAACATTGCACATTCTTATCACATTTTTATTTCTAAGTAAACATCAAATATGTAATTTGGCATAGACGTAAAAGTGAAAACATTCACAATAATTGTCTTTGACTACTATAATCATAAAAATTTTCTCACTATTTTCTTGAATTTTGCATTTTTATGATAAGTATTAGAATAATGCATATATTGAAGCAGTTCTCTTATTCTGTCTTAGCTGAGGTCTCAAAGACCGAAATCCCTTTCCACGTGCTGCACTACTTATGCGGGATATGCTGAGATTACAAAATCCATTTCAGCCAATATTAATCCATCTTCCATATTGATGTTATAAAATAGTAGAGGTGAAGTAAAATGATGCTCTTAAACTTCAATTTGTGTACAAATCACTTGGAGATCTTGTTAAAATGCATTAGGTCTGGGGTGAAACCTGAGATTGTATAATTTCAACAATTTCTTAGGTCATACTGCAGCTCCACAGACCATACTTCAAGAGTGAAAGGGAAATTTAAGAATAATTTTGGGTGTGCTCTGTGGGGAATAAGAGGAGTGCTTCCTTTTTATGTTAAGCCCAGGGATAGAGGCTGCAAGATGACCACTAAAAGAGCATGACAAAGATCTCATGGAGTTAAGGAATGAAAGCACAGGACTCTGACCTATATCTTAAAAGTCTGAAGAGAGAGGCTCTGACTATATTGCTTTAGGCTGCCAAGACACGGCTGCAAGAACAGCAAGTGGCACTTTCATTAACTTGGAAAAATGTTTGTTTTCTGGTGTCTAGCTGTGATACCTGTCAATCAGAGCTGGCCTGGAGTTATCTTAAAGACCCTCCACCAAGAGGGCCACCTGGATGAGCTGAGCAATGAGTCATAAGCAATCAATCAGAAGGATTCCTCAATCATGTTCTCATGACAGAAGATTTAGCTTTCAAATATGTCACTTCTCAAGCATTCCGATGCCGTAGCACAACTCTATCAGTGACATGAATCTGTGCCTTTTAACCTAAATCTTCTTTTTCAAGGGCAGAAACAAGGGCTAGTGAATCTGGAAGGAGGTGAAATGAAGGATGGGAAACTACCCATCTACTTTTTTACCTAGGTAAACTCAAGCTCACAGATGAGAAAAAAATTAACTTGGACGTTACAAATTTCAGTTATCACACTAAAATGTATTCTTTAAGATTTTTGAAGTGACCAGACAACTTTCATTATTTAGATGGACTGGGAAAGCAGTGGGACTTACATAAAATTTCATTCCAGGGGAGAAAGCAATTGTTAAGCAAACTTAATAGGAAAAAAAAAGCTTCTGTTGTTATCCTCATGTATGTTTTGTGCCTTCAAAATACCAGGTCATAATATACATTACATTTATAAATCTTTGTGTAAAATAGTTATATTATAATGCTATAAAATATTTCCAAGTGTATGTTCTAGGGGTCTTGATAACATATTAACAGTTGTATTTTGTGAAGGATGTATTAAAATACAGTATTATCCAGGCCATTTTTAAATTGAGTATTTGAGAAAAATTATCTGTAAATTGCAAACTTTTTAGAATGTTCTCCCACCTCAACTCACCCCCTTTACTTCCAGCTATTCCTTTTCCCAGATGAAGAAGCATCCACAGAAGCTATCTTCATTTACAACCAATCATTATGATTGTGGCTAATTGCACAAGGGTTGGAAAGCTGATCCAAACTGGTTTAATCAGAGTCCCTTCCACAGGAATTTAGAATTTAGTCAATAAGAAAAAGAAAGAGAAAGAGAGAGAGAAAGAGGGGGACTGGTAAGTGGATCTATAATACGTAAACTTGATGGCAGTCACATTTCACTAAGTCATTTGAGGGAAATGACACATAGAGAAGGCAGAAGAGAGAGATGGAGACAGAGAAAGTATGCAATCTGGTTTCTCAACAATTAAATGCGTCCTCCACAAGAGCAGTGACTTTTGCTTATGCTACCGCAGTTAATTTATAATGAATTATAACCAAAATAGTCTTAACTAGTGCATAGAGATAATTGATACATTGAAATTAAAGTGCGACATCTCAAAGACCAAGGATTATATATGTAAAATGAAAGCTATTTGTAAAATAAAAGTACTCATTCTTCATTTAAAGGTGTGATCTATACAGTTTTAAAGAAAAAGTTTCTTGATTCAAGGCTGTAATATTAGGGTGTAAGAATACTACATAAAAGAGTCTACAAGGTATAGAAAAACTCCAGTTTACAGCAATACATTCCATCTCCCAGAGCAATTGTTTACTTTCTGAAGCACATCTTCTAGTTTCAGAAGGAAACAGACACTGACTGTTGCAGCTCAACCTGACGTGAGACCTGCATAGTTTCATTTTCCTAATTTGGAGGGACCTTTGAGGAAGATTTAATTTCTCATTTAGCTATAGACTTTTATTTTCTAAATATATGTCATTTCATCCACTCCTCTTCATTTCACCTGCCTCTACCATGATCCATGATAATTTAACTCATCCTAACTATGCTAAATCCCTCAGCAGCTGCCCAGTGTTCTTAGGATAAAAATAAAAATTACTGGCATAATCCATAGAGTCATGGCATCATCTGGCCCTGCCAGTTGCATCTAATATTCTCCTGCTTACTTTATAGAGTTACAGCTTGTTTAATAATCTTTCAGTTCCTCAGGCATTTCAGCTGCTTCGGACACAAGGGTTTTACATAAACATTTCCCTTTCTTTATGACACTCCTACCTCTCTCCTTCAAACTGTCATTCTCACTAATACTTCCGAACTCATCTCAAAAATTATCATTGCTAGAAAGACTTCCCAGACCACCACTCCCTCATCAATATAACTGTTTCCCTACTCCTGCATGCTTCCATTAAATATTTTTATTCTATGAGATTATTTATTGCATTTATAAACTCTTCTTCCATAATGTGAATATTTGAATGATGTGTGCTGCCACTTCCTCCCATAATAGGAGAAAATGTATGTTTTCTGCTGTTGCTCTTCATTGCTCATTTTTGTATCCCTAGTGTTCTAGCAAATTGATTAATAGATTAATATAAAAAACTAAACAAATGTGAGTTCAGTATTTAGAAAAATCAATTTTATTGAGATACAATTTATATACAATAAAAAGCACTCTTTCCAGGAGTTGGTTCCACATTTTCTAGATGTTAATTATAATGAACTGAGATTTAAAATGGAAAATAGTACTTTAAAATTTCTTAACAGAAGTTCAGGTACTCTGATTGGAGATCCAGATTTTACCATCAATGACATAGGCTTAGGAGAGAAAAATTAGGACAAAGCAATTTCATACAATCTAGATTCCTATGGTAAACTGCCATGTTACCTATCAATGGATTTATTATGTAATATGACAGATTATGTAAAACAAAAGCTATTTATAAAAGTAAAATACTCATTAATTTAAAAGCTCAAAATAAAAGTGAGTAATATTTGTGGATAAGAAATGAATATGTCTACTAAGCATGCAAAATCATAGATAAAATAAAATATTATAGATATTCATAATAAAGTGTATAAGAAAAGGACTATGGTATTCACTCTAGTATTTTATAATTATTATTCCTAAAAGTTTTTAACAATAAAATATGTCTGGAAATAAACCAAAATAGTGTAATCATTTTTTTAAAAATATAAGCCCTCGTAGGCAATATGATTGCATGCTTAGGACATGCATTAAAACTAGTTTATATGTTGTTGCAATAAATAAAGTGATTTAACAAATGTGCTATATATCAGTGTACAAAAATTAATAGTATCATTATATATACTAGCACTAACCATTGGGAAAATAAGAAATAATAACCCATTCACAATAAAAGCACATCTGTGAAACACCCAGCAATACCTGTGTGAATTAAGAGAACATTAGCAGTGGCCTGGCAGTACTTCCTGTGGGCCTATGATGGTGGTAGGGTGTGGCTCTTCTACCTGTGGAAAGGGTAGGAAAGAATTGAAAGTACTGCATCTCATGGTTTGTGTCAGTACACCCGCAGTACAATGGAACACAGAGTAGACTTCTAAGGTTTTGACTGCATCCCTGGCTCCTCGACAGCACCTCTGGACTCATCTGGGGCCTGGGGGAACTTGCCAACCTGAAGGGAAGAAAAAAGCCTGGCTGGCTTCTCCATGTGCTGATTGTAAAGCCCCAGGGCCTTGAGAAAACATAAGCAATAGCTAGGTAGTAGTTACAGCAGGGCTTGGGTGAATCCTGGTGCAGTCCTGGCTTCAGATCTGTCTGACCCAGCACAGACCCAGTAGTGGTGGCCACATGGATGCTTGGGTCACTGCACCCCCAGCTCCAGGTAGTTCATAATAGAGAGAGAAATTCTATTAGTTTGGGAGAAAGTAAGCGAAGAAAACAAGTCTCTGCCTGGTAATCCAGAGAATTCTTCCAGATATTATCCAAGGTCAACAAGGTGGTGCCTCTACAAGTCTGCAAGAGCCACAGTGTTAGCAGGCTTGGGTAACCACATGTTAGACTTGCCCCTTAATGCAGATATGGCTTAGATCACAATACTGAAGATCTTTCAAATATCTGGAAAGTCTTCCCAAAAAGGATTGGTAGAAACAAGCTCAGACTGCAAAGATCACAAAAAACACCTGACTCTTCAACATCCAGAAACTGACAAACATCCACAAGCATTAAGACTGTCTAGAAAACATGACCTCTTGAAATGAACTACATCAGGCACCACACCAGGGGCCAATCTCAGAATGACAGAGATGTTTGACCTTTCAGACAAAGAATTCAAAACAGCTGTTTTGAGGAAACTCATTGAAATTCAAGATAACAGAGAAGGAATTCAGATAGGAAGTGCACAGAAAAACAAAGAATATTATAACACTGTAAATGTTGTGTGTAAACTACTCTTAAGTAGAAAGACTAAAAGATTAATCAATCAAGAATAATAACTACAACAACTCTTCAAGACATAGTACAATAAGATATAAATAGAAACAACAAAACGTTAAAAAGTAGGGGGATAAAGATAAGGTGTAGAGTTTTTAAATTAGTTTTCTAATGGTTTATTTATGCAAACACTATTAAGTTGTTATCAGCTTAAAATAATGGGTTGTAAGATACTATTTGCAAGCCTCATGGTAACTTGAAATAAAAAAAATACAATGAATATACAAAAAATAAAAAAGTAAGAAATCAAATCATACTAGGGAAAACTGCCTTCACTAAAAGATATAGGAAAGAAGAAAAAGACCATAAAACAATGAGAAAACAAATGACAAAATGACAGGAGTAACTTCTTACTTAACAACATTGAATGTACATGAACTAAATTCTCCAATCAAAAGATGCAGACTGGCTAAATGGATAGAAAAAGAAAAGCCGATGATATGTTGCCTTCAAGAAACACACTTCACCTGTGAAGACACATAGACTGAAAATAAAGAGATTGAAAAAGATAGTTCATGCCAATAGAAACCAAAAAAGAACAGGAGTAGCTATACTTAAAGCAGAAGAAATAGTTTTCAAGACAAAAACTATAAGAAGAGACAAAAAAAGGTCATTATAAATGATAAAGGGATCAATTCAGTAATGGAATATAACAATTTTTAAAATACATGCACCCAGCACTGGAGCACTGAGATAATAAAGATAGCATTATTAGAGCTAAAGAATGAGATAGCCTTCAGTAAAATAATAGCTACAGACTTCAACACCCAGTTTAAGCATTGGATGGATCTTCTAAACAGAAAATCAACAAAGAAACATTGCACTCAATCTTATATATAAGATAATCAATCAAGAAACATTGGACCTAATCTTAATGTAGACCAAATGGACCTAATAGATCTTTATAGAACATTCTATGCAATGGCTGCAGAATATACATTCTTTTCCACAGCACATGAACCATTCTCAAGGATAGACCATATGTTAGGTCACAAAACAAGTCTTAAGACATTCAAAAAAATTGAAATTATATCAAGCATCTTCTCTGACTATGATAAAATAAAACTAGAAATCAATAACAAGAGGAATTTGGGAAACAATACAAACACATGGAAATTAAATGGTATGCTTCTGAATGATCAGTGGGCCAATGAAAAAATTAAAAATGTAATTGAAAATTTTCTTGAAACAAATGATAATGGAAATACCACATACCAAGAAATAATAAGGGTTTTAATGATAAGAAAAATTCATTTAAGAAGTAGAAAACCTGGGCAAGGCAGGTGGATCACTTGAGGTCAAGAGTTTGAGCCTAGCCAGACTAACATGGAGAAACCCCATCTCTACTAATAATACAAAAAGTAGCCAGGTGTGGTGGTGCATGCCTGTTGTACATCTACTGGGGAGGCTCAGGCACAAGAATCACTTGAACCCGAGAGATAGAGATTGCAGTAAACTGAGATTGTGCCACTGCCCTCCAGCTTTGGTGACAGAGTAAAACTGTGACACAGCCACACACACACACACGCACACACACACACGCACACACACACACACACGTGGAAAACCTAATTACTGGAAAAAAATGTAATTAAAGGATAATATTTTTCTTTTCCTATGTATGACAATGCATATAAAAACAAATCTCAAACAGTCAAACATAAAATGCAAATATTGCACATTGTTAAACATACTCAACTTGAAGATATTGAACAGAAAAAACAGTTTTGGCCAGGTGTCATGGTTTGTGCCTATGATCCAAACACTTTGGGAGGCTGAGGTGGGAGGATTGCTTAAGCCCAGGAGTTCAAAGCCAGCCTAAACAATATAGTGAGATGTTGTCTACAAAAAAAATTTAAAAACCCCTAAGTGACACAGCAAAAGCAGTACTAAGAAGGAAGTTTATAACTATACGTGCCTACATCAGAAAAGAAGAAAAACATCAAATAAACAAACTAATGATGCATTTTAAAGAACTACAAAAGCGAGAGCAAACCAAATTCAAAATTAGTAGAAGAAAAGAAATTATAATAAAGACTAAAGCAGAAATAAATCTGAAATGAAGAAAATAACACATAAGATCAACAAAACAAAAAGTTGATTTTTGAAAAGATAAACAAAATTGATACAGCTTTAGTTAGACTAATTAAAACAAAAAGAGAGAAGACCCAAATAAATAAAATCAGAGATGAAAAAAGGAGACACTACAACTATTGCAGAAATTCAAAGGATTATTAGAGGCTACTATGAACAACTTGTATGCCAATACATTGGAAAATCAAGAATAAATGGATAAATACCTAGACATATATAACAGACAAAGATTAAACCATGAAGAAATCCCAAGCTTTATCAGACCAATAACAAGTAATAAAATTGAAGCTGTAATAATAAGTCTCCCAGCAAAGAAAAACCCATGCCAATGGCTTCACTGCTGAATTGTACCAAATATTTAAAGAACAATTAATATCAATTTTACTCAAACTATTATGAAAAATAGAGGTGGAAGGAAAACTTCCAAGCTCATTGTATGAGGCCAGTATTATACTGATACCAAAACCAGACAGAGACACATCAGAAAAAGATTATAGGCCATTATTACTGATAAATATTGATGCAAGGATCCTCAACAAAATACTAGCAAATGAAATTTAGCAACACGTTAAAAAGATTATTCAACTTGACCAAATGGGATTTACTCCAAGTATGCAAAAACGGTGAACATATGCACATCTATCAATGTGACACATCATATCAACAGAATGAAGGACAAAAACCATATGGTCATTTAAATTGATGCTCGAAAAGCATATGATAAAATTCAACATGACTTCATTTAAAAACTCTCAAAAGACTGGGTATAGAAGTTATTAATACATTTCTCAACATAATAAAAGGCACATAGCTTGTATCATACCAAATGGGGAATGCCAAAGGCCTTTTCTCTAAGGTCAGGAACATGACAAGCATTCCCAGTTTCACCACTGTTATTCAGCATAGTACTGGAAGTCCTGGCCAAAGCAATCAAGCAACAGGAAAAAATAAAGGCATCAAAATTTTCTTGTTTGAATGGTGTGAATCTTTTATATTTGGAAAAACTAAATACTCCACACACAAAAAAACTATTAGAACTGATAAATGAATTCAGCATGGTTGCAGGGTACAAAATAAACATTAAAAAATTAGTAGCAGTTTCATATGCCAGAGAGATAACAATTTGAAAAATAAATAATTCTATTTACTTTGCAATAGTTACAAAGAAAATAAAATACCTAGAAATTAACCTAACTAAACAAGAGAAAAGTTTCTAAAATGAAAACTATGAAACATTGGTTCAGGAAATTGAAGAGGACACAAAAAAATGGAAAAATATTTTCCAATGGAATAATTAGTACTGGTAAAACATGCACATTTCCAAAAGCAGTCTACAGAGTCAATGCAATCTCTATCAAAATAGCAATGACATTCTTCACAAAAATAGTAAAAAAAGCCTAAAATTTATATAGAACCACCAAAATTCAAGAATAGCCAAAGCTATCCTAAGCGAGATGAACAAAACTGAAGGAATCACTTTAAATTATACCTGACTTTAAAGTGTACTGCAAAGCTATAGTAACAAAAAACTGCATGGTACTTGTGTAAAGACAGACATATAAATCAATGGAACAGAATAGAGAACCCAGAGCGAAATCCATACATCTCATTTTTGACGTTTTTGACAAAGATTCCAAGAACATATATTAGGAAAATGACATCGTTAACAAATGGTCTGGGAACACTGGATATCCATATGCAGAAAAATGAAACGACTCTTATCTCTAACCATATAAAAAATCAAATTAAATATATTAAAGACATAAATGTAAGATCTCAAACTATGAAACTACTATTATACAAGAAAGCATCAAGGAAACTCTCTGGGGCATTTGTCTAGGCAAAATTTATTGAGTAATTTTCTACAAGCACAAGATACCAAAGCAAAAAGGGACAAATGGAATCATATCAAGTTAAAGAACTTCTGTATGGCAAAAATAATCAACAAAGTGAAGAGACAACGCACAGAATGAGAGAAAATACTTGCAAACTACCCCTCTAACAAGAAATTAATAACCAGAATACATAAGGAGCTCAAACAACTATATAGAAAAATGTCTAGTAATCCAATTAGAAAATGGGCAAAAGATCTGAATAGACAATTCTCAGATGTACAAATGGAAAACAGGTATATGAAAAGGTGCTCAAATCACTGATAATCAGAGAAATGCAAATCAAAACTAAAATGAGATATCATCTCACCGCAGTTAAAATGGCATATTTCCAAAAGACAGTCAATAACAAATGCTGGTGAGGGTGTGGTGAAAGGAAACCCTTGAACACTGTTGGTGGAAATGTACCTAAGTAAAACCACTATGGAGGAACCACCGTTTAGTGGTTCCTCAAAAATCTAAAAATAGAGCTACCACACGATCCAGCAATCCCCCTTTTAGCTATATACCCAAAAGAAAAGAAATCAATATATTGAAGAGATTCTGCACTCCCATGTTTAGTGCAGCACTATTCACAATATTCAAGATTTAGAAGCAATCTAAGTGCCCATCAACCAATGAATGGATAAAGAAAATGTGGTATATATATACAATAAAGTATTATTCAGCCATAATAAAGAATGAGATCCAGTCATTTGCAACAACATGGATGGAACTGGAGGACATTATGTTAAGTGAAATAAGCCAGGCACAGAATGACAAGCATCACATATTCTCATTTATTTGTGGAATCTGAAAATCAAAACAATTCAACTCATGGAGACAGAATAGCAGGATAGGTACCAGAGGCTGGGAAAGGTAGTGGAGCGGGAGGTAAGGAGGAAGTGGGAATGGTTAGTGGGTACAAAAATAGAAAGAATGTTTAAGAGCTACTATTTGCTATCACAACAGGGTTACTATAGTAAAAAACTATTTAGTTGTTCATTTAAAAATAACCAAAAGGGTATAACTGGGTTGTTTGTAACATAAAGGATAAATGCTTGAGGTGATGGATAGCCCATTTATCCTGATATGATTCTTATACATTGCATGCTGATATCAAAATATCTCATGCAACCCATGAATATATACACCTACTACGTACCCACAAAAATTAAAAAATAACCTATTCAAGCATTCTGACAGTATTTTATGAAGAAAAGTATAAAATCATGTGAACATATTTAAAAGAAAATACATAAACTGAGAAATACACCATGCTCCTAAACAGAAAAAAAACTTGAAAAATATCAATTTTTTCCTAATTAAATTATAGATTTAGCAGATGTGGGAAGAAAAATATTCTGAAACCCATCTGTAAATAAAAATGAGAGTAAGATATTTTAAAAAGTTGATATATGAAGATTGATTGTATTATACAAATAAAACAGTATAAAACTATAATTATTAAAGCAGTACACTTTACAATACAGATATTGATCAATAAAATAAAGTAAAACATGTTTCTTTAGGTAAACATTAGTGTTATTGGTTGAATTGCATCTCTCTCAAAGGATATATTGCAATTCTTACTCTCAATAACTATGAATGTGACCCCATTTGGAAACGGGGTATTTAAAGAGGTAATCAAGTTAAGCTGCATTTATTAGAACAGGCCCTAATCCAATATGATTGGTGTCCTTATAAAACGTAAAAATTTGGACACAGGAAAATGACGCGAAGACACAGTGAAAATGCCACCTGAAGATGGAAGATTGAGTGATGTATCTACAAGCCAAGAAATGCCAAAGACTATAGACAAAACACCAGAAAAAAAGGAAAAAGCAAAGAAGAACACTAATGTTTACTTTAAAAAACACTACCTAGTAATGGGATTGCTAGGTTGCATGGTATTTCTGTTTTTAGGTCTTTGAGGAATCACCACACTGTCTTCCACAAACAATGGTTGAACTAATTTAAACTCCCACCAATGTAAAAGTGTTCCTTTTTCTCCACAACCTTTCCAGCACCTATATTTTGTCTTTTTATTAATAGCCATTCTGACTGGTGTGAGATGGTATCTCATTGTGGTTTTGATTTGCATTTCTCTAATTATCAGTTATGTTGAGCTTTTCTTATGTGCTTGTTGACTGCATGTATCTCTTCTTTTGAAAAGCATCTGTCCGTGTCCATTGCTCACTTTTTTAAACTTTAGCTTAAGTTCATGGGAAAATATGCAGGTTTGTTACACGGGTAAACTTGTGTCATGGCGGTTTGTTGTACAGATTATTTCATCACCGAGGTATTAAGCCTAGTACCTGTTAGTTATTTCTCCTCATCCTCTCCCTCCTCCCATCCTCCATCTTCTGATAAGCTCTATGGGTTGTTACTCTCTATGTGCCCATGTGTTCTCATCATTTAGCTCCCACGTTTAAGTGAGAACATGCAATATTTGGTTTTCTGTTCCTGCGTTAGTTTGCTAAGGATAATGGCCTCCAGCTACATCCATGTCTCTGCAAAGGATATAATCTTGTGGTGTTTTTTTGTGTGTGTGTGTTTGCATAGTATTCCATAGTGTATACGTACCACATTTTATTTTGCTCACTTTCTAATGGGGTTGTTTTTTCTTGTAAATGTGTTTTAGTTGCTTATAGATGCTGGATATTAGACCTTTATGAGATTCATAGTTTGCAAAATTTTCTCCCATTCTGCAGGTTGTCTGTTTACTCTGTTGACAGTCTCCTTCGCTGTACAGAACCTCTTGAGTTCAATTAGATCCCATTTGCCAATGTTTGCTTTTGTTGCAGTTGCTTTTGGTGTCTTTGTAATGAGTCTTTTGCCCGTTCCTATGTCCAGAATGATATTGCTTAGGTTGTCTTCCAGGGTTTTTATAGTTTTAGGTTTTACATTTAAGTCCTTAATCCATTTTGAGTTAATCTTTATATATCATATAAGAAAGGAGTCCAGTTTCAATCTTCTGCATATGGCTAGCCAGTTATCCCAGCACCATTTATTGAATAGAGAGTCCTTTTCCCCATTGCTTGTTTTAGTCAGGTTCATGGAAGATGAGATTTTTGTACCTGATCTGATAGTGCACGGCCTTATTTCTGGGTTCTCTAGTCTCTTCCATTGGTCTATGTGTCCGTTTTTGTGCCTGTACCATGCTGTGTTGGTAACTGTAGCCCTGTGGTATAGTTTGAAAAAGCTTATTTTAAATATGCTAATTATTTCACTATTTAATGGAGCATTGCCCAACTATACAGTTAAATAAGATTTACCTATGAAATTGAATATTTGAAGCCAATAAACTTATTTATTCAACAATTATTTATTAAATGTGTGACCGGGCACAGTGGCTCACGCCTGTAATCCCAGCACTTTGGTAGACTGAGGTGGGCAGATCACGTGAGGTCAGGAGTTCGAGACCAGCCTGGCCAACGTGGTGAAACCCCCTCTCTACTAAAATTACAAAATTAGCCAGGCGTGGTGGCACATGCCTGTAATCCCAGCTACTCGGGAGGCTGAGGCAGGAAAATTGCTTGAACCTGGGAGATAGAGGTTGCAGTGAGCCGAGATCACAACACCGCACTCCAGCCTGGGTGACAGAGCAAGACTCTGTCTCAAAAAAAAATAATAAAAATAAAATAAAATAAAATAAATTATTATGTACTATGCATCAGACATTAGTCTAAGTTCTCTTAATTGAGCAGTGAATAAAACAAGACTCTACTAGAGTTCTGGGCTATGTATGTGTGTATGTGTTTGTGTGTCTAAAATAAGGGGAAAAAGTAGACTATAGGAAAAGAAATACTTATCACAGGTAATATGAAGAAAACCAAGTAGACTAGGAATATACACAGTGATGGAATAGGATAGGTTTTCTTATGAGGTGTTATTAGAACAGACACTCAAATTAAGAGGGAGAACAAGCCATATATACACGAAGGGAAAGGGCACTGTGAGTAGAGGGGATGGTAAAGACAAAGACCCCAAAAGAAAGAGATGTTCTTGGCATGGTTGAGGAAGAACAAGTAAGTCTTGGCTGGCTAGTGTGGAGTGAGTGAGAAGAGAGTGGGAGAAAGTAAAGTCCCATGGTGAGCCAGGATTATTTATTTCATGGCCAGTAAGATGAAAACCCACTGGTTAATAAGGTTTAATAACAGGGGTGATTTGATACTAAGGGTAAAACTTGAAGATATAAAATCAAATAAAAACAATTAAAATACATATAAACAAAATCGTATCAACTTTGTTTACAAATACAGAAAAGGGCCTCGAAGTACATACGCCAAACAGGATCAAGGGTTTGAATGATAATGAGAGACTGGGTGCTTTTTTCTTTTCACATGCTGCTACATTTTCCAGAAATTTTATAGTGAGAATAATTTTTATAATCACAAAAAGATGTTTAAAAAGAAATATATACACATGCATAGTTACAAATTTTACCATGTGTAGAAAAAATTTCTGTTAATTTGAATCTTTGTAGAAACCATTTACCTTTCAACTCTCAAAAGCAACAGCAACAAAAGCCAAAATTGACAAATGGGATCTAATTAAACTAAAGAGCTTCTGCACAGCAAAAGAAACTACCATCAGAGTGAACAGGCAACCTACAGAATGGGAGAAAATTTTTGCAATCTACTCATCTGACAAAGGGCTAATATCCAGAACCTACAAAGAACTCAAACAAATTTACAAGAAAAAAACAACCCCATCAAAAAGTGGGCAAAGGATATGAACAGACATTTCTCAAAAGAGGACATTCATACAGCCAACAGACACATGAAAAAATGCTCATCATCACTGACCATCAGATAAATGCAAATCAAAACCACAATGAGATATCATCTCACACCAGTTAGAATGGCGATCATTAAAAAGTCAGGAAACAACAGGTGCTGGAGAGGATGTGGAGAAATAGGAACACTTTTACACTGTTGGTGGGATTGTAAACTAGTTCAACCATTATGGAAAACAGTATGGCGATTCCTCAAGGATGTAGAACTAGAAGTACCATATGACCCAGCCATCCCATTACTGGGTATATACCCAAAGGATAATAAGTCATGCTGCTATAAAGACACATGCACACGTATGTTTATTGCGGCACTATTCACAATAGCAAAGACTTGGAATCAACCCAAATGTCCATCAGTGACAGACTGGATTAAGAAAATGTGGCACATATACACCATGGAATACTATGTAGCCATAAAAAAGGATGAGTTTGTGTCCTTTGTAGGGACATGGATGCAGCTGGAAACCATCATTCTTAGCAAGCTATCACAAGGACAGAAAACCAAACACCGCATGTTCTCACTCATAGGTGGGAACTGAACAATGAGATCACTTGGACTCAGGAAGGGGAACATCACACACCGGGGCGTATCACGGGGAGGGGGAAGAGGGGAGGAATTGCAATGGGAGTTATACCTGATGTAAATGACGAGTTGATGGGTGCTGACGAGTTGATGGGTACAGCATAGCAACATGGCACAAGTATACATATGTAACAAACCTGCACGTTATGCACACGTACCCTAGAACTTAAAAAAAAAAAAAATTTAGATTGCTACATCTTTTCATTATTTGTCATTATTTTTCTTATTTTTATGTATTTATATTTTCTTCCTTAATTTCTGTGCACGGATAAATGAAATGAAGTCAGGTAACATTACACCAATTGTGGACTAAAAAGTAGATTTGTTTCTAGAACATAGAGTAAAATTCTTAATGGAAGTGCTGTTTGTAAATATAGCTTCCATTTTTGAGGCTCAACAATATTAACTGCAACCTAATTGATTTATGGCATCATTCTACAGATATACTCTAATATTAACTCTAATTTAAATAGTCTTGTAAAGCATTGTGTGGCCTAGCCTCCACAATTTGCTAATACAGGTATTGATCAGAATAATCTATACAATAAAAATAAAAGCTCATTTTATGTGTGTATGTCTGGGATAGAAAGTGTCTGGAAGATAGAGACTACAGCTGTGCATTTATATGCCTTTGGTAGAATACTATTCCTATTCTTTGTCTCCTTTCACTTTGATGTTGAAAACTGTCTATGACTGTCAAAACTCCAGGCAATTATAATTCACTGATTAAAATACATTGAGAAAAAAAACATATATAATACAAACATTAAGTATGCAGCTCCTGCAACTCCAGTGTAAGAGCATATCTGATCTTTATAATCAAACTATTTTAAAATTCTAAGTTGTATCCTAGAAAATAAAGCATAATATAAATTACAAAGAACGTTTTCCTATTTATAATGAAATTTTGCAATTCTGCATTTTGCAAAGTATACTTCAAACCTATGCTTTTTTCATTATGGCACAATGCCTTCATCAGAAGGGAAAACGTGCCTACTCAATGAGTGTTAGGAATTTCTTTCTTTATTTTTTCTCTGTTAAGATTGTACAAGAACAAGGGCCCAAGGCATGAAGACAGAGGAAAAAGAAAAGCAGAGGTATTCACATATACAGTGGAAAGAATCTTGGTGCCCTTAGGCATGGAGTTCACACACTAAAATAAAAGATTTCTTAACATTGATGGGCATCTAGGTTTATTTCGTCTTTGCTGTTGTGAATCGTGCTGTGTTAAAAATAACAGAAGACTTGTGTATATCCAGTTCTTACATGTTTTCTTTCCTTTGACTCAATTATTCTCTTATCAATGGTGGATTTACACAGGACTAATTGTCATTATTTCTATATACACTTGCTAGTAGCACCTGAAACATTCTCCTTCTGTCTTGGTGAATTCATCTATAAGCAAAACATGTCAGCACAACTCTAAAAGGCTTTGCAGACATAACAATATAATTCACCTTTGTTCCTGTACTTTAACTTTCCTTAAACAACAAAAACTCAGCTAAAAACCTGTCTTTCTATAGGAAACTTGCTCTTGATTCACTAAGGGATGAAATTCAGAGCTTGGAGTGTGATTGCTTTCCTGTAGCTAGCAAAATGTATTAAGTTATCTCTAACATTATCTAATGCAGTGCCTGTATTCAGTGGAGACACTCTCGTGAGAGCCACGTTGTAAAATGGAAATGCGGTCTTGAGAAACTGCAACTGCTCTGAGCCAAAAAAGAGGGTACTTTATGAATAGTATTTACAGGTAGAATAAAACATAAAAATTTCCCCAAAAGTAGCTTTCATTATCATCCAACAGAAATTAAAAAAAAAAAAAAATCATGGGAAAACAACAGACAGTAAACAACTCAGCTGTACCTGAGAGTCAATAAGAAAAAATACAACAACTAGTTGAAAATATAGCCCCGGGGCAAGGGAACTTACTAGTATTGGGATAGGTGCATTGAGTTGTCAAAAGCATGTAGTTATCAGTATAGCTTTATTATTTAAAAGACAAACATTTCCAAAAAATTCACACAGATTAATAGAATATTTCATTACTATTTCATAGTATGTTATATTACTATAAAATGATAACTTTAAAATGTAGTAATATGAAATGGAGATACACCGTTAAGGAAAATAAGAAATATAAAAACTAGATAGATATATAGACAGATGTATAGAATAATACTATTTTAAAGAACTGTATTTTAAATCTATCCATGTACCAATTAAGAGTGAAAGAAATACACTAAAATATTGCCATTTTACAAGACCACTGTACCTTTCATTCCAATTCTCAATACAGACAGTGCTAAAGAAATTGTAGTCCTTTTTAATGTGTGATCATAGAGACACATATTTTTTTAATGCCATTTAAACCTAACAGATTGCTCTATGTGATTACAATACTTAATAATCAAGTACTGTTTATCTCAAGAATGCAAGGATGATTCCATATCAGAAAATATATCCATGTAATTGGCCACAGATAAAAGCAACTCATGATTACTTAAGAGATATGGAAATAACATCTGGTATAAATCAACACATAGCATAAGGAAGGAAACCAAATAATAAACAGAAGAGGGTTTCATTGATATGGTCAAGTTTCTAAACCAAAACACTGAAAGCGAATATTTTATTTAAAATAGACATTTTACATATAGTCTCCTGTTAAAATAAGGAACATGGCTCAAGCCTGTAATCCCAGCACTTTGGGAGGCCGAGACGGGCGGATCACGAGGTCAAGAGATCGAGACCATCCTGGTTAACACGGTGAAACCCCGTCTCTACTGAAAAAATACAGAAAACTAGCCGGGCGAGGTGGCGGGCGCCTGTAGTCCCAGCTACTCGGGAGGCTGAGGGGCAGGAGAATGGCGTGAACCCAGGAGGCGGAGCTTGTGGTGAGCCAAGATCGTGCCACTGCACTCCAGCCTGGGCGACAGAGCAAGACTCCGTCTCAAAAAAAAAAAAAAAAAAAAAAAGGAACAAGACAAGAATGTCTTGTCACTTTTAATTTTTATTGTTTCACAATAATAAGAATACTAGGGTTCTGAAAAAATACTATAGGAAAAGATTTATAAGAAGTATCAACTTTGCAAATGAAGAAATTAACTGTTATTGTTTAAAGATGATAAAATAATTTACCAACTATTACCAATTAATTACCAAAAACAAATAGAATGGATAAGGTATCAGAATTTAGTATGTTTTCTGGAACAAGATTAACATATGAAAATAAATGCTGTTTCTGTATATCAACCATAACAAACTACAAAATATTACCAGTAGCAAGATACAATTTATAATATCAGTTAAAAATTAAAATACCTAAGAATCAACAAAGAATATACCAAAAATGTGGAAAATAATCTAAAACTCTAATAATATATAAAATCTTTCAAAATGGAGAGAAATCCCAAGCTACTCCATTGGAAGATTAATATTATTAACATTTCAAATGTTACAAAACTATTACCAAAAGTCCTAATCATATATCTGCTAGATTTTTAAAATAAATCTAGTGAACATATTATATAATTTATGTAAATATATAAAGGCACCTATATATCTTATAAAGATATATATGCTATATAGTGTATAGATATACAGCCTATATATCTATGAATATATGATACTATATGTAGATATATACACACTATATATATACTATATATAGTATATATAATCCACAGATATATAGGCTATGTATCTATATGTCCATGTATGATATACATACGCATATATATACTATATGTTATTTATATCTATGAATATATATCATATATGGATATATAGTATATATACCTCTATATCTATATATACTATAATATATAGCATAATGTATTTTGTGTATATATATACAGTATATATATACACAATACATATAAATACTATACACAGTATCTATATATTGTGTGTGTACATATATACACACACAATAGACAGATTCTGTAGATATAGTCCCATATATATGGATAGATACCTATATACCACATATATATAGACAGATTCTGTAGATATATTCCCATATATGTGGATAGATACCTATATACCACATATATATACCCATATATCAATGGATTCTATATCTATCTATCTATGTCTAGATCTCCATTTAGATGTCTATTTTATTGACCAAAAATGAAGAAATACTTTTAAAGTACATTCTTTATACCATACTTTTATGACAATAAAACAAATAACAGATACATGAGTATGTTACCTATGGATGGGGAAGAAGAATGCAAATGGGAAAAGAATGATGACGTACCATGAACTAAAGAACATAATTAACTCTGTACCTGAGAGTCAATAAGAAAAAATACAACTATGTCCTATTAAAAGAAAATAAATAAATGCAATTTACAATGAAAGAGAATAAAATATGATAAATTACGTTAAAAAAACTTGTAGGGTAGGAAAGATAAGTGAGACAACACATGTAGAAGTCAAGTAAAGCTTTCTGGGCATGTTACCTATGAATTGGGTATTGAAGGTTAAACAGGAGGGCATTAGTATGAAATGTGAGGGAAGAAAATTTAAGATGAAAAAAAAGGATATTCATAAGGGCTTCTATAATGACAGAATGTTGGATTTTGTGGAAAGCTTTTTCCACATCCATTGAGATGATCATACAGTTACTGTTTTTAATTCTGTTTATGTGGTGAATCACATTTATTGGTTTGCACATGTTGAACAAGCCTCACATTCTAGGAATGAAGCCTACTTGATCCCAGTGGATTAACATTGTGATATGTTGCTGGATTCAATTTCCTAGTATTTGGCTGAGTATGTTTTGTCTCTAGGTTCATCATAGAAATTGGCCTGTACTTTTGTTGTTTCCTTGTGTCTTTGTCGGGTTTTAGAATGTGTTAGGGAGGATTCTTTCCTCCTCAATATTTTGGAATAGTTTCAGAAGGATTGGTAACAACTGTTCTTTGTATATCTGGAAGCATTCTGCTGTGAATTCACTGGGTCTGGGCTTTTAATGGTTGGTAGGTTTTTTATTACTGACTCAATTTAGGCACTTGATATTGGTCTATTCAAGGTTTAAGTTTCTTCCTGATTCAATTTTAGAAGGTTTGTGTTTTAAGAAATTTATCAATTTCCTCTAGATTGTCTAGTTTGTGTGCACAGAAGTGCTCGCAATAGTCTCCGAGGATCTTTTGTATTTCTGTGGGATCAGTTATAATGTCACCCTTTTTATTTCTGACTGTGCTTATTTGGATCTTCACTCTTTTTTTTTATTGATCAAACTGGTCAGTCTATCGATCTTGTTTATTCTTTCAATTAACGAATTTTTTGTTTTGTTGTTACTTGGTATAAATTTTTGTGTCTCAATTTCATTCAGCACTTTTCTGATTTTAGTTATTTCTTTTATTCTGCTATCTTTAGAGTTACATCATTATTGTTTCTCCAGCTCCTATAGGTGTGATGTTAGATCTTTAATTTGAGATCTTTCTAACTTTTTGAGGTAGGCATTTAACTCTCTAAAATTTCACCTTAAAACTGCTTTTGCTGCATCCCAGAGATTTTGGTATGATGCATTTCTGTTTAATTTAAATGACTTTTAAATTTATTCTTTAATTTCATTGCTTACCTAAAGTCTTTCATGAGCAAGTTGTTTAATTTCCAGGTAATATGTGGTTTTGAGAGATACTCTTGATATTGATATTGATTTCTATTTTTTTTTTCCACTAAGAAAGTGGTTGGTATTACTTTGATTTTTTTTTTAATTTATTGAGACTGGCTTAATGGCCAAGCATGTGATCAATCTTGGAGTATGTTCTATGTGTATATGTCAAGAATGTATATTCTGTATTTGATGGGTGGAATATTCTGGAGAAACTAAGCATCAAAGAAACATACCTAAAAATAGTAAGAACCATCTATGACAAACACACAGCCAAAATCTTACTTAATGGAGAAAAACTGGAAGCATTCTCCTTGAGAACTGGAACAAGACAAGTATCTCCACTCTCACCACTCCTGTTCAGTATAATCATGGAATCTTTGCCAGAGCAATCAGGCAAGAGAAAGAATTAAAATAGATCCAAATAGGAACAGATAAAGCCAAACTCTGTCTTCATTGATGTCAATAAATAGAAAACCCCAAAGGCTTGGCCAAAAGGCTCCTGGAACTGATAAATGGCTTCAGTAAACTTTCAGGATACAAAATTATGTACAAAAGTTAGTAGCATTTCTATACCAATGACGTTGAAGCTGAGAGCCAAATCAAGAATGCAGTAACATTTACAGTAGCCTCAAAATATAAATAAACAAAAAATACCTAAAAATATATCTAACCGAGAAAGTAAAAGTTCTCCACAAGTATAACTACAAAACACTGCTGAAAGAGATCAGAGAAGACACCACAAACAAGTGGAAAAACATATCATGCTCCTGGATTTGAAGAGTCAATGTCATTAAAAGGGTCACGCTGTCCAAAGCAAACTACATATTTAACACCATTTCAAGGCACATTTTTCATATAACACATTTTCAAGGCCATTTTTCACATAACTAGACAAAATTCCTCTCAATTATTCTAAAATTCATATAGAACCAAAAAAAAAAAAAAAAAGCCCGAATAGCCAATGAAATCCTAAGCAAAACAATAAAGCCAGAGGCATCACATTGCCCAACTTCAAACTATACTATAAGGCTACTAATATAGGTTGGCTGTGTCCTCACCCAAATCTCATCTTGAATTGTAACTCCCACAATTCTCACATGTCATGGGAGGAACCCAGTGGGAGGTGATTGAATTATGGATGCAGCTGTTTCCTGTGCTGTTCTCATGATAGTGAATGAGTCCCATGAGATCTGATGGCTTTAAAAATAGGAGTTTCCCTCCACAAGGTCTCTCTTTGCCTGCTGCTATCTGTGTAAAATGTGACTTTCTCTTCCTTGCCTTCCACCATGGGAACTAGAGCAAAGGTAACTCTTGTTATGTTTTAGCAAACAGACTGGTGCCATTTTTCCCCTGCCTAGAAATTTGTGGAACTTTTAACTTGAGAGGCATGATTTAGGGTATCTGGCAGAATAGATGTCTAAGCAGCAAAGCATTCAATAGGTAACTTTGGTGCTGGTTAAGGTATTCAGTTTTACAAGAGAAGCAAAGCATAAAAGTTTGGAAAATTTGCAGCCTGAAAATGTGATAGAAAAGAAAATCTTATTTTTTGAGGAAAAACTCAAGCTGGCTGTAGAAATTTGCATAAGTGATGAGGAACCAAACGTTAATCTCCAAGACAGTAGGGAATATATCTCCAAGGCATGGCAGAGGTCTTCATGGCAGCCTCTCCCATCACAGACCTGTAGGCCTAGGAGGAAAAATGATTTCATGATCCAGACTCAGGGTCCTCATGCTGTGTATGGTCTAGGGACTTGGTTCCCTGTGTCCTAGACACTCCAGCCATGACTAAAAGGGGCCAAGGTAGAGCTTGCACCATGGCTTCAGAGGGTGCTAGCTTCAAGCCTTGGCAGCTTCCAAGTTGCGTTGAGCCTATGGATGCACAAAAGTCAAGAAATTAGATTTGGTAAACTCCCCCTAGATTTCAGAAGATGTATAGAAACACCTGGATGTCCAGGCAGAAGTTTACTACAAGGGCAGGGCTCTCGTGGAGAACCTCTGCTAGGGCAGTGCAGAAGGGAAATGTGGGGTTTGAGCCCCCACATAGAGTCCCTACTGGGCATCACTTAATGGAGCTGGGTGAAGAGGAGTACCCTCCTCCAGCCCCTGGAATGGTAGATCCACGGACAGTTTTCACTGTGTGCTTGGAAAAGCCACAGACACTCAATGCCAACCCATTAAAGCAGCAAGGAGGGAGGCTGAACCCTGCAGAGCTACAGGGTTGGAGCTGCCTAAGACCATAGAAACCCACCTCTTATATCAGCATGACCTGGATGTGAGACACAGAATCAAAGGATATCATTTTGGAGCTTTAAGATTTGAATTCCCTGCTGCTTTTCAGGCTTACATGGGGCCTGTAGTCCCTTTGATTTGGCCAATTTATTCCATTTGGAATGGATGTATTTACCCAATGTCTGTACCTTCATTGTATCTAGGAAGTAACTAACTTGCTTTTGATTTTACAGGCTCATAACCAGAAGTGACTTGCCTTGTCTCAGATGAGACATTGGACTGTGGGCTTCTGAGTTAATACTGAAATGAGTTAAGACTTTGGGGGACTGTTGGAAAGGCATGATTGGTTTTGAAATGTGAGGACATGAGTTTTGGGAGGAGCCAGGGGCAGAATGATATAGTTTAGCTGTGTCCCTATCCAAATCTCATCTTGAATTGTAACTCCCACAATTCCCACATGTCATGAGAGGAACCCAGTGGGAGGTGATTGAATTACGGGGGCAAGTCTTTCCTGTACTGTTCTTGTGATAGTGAATGAGTCTCATGAGATCTGATGGTTTTAAAAACAGGTGTTTCCCTGCACAAGCTCTCTCTTTGACTGTCATTATCCATGTAAGACAGGACTTGCTTCTCCTTTCCTTCCACCATGATTGTGAGGCCTCCCCAGCCACATGGAACTGTAAGTCCTTTAAATCTCTTCTTCTTTCCAGTCTCAGGTACGACTTTATCAGCAGCATCAAAACAGATGAATATGGTTATAGTAACAAAAACAGCATGGTCCTGGTGCAAAAGCAGACACATAGACTAATGGAAAAGAAAAGGGAACACTGAAATCAAGCCACACACCTAAAGCCATCTGATCTTCAACAAAGTTGACAAAATTAAGCAACAGGGAAATAATTCTCTATTTAATAAGTGGTGCCAGAATAGCTGGCTAGCCATATGCAGAAGAATGAAACTGGAACCTTACCTATTTCTATATACAAAATTAGCCAAGATGAATTAAAGATTAAAATGTAAGACCTCAAACTATAAGAATGCTAGAAGAAAACCTAGGAAACACCCTTCTGTACAATGGTCTTGGGAAAGAATGTATAGCTAAGTTCTCAAAAGCAATTGCAATGAAAACAAAAATTGACAATAGGACCTAATTAAACTAAACAACTTCTGCACAGCAAAATAAACTATCAACAGAGTAAACATACAGCCTATAGAATGAAAGAAAATATTCACAAAGTGATCATCCAACAAAGGTCTAATGTCTAGAATCTATAAGGAACTTAAACATTTCAGCAAGTAAAAACCAAATAGCCTCATTAAAAATGGGGAAGGCATGAATAACAATTCTCAAAAGAAGACATGCTAGTGACTGAAAAACATGAAAAAATGTTCATCATCACTAATCATCAGAGAAATACAAATCAAAACTATTATGAGATACCATTTCACAGCCATCAGAATGGCTATTATTTAAAAGTCAAAAAACAATACTGGTGAGACTCTGGAGAAAAGGGACCACTTATACACTATTGGCGGGAATGTAAATTAGTTCAACCACTGTGGACAGACGTTTCCAGATTTTTCAAAAAACTTAAAATAGAACTATCATTTGACTGAGTAATCCCCTTACTGGGTATATATCCAAAAGAAAATAAATCTTTCTGCCAAAAACACACATGCACATATATGTTCTTTGCAGCACTATTCACAGTAGCAAAGACATGGAATCCACCTACATACCCATCAATGGTGGATTATATAAAGAAAATGTCATACATATGCATTATGAAATATTACATAGCCATAAAAAAGAATAAAATCACGTCTTTTGCAACAATATGGATGCATCTGGAGGTCATTATTCTAAGTAAATTAACAGGGAAACAGAAAAACAAATACTAAACATACTCACTTATAGGAAGGTGATAAATAATGAGTACTCATGGGCATAAAGGTGACAACAATAGACACCGGGGACTACTAGAAGGGTGAGCGAGAGAGGGAGGTAAGGGTTGAGAAACTTACTATTGAGTACTATGCTCAGTACTGCAGCAACAGGATCAGTTGTACCCTAAACCTCAGCATCACGCAGTACACCTAGGTAACAAACCTGTATGTATACTCCTTGGATCTAAAATAAAAGTTGAAATTATGTTAAACAATATATTCGAAGGCTCAAAAAAGTAAAAGAATGGCCTGTTTTTATTATCTGAGTTAAAACAACAAATTTTCTGCTTTTTTCATACACATTTTCCTGAGGGTATGATAAAGTACAATATTAACTTAGATGGAGTTATTTTTAATTTATCTGAACCAATTTTGGCCAATGTTTTGCAAAATGAAATGCATAAATTCACATGTATTTAGCTATTTTAATTCCAACATTTATTCTAAGGTCGTTATTCTTTGTAATATAGAAAAAAATACCATTCCACCAATTCTTTAGGATGAAATTTTTTTTCACACCTCATGATGCCATCTTGAATAGCAGATGCTTTCAAAAATGAAAAAAAGTCACTATCTAGGAGTCACCATTTCATATCACTATGAATCACCATTTCATTTCACCCATTCCCTTAAAAAAGTCACATTACAAAGTTTTTATCAGATAAAGTAAAGTGTTTTGTATTTGTTTTCCTGGAACATGTATATTCTTAATATTCTGGGGCATTCTTGGTCCTGCATGTGTTATCTTATACTATTACTCTTTATGCTTTCATAGCCCCTCCACTTATACCTGTTCTGATTCTCAAATCAATATGTTTATCTAGACTTCTCCTCTAAGCCTCATATTCCAGCTCTTTTCTGTTTATCTTCACCTAAAAAGGGATTTGAGTATCTCAAACTCAACATGGTTACAACTGTACTGATCATAAATTACCCACAAACCTTCCCTAGTTTTATTATCTATTGCAATTAATGTTTAAATGGTCATCTACATGAAAAACTGTGGAGGCATCCTTCACTTCTCCTTTTCTTTCATACTCCTCATTCAGTCACCACATTCAGCTTATTTTACCTGATCATTATTTATCTGCTCAGTCTTTTCCTCTCAGTCCACATTATCATCCCCTCTGGATCAAACCCTCACTACCTGAAGAGAAGTTATTGACTTCCTAAACTGCCTTTCAGTGTCATCCCTAGCCCTGTATCCCAGTGAATTTTCAGAATGAGCTCTCTGAAAATAATCTGACTTTATGATTTCCATATTTAAATTCCTTCAGCTGATTTTCAACTTCTCAGGAATACCACCTAATATCCCTACCAGACAGTCATCTTTCATCTACTGAATAATTCAGTTGACTGAAGCAATGATCTTTAAAAATCTTACGTTGCACAACTCTATTTGCAAATGTTTTAAATACACCTTCATAAGTATATAATTGCTTCATAGCATATAATTGCTATGTGATGCATATCTTAAAATATTTTCCAAAACATAAATAAGAACATAAACATGCCACTATTTTTTTTTTCTGACAGTGGTCTCGTAGATCACATTGCATACTCCTGAGGAGTTTGTAGACCCAATTTGGTGATCACTATACTAAATAGTGTTGTCAGCAAATTGAAGGTCACAGCTTTGATAGTTTTTACCGCCATTTAATATCTTTTTATATATTGCAGACTATGTTCTTCCTCTCAGTCAGGCATGTTAAAAATGCGCAATTGGATCAGAGTACCTTGAGATTTAAAAGGACTTCAATTGTCCTACTGTATTACTTTCAAGAAGTAGTATAGAAAAAAGTATGGAAAGATCAGTATAAATTTATCCCTACAGACACCAAACCAGACAATGCATAGTGTCTCAGAAATGCATGCATCATCTTAAAACATGATTCATCACCCTATGGCCCAAAATGGACTTTGAGCCTTTATGTCTTCCTTCAAAAACCCTCCCTTTTAGCCAGCGTTTTAAGTTACCATTTTCAAGCACATCATAAGCTTATTCCTGGCTTCAAACTTTCCCTTGAACCAATTCCCCTACCTGCACATCTCTCATGTCCCTTTTCTGACTAGATGAACATTGATATGTGATTATGATTCTCATTCCTCCCTAATTACTTTTGGATAAACTCTTTTACGCAGTCCTCTCTTCTGATTTCAGTATTGTATGTCCAGTCTCTGACAGTCTCTCTCTGTCTTAGCCAGCGTGGACTATCATACAAAATACCCTAGACTAGGTGGATTAAACAACAGAAATTAACTTTCTCACAGGTCTGGAGTCAGACCAAGATCAAGATGTCAGCATGTTTAGATTCTGGTGAGGGCTCTGTTCTTGGCTTACAGGTAGCTGCTTTCTTGCTGGTTTCTCACATAGCAGAGAGAGACAGACTGAGCAAGTCCTCTGATGTCTCTCCTATATATGCAATTATTTCTTAAAGGCCTCATCCTAAATACCATTACATTTGGGGTTAGGGCTACAACATATACCACTGTATCCCTGGTCTTCCAAAATCCATGTCATTATCACATGCAAAATGCATTCATTCTATAGCTCATGTCCCAGCATGAACTCTACAGTCTAAAGTGCAAAGTCTCATCAAAACAACATCTAAAGCAGAAACGGATGAGACTCAAGGAATGATTCATCCTAAGGCAAAATTCTTCTCATGTTGTGAACTTGTGAAACCAGACAACTTATGTCTGGCTTCCAAAATACAATGGTAGGGCAGACATAAGATAGAAATTTTCATTCCAAAAGAAATAAATTGAAATAAAGAAAGTGTGATGGGTCCCAAGCAAATCCAAAATTTAGCAAAGCAATTGCCATTATAGATCTTAAGGCTCAAGAATCAACCTCTTTGGCTCAATGTCCTGCCATCCAGTTCCATAAGAGTGGCAGAATCATCCCAGGTTGAGGCCATCTGGCTGCTGAAACTTAGCCAGTGGCCCTGATATCTGAATCTCATTCAGGGTCATTTTTCTGTCTTCTTTAAGAAGAGGACCTATTGTGGGGAGGGGACAGGGGGAGGGATAGCATTAGGAGATATACCTAATGTAAATGACCAGTTAATGGGTACAGCACACCAGCATGGCACATGTATACATATGTAACAAACCTGCACGTTGTGCACATGTACCCTAGAACTTAAAGTATAAAAAAAAAAAGGAAAAAGCAAAAAAAAAGAAGAGGATACATTTGCAGCCAAATACCTCTATCATCTCATCTGGTCAAATTCAAGAAGTCTGATAGTGTTCCTTCCTTTTGTCCCATCTTCATCCTCTCCAGTTTGAACTGGCAGTGTTTCTACTTTCATAATCCTATTAACTCAATTAATAGTCTAGCCATACCCATGGTGTTCTCGTTAGAACACTGTTTTCTAATTTTTTGAATATGAATAGGCTACGAATTATCCAAATCTCCAAGTTCAGGTTTTGTTTTTTTTTTTTTTAATTTTTTTGTTGTAGGGTACATGTGCATAACATGCAGGTTTGTTACATATGTATACTTGTGCCATGTTGGTGTGCTGCACCCATCAACTCGTCATTTACATCAGGTATAACTCCCAATGCAATCCCTCCCCTCTCCCCCCTCCCCATGATAGGCCCTGGTGTGTGATGTTCCCCTTCCTGAGTCCAAGTGATCTCATTGTTCAGTTCCCACCTATGAGTGAGAACATGCGGTGTTTGGTTTTCTGTTCTTGTGATAGTTTGCTAAGAATGATGGTTTCCAGCTGCATCCATGTCCCTACAAAGGACACAAACTCATCCTTTTTTATGGCTGCATAGTATTCCATGGTGTATATATGCCACATTTTCTTAATCCAATCTGTCACTGATGGACATTTGGGTTGATTCCAAGTCTTTGCTATTGTGAATAGTGCTGCAATAAACATACGTGTGCATGTGTCTTTATAGCAGCATAATTTATAATCCTTTGGGTATATACCCAGTAATGGGATGGCTGGGTCATATGGTACATCTAGTTCTAGATCCTTGAGGAATCGCCATACTGTTTTCCATAATGGTTGAACTAGTTTACAATCCCACCAACAGTGTAAAAGTGTTCCTATTTCTCCACATCGTCTCCAGCACCTGTTGTTTCCTGACTTTTTAATGATTGCCATTCTAACTGGTGTGAGATGGTATCTGATTGTGGTTTTGATTTGTATTTCTCTGATGGTCAGTGATGATGAGCATTTTTTCATGTGTCTGTTGGCTGTATGAATGTCTTCTTTTGAGAAATGTCTGTTCATATCCTTTGCCCACTTTTTGATGGGGTTGTTTGTTTCTTTCTTGTAAATTTGTTTGAGTTCTTTGTAGGTTCTGGATATTAGCCCTTTGTCAGATGAGTAGATTGCAAAAATTTTCTCCCATTCTGTAGGTTGCCTGTTCACTCTGATGGTACTTTCTTTTGCTGTGCAGAAGCTCTTTAGTTTAATGAGATCCCATTTGTCAATTTTGGCTTTTGCTGCCGTTGCTTTTGGTGTTTTAGACATGAAGTCTTTGCCCATGCCTATGTCCTGAATGGTACTACCTAGGTTTTCCTCTAGGATTTTTATGGTATTAGGTCTAACATTTAAGTCTCTAATCCATCTTGAATTAATTTTCGTATAAGGAGTAAGGAAAGGATCCAGTTTCAGCTTTCTACTTATGGCTAGCCAATTTTCCCAGCACCATTTATTAAATAGGGAATCCTTTCCCCATTTCTTGTTTCTCTCAGGTTTGTCAAAGATCAGATGGCTGTAGATGTGTGGTATTATTTCTGAGGACTCTGTTCTATTCCATTGGTCTATATCTCTGTTTTGGTACCAGTACCATGCTGTTTTGGTTACTGTAGCCTTGTAGTATAGTTTGAAGTCAGGTAGCGTGATGCCTCCAGCTTTGTTCTTTTGACTTAGGATTGTCATGGAGATGCGGGCTCTTTTTTGGTTCCATATGAACTTTAAAGCAGTTTTTTCCAATTCTGTGAAGAAACTCATTGGTAGCTTGATGGGGATGGCATTGAATCTATAAATTACCTTGGGCAGTATGGCCATTCCTTGTACATTTTAATACAGTCAGGAGGATACAAGCTGCTTCTTCAGTAACATTGTTTAGAAATCTCCTCAGCTAAATATCCAGTTTTATTACTCACAAGTTCAACTTTCCACAAAACACTAGAGCACAGTTCAGCCAAGTTATTTGCCACCGTATAAGAATTTCCTTTTCTCCGATTTTCAGTAATATATTCTTCACTTTCACCTGAGACTCATCAAAATCACTCTTAACATCCATATTTCTATGTACCTCAAAACTTTTTCATCCTTTACCCATCACCTATTTCTGAAGCCACTTCCTTATGTTTAGGCAATTCTTACACCAGCACCCCACTTCTTGGTACCAAAAGAACTGCATTAGAGTTCTCCAGAGAAACAGAATCAAAAAGAGATTCAGAAAACCTATATCTGTATCTATTCAATCTATATTTATATCTACATTTATCAACCTATCTATAAAGAAAAAGAAATTTACTGATTTATTGCAAGAAACTGGCTTACATGATTTTGGAGGCTGAGACATCTCATGATCTGCAGTTGGCAAACTGGAGATCCAGGAAAGCCAATATGTTGTTCCAATCATAGTCCAAAAGCTAGGAAGACCAATGTTCCTACTCAAGCAGTCAGGCAGAAGTTCCTCCTTATTCAGACTTTTGGTTCTACTTGTGTTTCTAATTGACTAGATGAAGCCAACTCGCATTAGAAAGAACAATCTGCTTTATACTCACTCTACCTAATCAAATATTACTATCATCCAGAAACACCCTCAGAGACACACTCAAAATAATCTCTGACCAAATGTCTGGACATTCTGTGGCCCAGTTAATTTGATACATAAAATTAATCATCACATACCTGATGCTCCAAGTAGTCACGACAAAACTGAACTCAACTGCACAGCTTGGAAGGTTATAGTTCTACTGAAGGCTGATGAGAAAATCTAGAGCATAAATATGATGAGTCCTTCCCAGTTCACTCGACTACAATATCTTTCCCTCAGCATTTTAATATTGACCAGCTGTTTCAATTCTAATCTCTCTTATAGATTGTCACTCTCAGCCTCATGATTCAAAAGTTCATCTTTGGCTTTTCCCTCACTGTTACTGTGGCAGGCCAAGAAACTAGCATCTGGCTTGGTCCATGTCATCCCTTCCTTAGCAAAATGTCTGCCTGTTAAGCTCTGGTTGCTGGTAGTATGCTGTGGTACTGGCTTATGTAAGCACTCTCTAGATGGCCTCATCTGCTGCTATACTATGAATGTTTGTGCCCTCTCAAAATTTATATGTTGCAGTTGTAACTTCCAAGGTGATGGTATTAAGAGGTGGGGTTCAGAAGGTGATTAGATCATGAGGACTTCAAACTTATGAATGGAATTTATGCCCTATAAAAGAGGCCTGAGGGAGATTGTTGACCTCGTCCTCCATGCCAGGACACAGCAAGAAGGCATTGTTCTGTGAACCAGGAAGTGGGAACTCGCTGGATCTGTTGGTGCTTTGATCTTGTACTTCACAGACTCCACAACTGTGAGAAATAAATTTCTGCTTCTGCTTTTTATGAGCCACTCAGTTTATGCTATTTTATTATAGCATCCCTAAAAGAATATGACACCTACCACCTGCAAGAAGGGTTGAACAGCATTGCATTGAATAAAGATAGGACTATTTTATTGATTTGTTACTTTTACTCCCAGCATTATAGACAGTATCATACACTTATGCATTTCCCCATCAGTTATATTAAAGTAGTGATTTTACTTCCCAAGTATTTTTTCATGACACACATTATTTGCCACCTCGTTTATTCATGAATTGAATTCAGTCTTCTAATATCTGGGAAGCCCCGTCTAAAATAGCATCTTGATTTTGTCACTATTTCCAATATCTCATTGTCAGTTTTGAATGATGAGAAATTCTATTTTATCAATGAATTGAGAATTAATCAGTCTCTCTGGGATATAGTCAAGCTAACCAATCTCAAGGGGCTAATGCATAAAATTGAAATTAAACTGTATTCATTTATATAAAAAAACTCTTCCAAATAGACTGAATATCTACATTTAATGGTTAGCTTATTCTTTCCCTGTGGAACAGCTACATGGATAGTCAAATTTAAATCTGAAGGTTGTTTGATAAGTATGATATCAGAACACCAGGAAATAGGCAATCTAGCAGTGTCCTTGGTAAAAATAATTAGAGGCTTTCTCTTCTACTCTGTTTATATATGCCCCTTGGATGGCAAATATTCATATTTTTGAGGGAGAGTATTCTTTTTCATGAATAATAATATGGCAGAATGACCAGTTTAGCCCCAATTTAACCTCCCAGAAATGTGTTATATTTTAAACAGTGTACATCTTCTTTTGCTCCCACATTTTATATAGTTTAATACAATAAGCTAGACTAAAATATTTTTTAGTTAATTGAATTAGACCTCTACTTGTAACAACTCATTTAATCTAAAATTGAAATATTGCTAGAAGGAGGGACAAGGTATTTTAAAGAATAATGGTGAAAACCACAGTAAAACACAAATCTCCTAACTGTCCATGGTTTGCAGATGGAATTATATACAATTTAATTTTTAAATAATTTTATTTTTAATTTTTATGGATACGTAGTGGGTATATATATTTATTGGGTACAGAAGATACTTTGATACAGGTATAGAATATGTAATAATCACATGAAGGTAAATGGGCTCTTCATCACCTCAAGCATTTATCATTTATTTGTGTTATGAACATTCCAATTATATTCTTAGTTATTTAAAAATGTACAATAAATTAATGATGATTGCAGTCACCCTGCTGTGCTATCAAATAATAGATCTTATTTTTTCTATCTAGCTATATTTCTGTACCCAGTAATTATCCCCATTACCCCTGCACTCCACTACCTTTCCAACCTTCTGGTAACCATCATTCTACTCTCTGTCTCCATGAGTTCAGTTGTTTTTACTTTTAGCTCCCACAAATAAATGAGAATGTGCCAAGTTTGTTTTTCTGTGCCTGGCTTATCTCATTTAACACAGTGTCATCCTCCAGTTCCATCTATGTTGTAACAAATGACAGGATCTCATTCTTTTTGTATGGTTGATTAGTTCTCCATTGTGCATATGTACCACATTTTCTTTATGCATTTGTCTGTTGATAACATGTAAGTTTTTCCAAATCTTAGCTATTGTGAATAGTGCTTCAATAAACATGGGAATGTAGATATCCTTTCAATATACTGATTTCCTTCCTTTGGGTATATTCCCAGGAGTGGGATTGTGGGATCATATGATAACTCTATTTTTAGCTTTTAGAGCAACCTCCACACTGTTCTGCTTAGTGGTTGTAAGAGTTGTAATTCCCTCCAACAATGTAGGAGGATTCCCTTTTCTCCACATCCCCACCGGCATTCATTTTTATCTTTCTTTTAGATAAAAGCCATTTTTACTAGGGTAAAATGATTCTTCATTGTAGTTTTGATTTGAATTTCTCTGATCATCATTGCTGTTGAACATCTTTTAATACATCTGTTTACCATTTGTATGCCTTGTTATTAGAAATATCTATTCAAATATTTGCCCTTTTTAAAATCAGGTTATTAGACTTTTTCTTATAGAGTTGTTTGAACTCCTTATATATTCTGGTTATTACTTTCTTGTCAGATGGCTAGTTGTCAAATATTTTCTCCCATTTTGTGAGGTTGTTTCTTCACTTTTTTGTTTCCTTTGCTGTGTGAAAGCATTTTCACTTGATATGATTCCATTTGTCCATTTTTGCTTTGGTTGCCTTTCCTTGTGGAGAATTACTCAAGAAATCTGTGCCCAAGGTAATGTCCTGGGGAGTTTATCAGTGTGTTCTTTTAGTAGTTTCACAGTATGAGGTTTTAGATATAAGTCTTCGATTAATTTGAATTTGGTTTTTGTATATGGTGAGAGATAGGGATCTAGTTTCTTTCTTCTGTGTATGGATATCCTGTTTTTCCAGCACTATTTATTGAAGAGACTATCCTTTCCCTTATATATGTTATTGGCACCTTTGTTGAAAATGAGTTCACTGTAGATATATGGATTTGGATTTGTTTTTGGATTTTCTACTCTGTTCCATTGGTCTCTGTGTCTATTTTTATGCCAGTACCATGATGTTCTGTAGTATAATTGGAAGTCAGGTAATGTGATCACTCCAGTTTTGTTCCTTTTGCTAAGGGTGACTTTGGATATTCTGGGTCTTTTGTAGTTCCACTTGAATTTTAGGATTTTTTTCTATGTCTGTGAAAAATGTCACTGATATTTGATAGGGATTGTATTGAATCTAGATTACTTTGGGTAATGTAGACATTTTACTAATGTTGATTCTTCCAATCCACACAGAATAGTTTTCCATTTTTCTGTGTCTGCTTCAATTTCTGGTATCAACCTTATACTTTTCATTGTAAATAACTTTCCCTCCTTTGATTTAGTTTATCGCTAGGTATGTGTTTGTTTAATTTTGTAAATAGAATTACTTTCTTAATTCCTTTTTGGGTTGTTTGCTGTTGGAACATAAAAATGCTACTGATTTTTGCATGGTGATTTTGTATCCTGCATTTTTATTGAATTTGTTTACCAGTCCTAACAGTTTTTTGGTGGAGTCTTTAGATTTTTCAGCAGTAACATTTTTGTGTGTATATTTCTATCCTAAATCAATGTATTACTATGAATTTATACTTTTCTGTATTTCTTTTTTAAAAGGGCAGTTAATGGATGTTGTAGAAAAGCAAAGTTCCATTTCACCTTTATTTTTTAAATAAAGGCATAAAATCATTGTCCTGTGATTGATTAACACCTTTTAGTTTCAACTTTTAGTTTTCTTAAAATTTTTAATACAAGATACTTAATTGCAACATAGTTGAGACATTTAGAATGGCACCAAGAAGTTTATTTGTTTATTTTTTCACTTGTTTATTTACATTAAGTAAGTTCATAAAATGAAGTTTCAGTGAGCTGAAGGAAATGAATATGTATATTGGGGTAGGAAAGAGAATGCCCCATATCCTTTTTATGGGTCTAAAATGTACATTCTTTGTACATTTTTCATGCTAAAAATAGGCATTTTGTTTATTTGTTTGAAGCAAATTTTTATTGCTATGCTTAACTTATATGTGCATCATTACCTTAGAAGAGTATAAATTATAACTAACAATGAAAACAAATTTATAGCACCTATGCCCAGCCTATGGCAGGAGATAATAACTATGGGACTCTTCATATAGAACCCAAACCCTAACCACACAGCAGTAGAATGGTAGCAATTTGGACTAAAAAATAATTTCGACAGGGTGCAGTGGCTCACACCTGTAATTCTACAAATTTGGGAGGTCGAGGCAGGCAGATCACGAGGTCCAGAGTTCAAGATCAGCCTGGCCAACATGGTGAAACCCTGTCTCTACTAAAAACACAAAAATTAGCTTGGAGTGGTGGTGAATGCCTGTAATCCCAGCTACCCAGGAGGCTGAGGCAGGAGAATTGCTTGAACCCGGGAGGCAGAGGTTGCAGTGAGTCAAGATCGTGCCACTGTGCTCCAGCCCGGGCAACAGAGTGAGACTCCATCCCTCCCCACCCAAATAATAATAATAATAATAATAATAATAAGAAGAAGAAGAAGAAGAAGAAGAAGAAGAAGAAGAAGAATTTCAAGCTAAAGCTCTATGTGACAGCCATAATTGTAAACATTAAAATAGTTGGTAATCAAGACAAATATATGACTTGTCTTTGATTTGTAGCCCTAGACTTGCAATATTTGTAAGATGAACAAAAAGTAGGTACAAGGGAAATACAATATTTATTTGGTCTAATTTAGTTTATGAGAAATGGGAAAGAACTCACTTTTCCTTAATAGCAAGATGCTGGGCTCAATCTTCGTTGTTCTTTGTCTTTAAAGAGATAGCCACATAAAGACCTAATAGAATGATAAGAACAAGGAATAAAAAAGATATGAGTAATGGATAGGATTCCTAACAATTCCAATTTCCTTTCACTGTCTCCCTCTTTTTCTGTCTGCACTAGCCATCTGAGTAAGTGAGTTGCTATATTTAATCATCACAGTTTGGGACAAATGGTGGTTGTGCTGTCATTTTTTAAACCTTGAACACATGAGTCATTTAAAAATGAAGGAGAATCTGAATACTTGGAATTTAGGCAGCTGGGAGATGGATGAAACTAAGCAAACAGGCAAGGTGAAGCATACAGTTTAACTCATTGACTGAGATCATTTTGACTTTCTATATTGGAAGTGTGTAGATAAGCCCTATATCCATTCAGAAAGATAATGCTGACTTGGACTCAACTAAAACAACTGACAAGGAAATGAAACACTCATCAAACATGGCTTTAGTTAGCATATCCTCTTTACCATAGTGCATTTAGTTCCCGACATTACTGGAAGACATTGATTTTTAAAAATAAACAATTAGAATTCATTTTACCCTACTGGCCCCTGTCAGCAAAATTGATCAAGCTATCATCTAGTGCAATCCATTCCAAACTAAATTATTAAAAAAGAAAAGAAAAAAATCCCTAACCACACATTTTCAGAATATGTTAGGAAAATATATTCCTCCATGATTTTTCACATATTGCATTTCCTTCTGTATTATAAATGCAACCAGCAGTTCAGTTTTCACTGGTTAGTTTGTGGTTTATGGGCACTAATGTCCCTTATGGCATGTAAAAATTTAGAGGCTGGAAGGCCTAATTGAAAAGCCTCCTTCATGTTTCTGCTGAAATAACAGTAAAATACTAGGTAACCAAAAACTGAGTCACCATAGAAATATACATTTAGAAAAGAGGAGGAAACAAGAGAGAGAATGGAGAAATAAGACCATGAGGGCCATGGTACTGAGCCCACAGGCTTTTAACCAGAGAGAAATGATATTCTTTAAGAGCTAAATTTGTGAAAAATGATACAACCTAGTATTTATCCTACTTCTTTTATTTAAATTAAATAAAAGGAGAGCAAAAGACAGGCTATCTAGCTTATTTTTTAATTTTGTTCTGTTTTGGTCCAAATATGACAAATTCCTGCTGTTCTAAGCAGTGTATTATAGATTATCCAATTTAATTAGCAAGCACACAGCAGACACCTGGAAAAAAAGATAGAAGAATAATCTTTTGCAGTAGCCAACTATTTCTCACTTCAGAGCATTAAAAAAAAAAAAAAAAAAAAAAAAAAAAAAAAAAAAAAAAACTCCTCAACTAATCCACTAGTCCTCATGGCCATTGTGTATCGACCATATGGAGCACTGATCCAGCACTATAGCCCCAGTCTCCTCAAGCCTTCAAACTTCCAGTGCTGGGGATCTTGCTTTCAATGCAATCGCCCAAAACCTAAGTAGAAATCAGTCATGATAGTTATATTACTTCAAACTAGCTGTCATGATGATGGCCCCAAAAAGCATTGCTTAAGTCAGCAGTTCTCAAAGAGCTTCAGCATCACTTTGGAACTTGTTAGAAATGCAAATGCTTACATCCCATCCCAAACCTACTAAATCAGAAACTCTGAGTTTTGACAAACCTCCAGGTGATTCTGATGCAGGCTCAAATGTGGGAACTACTGATGTACATTTAGAGGTTGATAATAAATGGCTATTTAATATGAAAGACAATTGACTTTGAAAACAGTTTCAAAAGAAAAGTTTTAAAAATCAAAATGAACAAATTGAGGACTATATTAGAGATTAGGTCCAGAGTACAAATGGTAAAGAGAGGTCATCAGAGGATTAAGTGAAGAAAGCAATGAGATAGCAATGGAGGTGACCTAAGACTGTTTGGTAAAAAAGGGAAAAATGAGATAAAAATGAGTATTGATTTTCCTTTCTTCCTTGTTAAATCTTGGATGTTTTCTGCCATGTGTGAACCTTAGGTAGAGAGAGTCTATTTATGGCCTATGAATATGCCACAGTTGAAGACCAGAAATGACACTTGAGCTGAGACATATTTGAGAGTTTGCCTATCTGCCTCTAAGACCTTGTCTGTGTTCGTTGGCAGGGCTCAATAGTCCTGGAAGTATGTGTTCACTCTTAATATATGGGTCAAGACTTTGAAGACATTTTCAGAAGAAATAAATGCATGTCTTTAATTGAGAGGCAAGTGCATCTCATGGGTTTGCATGCCAGGCCAGGATGAATTGAGTATTCCTGGTTGCAGGTGAGGTGAAAGGGCTTTTAAACACAGGGGCTTCCCAGGAATAGTCATTGCCTATAAGCAAGCCACCCACAGAGTGTTTAGAAAATGTGTTAGATAGAATTTTATCTTAATTAAACATTTAAACATGAATCCAGGGCAAGTGCGTCCCTAGTATATATGGTATTTATGGAAGAATTTGAAAAGAAGAATGCATCAACTTGACAAAATTATCTGAAAATCAGTACTTGAAGGAAATTTGCATAAAATATATACTTATGCAGATTACTACTAAATATAAAAATAAAAACAGAGAGAGACTACCTTGACACATACAGTATATATTTGGGCATAGGTGCTTTGGTATGTTTGCTGCATACTTACTCAACTTCTTTACCTTCTTCTCCACAAATTTTCTACCTTTCAGAATCTTTTTCTACCAGATGATGAAGTTAATCACATATTTCTTCTTTTAAAGATATTAGGCAGGTTTCCATTCAGCCAAAATGTCTAACCAAATATTTAAACATGCAAAACATAATTGAATAGTAAAATAATACAACTTCCTATAAAACAAGATGAATAAAATACTTACAATATTTACTATGAATCAAATGCTTTCAAAATACCCTGCATTGGTGGATATCGATACTACCAGATTTTACAAATGAGAAAATTAGAGCTCATGAGGTTAAGCCACTTGCCAAAAACAACAAACAGAAGCCTAAATTATCAAAGCAGCGCTAGAACTCAAAACAGTGAGCATGAAACAAAGGCATACTCTCTAATCCTTCGAAAAGAGGGATATCAGTGTGTATAATAATCATTAGGCAGAAAGAATTAAATGTTTTGCGTAGCTATTTTTATTGACTACTTATTGTTGTTAATCCTCTAAGTCAGTGCTTTCCGAGAGAAATATAATGTGAATTGCATATGTAATTGTAAGTTTCTCTACTAGCCACATTAAATACATAAAAATAAACAAGTGATATTTTAAAAACGTATTTTAGCCAGTTGCAGTGGTGCACTCCTGTAGTCCCAGCTACTGGGAGGGTGAAAAAGGAGGATCACTTGAGGCCAAGAGTTCAAGACCAGCATGGGCAACGTAACCAGACCCCGTCTCAAAAAAAAGTATTTTATTTAACATACTATATAGGAAATATTATCAGTTCAATATGCAATCAATATAAAAAGTATTCATAATATATTTTACATTCTTTTTGATACATTGTGTCTTGGAATCAGTGTGCATTTAACACATAATACATCTCAATTTGAACTAGCCACCTAAGTTAGTGATTACCATATTAGACATTTCAGCTCTTTGTGTTTTTTGAACACCAGGATCTATACAATATGGAGTTATGTTCTAAGATGAACTGATAATAAGACCATGGTTTTTGTTCTCATGGCTCCTTTACTATTCTTGGAAGTAAAATAACCTGGCGTGTTTATTAAGCACTCTCCCCACCCACCAAAAATAATAATAATAATAACAAACCACTGTTTAGTGATTTCTTTTCTAAAGGATTTTCTTTTTCTAGCAAAAGAGATGACTCCCCCATAAATAAGGATATTCTTATTAAGAAAAAAGGGGGGAAAAGAACAACAAAATAAAACAAGAAAATAAAATGATTAAAAGAACTTATCTGATAGATTTTCAATGCCCAGAAGGTGAAATGTTGCAGGTTTAAGAAAAATATACAGAAAGATTATGCTGGAATTGATACTCAGTTAATGAATTGTGAAGACTTCCTTAGTAGAGAAAATTGAAGAAATGATGGTATTAAAAGACTTCCTAGAGTCCTGACCAGAGGGTTTCTAGTAGTGGTTAATTGCTAAGCTCCAGAGGAGAGTAAAGCAGGCAACTCAAATGGCTGCTAGAAAGACAGGCGGTTGGCTTCTTGCCTTTCAGGAAAAATGTGAAGTTGGCCAAAAAAAAAAAAAAAAAAAAAAAAGAAAGCTATCTTGAAAAAACGATGAGTTTTCCCTTGGAATTTTGTGGTGTAGAGCATCACTCTCTCAGATATAAAGGTCAGAACTTTCATCTCTGATAACAGGGTCAGGACCAAGACCTGCATCAAGAGACTATTGACTCTCTCCATCAACGTGTTAGTGGTTTTTGTGGTCTGATATCCAACCCAAGCCCCATTCCCAGATGGATCTGAACATTTCTGTAAGAAGTTAGCCTCAAGTCATTAATTAAATCATACAGTGGAGATTTATTGAGAGTCTAATGGGAGTTAGGCACTACTGGGACATGAGGGGTCTCAACTGAATTAGATATGTAAAAAGTCTGAGAGAAAGACAATGGTAACTGTCTTTTCTGACCCTTAAGGGCATAATGGCATCCTCAAAGGTCTCAGAAAGGAAGTGAAGTAGGAGTAGAGTCTTGAAGCATAAAGGGAAGCATAAAACATTGGTGGAGTGGGGCAATCCTGGCATAGGAGGAAGCTTCTTGCCTGAATTCCCAACCAATATCACTTATCAATAGGATAACTATGCCTCCTGGTTTGCCTAGGAAAATCCAAGTTTGCCTGTATCCTAAAGAAATTATCAACTATATCTTTTATTCTCACGGTGCTGTTCTCTAGGCTCCTTTGAGTAGTAAACTTTGTGGTCACTCTATTTATCAAATATCAGATGCCTTGTTGAATGATAAACTCATTTTTGTAAAACTGTAAGTGAGGACATAATCATCAACTGCTTCCTGAAAAAATGTCACCTGATCAAATGCACATACAAAGGAAATTTTTAGATGTTCATATACATGGCAGATGAAGTAACCTAGAAGTGGCTATGTGCACATGTGTGTGCATTTACAAGTCATGTGTACATGTGTACATATATTATGTCATGTGGCATTAAGTATAATTTTTAAAAAGAATAAAAAACAGAATAGAGAGAGACAGTTGGCAAATAAGCGCTATTTTACAGATGGGGGTCAGAAAGTCTTTCTTAAAAAGAACACTTTAACAACAACAACAACAAAACCCTGGAAGACATAAGTAAGCACGCCAAAAGGATCTATAGTGGGGAAGTGCTCCAGATAGGGGAAACAGCAAGTACAAAGTCTCCAAGGTGAGAGAAATCTTGGCATGTATGATGAATAGCAAGGTGGCCAGAGTGGCTGGAGATGAGAAAATGAGTGGAAGAATGATCACTGATGAAGCCAGAGAGATAGTAAGCAACCAAGTCCTGGTGGACTTTATATGACATGGAGAGTAAATTTGGGTTTAGTTTTGAAAACTCTAGGAATGCACAGGAAGAATTTTGAGCAGTAGACTGATAGGATCTGGCTTGGATTTTAGAGGAATTATTCTAGTTGCTGTATGGAAAATGGACTGAAAGTGGAAGGGGGATGGGGATAGTTAGAAGGCCTGATTTTTTTTATGACTGTTTATTCACTTGTTACTGCAGCATAGAAACGTATTTCATTATTTTCTTTGATGGCTTTACTTAATTTCAATATTCTTTTCATTTAAAAGAGTGTTTTCTTATTTTAGCGCAATTTATTTCATCTCTCCAGGGACACCAATTGACAATAAGACTTTCCCTTTTCATATTCTAGGGTCATCAAGCCTGATCATAAGCCCTACCTTCTCCTCATGCTAAAGAATTAAAAGGCATTAGATTGTAAATTTCAAAAAAAAAATAAATAAAATGGATCATTGTCTCCTATAAAGTCCCTTCATTCTTCTCTGAAATTATCCTCTCTTCTTCAAACTTTTTCCCTTGAGATTCCAGTATCCCTCACTTTCTACATATTTCTGCATCCAGACAAAACATGTGTACTTATTCTCCATAGACTACCCACATTCTAGATCTATCCCTTTTTTCACTTTCCCAACACAGAATGTTATCTCCTTTGTGGCCTGTCAAGAATGCTGAATGGTTTGTGATAGCATCCTACTTATAAGCTAATGAGTCAGCCTGCTTCATTTTCATGGATGCTGGTAGAAAATGTGAAACACTTGTTCAGAGACAAAAGCCTTCATTATTCATAGCTCAGCAAGCAGCATGAGTTTACTGGTTACATTCATTCCTTTTGGCACTCGAGTCACAGGGAAATGATGTGTAGAAATCTAGATGGATGTTCCACACAGTGGGTTTTTGTTGAGGAATCTGAAGCTTAGGAAAAAGTCTTTTACAATGGGATGCAAGAAACCTACCTAAACGTTGCTTTGGTGAAAGACATTAATTTATTGTACTAGGCAGAAAGCAATTTTTTGCTCTGGAAAGAGACACCATTTCTATCTTCCAAGGTAGTTTGCAATGGAAAAATCCTTGAAAAGATGATCCAGAACAAAGGGCAGTCAGTGACTTTACTGTCAAGACATGCAGAAACATGAGACTCCTAGACAATTATTTCCCAACATAGTCTCCTGAAGAGCCCAGCTAGATGAATGCAGTTAATACGATGGCCAATGCTATGATGATAATAGATAATTGATATTTATTAGCTAATGCCAGAGATACCTACATTTTAACAAGTGATTCCTAAACCTCTATCAGAAAAGATTACAGTGAAACTGATCTCAAGTTCTGGGAATTCTAACCCTATTAACAGATTACCTAGTAATAATGATGTAGACAAAGTGGCTTTATTCAACATACTTTTATTCCAAATAAGTAAAAGGTCACCATGTCAGTTAAAAATTACCAATAAATTTCTGTTAGAAAGCTCATTATATGAAAATATCCCATTGATATCCAGGAAGCAAAGTAGCTTTCCTAGTGTTACTCATTTTACATGAATAATTATTAATTATTGAGACAATTAACTGGTGTATAATTAAAGACCAGGTTTTCCATAATTGTAAATATTGCTGTGCATGTTTTTGTTGAAAATCATGTGTCAATATATATTTATTTGCAAATGTGCAAGTGTTGGCTCTGGCTGCTTATCTGCTGCAGTATGATTTATTTTATCAATGTTTACAAATTATTCATGCATAATAAAAATTTTTTTTCTAGTTTATCAGTAAACACTTCATGCCCAAATAGTGGTTGTTTTAAAGAAAATCAAATCTCAGGATAAAGAATTTTATGCTCTTTAAAAAAACTTACTGACATAAAGAATACTATTTACAAGCAAGTTGATGTAAGTTCAGAGATATCATCATTATAGTGTAATCTTATACAAGCAGTACAATTCAGTAACTAATTATCAAAGAAATTGAAAGGAGTCTTCTAGGAGTCCACTTATGGAGACTGGATAATATTAACATATTCTCTAAATACTGACTTACCAAAGAAAGCAAAATTTGAAAATAGTCTCTTATTTAATGCATCATCTCCCAAAAAAATTATTGTTAATTAATATTTTTTCTTATTTCTCTCATACTTCTATCATATTACATAAACTCTTTAAAGAGCCTGAATAGCCAAGGCAATCCTAAGCAAAAAGACCACAGCTGGAGATATTATGTTACCTGACTTCAAACTGTACTACCAGGCTATAGTAACCAAAACAGCATGTTACTGGTACAAAAACAGAGACACAGACCAACAGAACAGATTAGAGAACCCACAAATAAAGCCACACACAACCATTTGCTCTTTGACAAAACCAACAATAACAAGCAATAGGAAAAGGACTCCTTATTCAATAAATAGTACTGAGATAAAAGGCTAGCAATATGCAAAAGAGTAAAACTGGGCGCCTTCCTTACACTGTATGCAGAAATCAACTCAAGATGGATTAAAGACTTAAATGTAAAACCTAAAAGTATAAAAACTCTGGAAGAAAACTTAAGAACTACCATTCTGGACATAAGACATAGAAAAAAATTCACAATGAAGATGCCAAAAGCAATTGCAACAAAAGCAAAAGTTGACAAATGGAACCTAATCAAACTAAAGAGCTTCTGCCCAGCAAAACAAACTGTCAATAGAGTAAACAGACAACCTACAGAACGGTAGAAGATATTTCCAAACTATGCATTTGACAATGGTCTAATATCCAGAATATGTAAGGAACTTAAATTTATAAGCAAAGAACATGCAACCCCATTAAAATTTGGGCAGAGGGGCATAAACAAACACTCCTCAAAAGAAGACATACATGCTGCCAACAAGCATATAAAAACTGCTCAACATCACTGATTATTAGAGAGATGCAAATCAAAACCACAATGAGATACCATCTCACATCAGTCAGAATGGGTATTATGAAAATATCAAAACATATCAGATGCTGACAAGGTTGCAGGGGAAAAGGAATGCTTACACACTGTTGGTGGGAGTGCAAATTAGTTCAGCCATTGCAAAAAACAGTGAAGCAATTCCTCAAAGATCTTGAAGCAGAAATACCAGTCCATTCAGCAATCCCATTACTGGGTATATACCCAAAGGGATATAAATTATTCTACCATAAAGACATATGCACGCCTATATTCATTGAAGTACTATTCACAGTAGCAAAGACATGGAATCAACCTAAATTCTCATCAATGATAGGCTAGATACAGAAAATATGGTACTTATGGTACATATACACCATGAAATGCTATGCAGCCATAAAAAAAGAATGAGATCATGTTCTTTCTAGGGACATGGTTGGAGGTGGAGGCCACTCTCCTAAGCAAACTAATGCAGCAACAGAAAACCAAATAACTGCATGTTCTCACTTATAAGTGGGAGCTAAACAATAAGAATGCATGAACACAAAGTCAGAAACAACAGACACTGGAGTCTACTTAGGGCGGTGGGTTGGAGGAAGGCAAGGATCAGAAAAGGTACTTAGTGAATACTATACTTATTGCCTGAGTTAAAAAATGATCTCTACACCAAAGCCCTGTGAACACACAGTTTACCTATATAAGAAAACGTCGCATGTACCCCCAAACCTAAAATAAGTGTTTCTGTTTGTTTGTTTGTTTTTGTTTTCTTGAGATGGAATTTTGCTCTTGTTGCCCAGACTGGAGTGCACTGATGCAATCTCGGCTCGCTGCAAGCTCTGCCTCCCGGGTTCAAGTGGTTCTCCTGTGTCAGCCTCCTGAGTAGCTGGGATTACAATCGCCTGCCACTATGCCTGGCTAATTTTTGGTATTTTTAATAAGACGGGGTTTCACCATTTTGACCAGGGTGGTCTCAAACTCCTGACCTCAGGTGATCTGCCTGCCTCAGCCTCCCAAAGTGCTGGGATTACAGGCATGAGCCACTGTGCCTGGCCTAAAATAAAAGTTTAAAAAAAAACACCAAAAACGAATATACACATTGAGACACTAAGGGCAAAGAAAAAAATTAAATATTGATATGGTTTGGCTCTATGTCCCCACCCAAATCTCATATTGTAGCTCCCATAATTCCCACATGTTGTGGGACAGACCCAGTGGTAGATTACTGAATTATGAGGGTAGGTTGTTTCTGTGCTGTTCTCATGATAGCAAATAAATCTCATGAGATGTGACAGTATTATAAGGAGGAGTATCCCAGCACAAGCTCTCTTTGCCTGCCACCATCCACATAAAATGTGACTTGCTTCTCCTTGTTTTCCACTATGACTGTGAGGCCTCCCCAACCACATGGAACTGTGAATCCAATTAAAACTCTTTCTCTTGTAAATTGCCCAGTCTCTGGTATGTCTTTATCAGCAGTGTGAAACAGACCAATACTGTAAATTGGTACCAATAGAGTGGGGCATTGCTGAAAAGATACCCAAAAATGTGGAAGCAACTTTAGAACTGGGTAACAGGCAGAGGTTGGAAGAGTTTGGAAGGCTCAGAAGAAGACAGACAGATGTGGGAAAGTTTTGAATTTCCTAGAGACTTGTTGAATGGCTTTGACAAAATTGCTGATAGTGATATGAACAATAAGATCCAGTCTGAAGTGGTCTCAGATGGAGATGAGGAACTTGTTAACTGGAGTAAAGGTGACTTGTTATGTTTTAGCAAATAAACAGGTGGCATTTTGCCTCTGCCCCAGATATTTGTGGAACTTTGAACTTAAGATAGATGATTTAGGGTGCCTGGCAGAAGAAATTCCGAAGCAGCAAAGCACTCAAGAGCTTACTTGGGAACTGCTAAAGGCATTCAGTTTCAAAAGGGAAAAAGAGCATAAAAGTTTGTAAAATTTGCAGCCTGACAATGTGATAGCAAAGAAAATCCCATTTTCTGAGGACAAATTCAAGCTGGCTGCAGAAATTTGCATGAGTAGTGAGGAGATGAATGTTATTCCCCAAGACAATGGGGAAAATGTCTCCAGGGCATGGCAGAGGTCTTCCAGGCAGTCTCTCCAATCACAGGCCTGGAGGCCTAGGAGGAAAAAATGGTTTTGTGGACTGGGCCCAGGGTCCCCATGCTATGTGCATCCTGGGCACTTGGTGCCCTGTGTCCCAGCTGCTCCACCTGTGACTAAAAGAGGCCAACGTACAGGTTGGGCTGTTGCTTCAGAGGGTGGAAGCCCTAAGCCTTGACAGCTTCCACATGGTGTTGAGCCTATGGGTGTACAGAAATCAAGGATTGAGGTTTGGGAACCTCTGCCTAGATTTCAGAAGATGTATGGAAATGCCTGGATGCCAATGCAGAAGTTTGATACAGGGTCGGGGCCCTCATGAAAAATCTCTTCCTGGGCAGTGTGGAAGGGAAATGTGGGCTTGGAGCCCCCACACAGAGCTGTGAGAAGAGGGTCACTGTCATTCAGAGCGCAGAACGGTAGATCCACCAACAGCTTGCACTATGTGCCTAGAAAAGCTGCAGACACTCAATGCCAACCCATGAAAGCAGCCAGGATGGAGGCTGTACCTTGCAAAACCACAAGAGCGGAGCTTCCCAAGACCATGGGAACCCACCTCTCACATAAGCGTGACCTGGATGTGAGACATGGAGTCAAAGGAGATCATTTTGGAACTTTAAGATTTGACTGCCCTGCTGGATTCTGGAATTGCATGGTGTCTGTAGCCCCTTCATTTTGGCCAATTTCTCATATTTGGAATGGCTGTATTTACCTAATGCCTGTACTCACATTGTACCTAGGAAGTAACTAACTTGCATTTGATTTTATGGGCTCATAGGCAGAAGGGACTTGCATTATCTCAGATGAGACCTTGGACTTGGACTTTTGTGTTAATGCTGAAGTGAGTTGAGACTTTGGGGGACTGTTGGGAAGGCATGATTGGTTTTGAAATGTGAAGATATGAGGTTTGGGAGGGGCCAGGAGCAGAATGATAGGGTTTGCTTCTGTGTCCCCACCCAAATCGTATCTTGTAACTCCCATAATTCCTACATGCTGTGGGATGGACCTGGTGGGAAATGACTGAAATATGGTTATGGGGGTGGGCCTTTCCCTTGCTGTTTTTAAATAAGTCTCAAGAAATCTAATGGTATTCTAAGGGGGAGTTTCCCTGCACAAGCTCTCTTTGCCTGTCAACATCCACGTAAGATGTGACTTGCTCCTCCTTGTCTTCCACCATGATTGTGAGGCCTTCCCAGCCATGTGGAACTGTAAGCCCAATTAAACATCTTTCTTTTATAAGTTGCCTAGTCTCAGGTATGTCTTTATTAGCAGCATGGAAACAGACTAATTCAAGTATCATATTATATATTTTACTGCACCCACACACTTATCAAGTGTTACATATGGTGAATAAATATTTTATGAATTATTTTAATCTCTCAAGCAAACTTTGGCCTGAAAATTGAAGTTTGTTTCTCTAAGTAATGCAGCTAATTTGTTTTAGAGCTTAGACACAAATCTTTGCTTGTCTAGATGACTGAGTTTAATCAAGTAAACTTTACCCTAACTTACAAAGTAAGAGAAGAGGGCAAGACTTATATTGTAGTAAATGTTATGGGGTTTGTTTGCTAATACATTATTTTCAAATTTCTGGCTTTCTCTTATTTTATTGACAGAAAAAAGTGTTGGCATGCATTTGCATTAAGATATAAAAGATAAGAGATAATTTTTTTTTCCTTTTTGACTTCATTGGAATTCAGAGCAAAGCATGGCACTTCAAATTAAGGACTACCGTCTTTTACTGAGATTATTTGGATACTCTGCATCCAGCTCTTAAAATACACAAGTTAAAAATAATTAAGACAACATTAACAGAGATTAGAAATAACTATCTACATTGGGGCAGTTTCTATGTAGAAATGCCCTTACATCTAATTCCATGTCAATGAAGATAGATAAATACATAATTGAGTACTGTTGTACATGCAAATCCAGACAGTTCACAAGGATCTCTAATGGTTGGCAGAGTTAGAGGACTTGTATTTTTACTGTAAAGGGGTAGAAGTCATTAGCCCCATGCCCAAAATAACCTGGTTTGTCATCAACAAAACAAAACCATACAGATTTTGTCATCCTGAAGTCATGTGAAGATAATAATACCAATAGATAAATGTTGAAGGAGGTCAATATAATAGCTCACTCCTCCTTTAACACAGGATTGGAAATGAACAATAAAATTATTCCAGCCAGAGAGAAAATTAAAATCTCTGTTAGGCAAACCCCAGAGGTTCCTTCAACTGGGACTTCTTATATCACTTCAGTTGAACTGCAAGAATTCAGGCATGTGATAGGAAATCCTCTTTCTTGGTTATTTCTTGAGAATAGAAACAGAGAGAATACACAATATTTTTAGAAGACAAAGCTCAAAAATAATTTTTCTTCTTAGTAAGAGAAAGGAAAGAGAGAGACACTGAAAGGGAGTGTGCTTCTGTCATTAACACATTAAACTAATTGAGTTAAAAAGAGTTGATGCTCACTATGAGTCTGTGGTAGGGGAAGGGGTAGCATTCAAAGATGTGGGGTGTGATAATCATACTCCTCATTTCACAATATGTTATTATAGTCAGTCCATACAGTCCCTCTACTGTTTTATTTTATTTCAGTTTCCCACCCTGTTTGCAAATCCATATTCCCATTTCCCTCTATAGCTATAAGAACCCATCTGGTAGTTTGATAATTACTTAAATATGCATATGTCTTCATCAAATAAGTGCACTGTTTTGTTTTAAATGGTATTATGCTATAAGTTGCCTTCTGTTTCTCCTTTCACTCCACACTAGAGATCTAGTCATGTTACCATATACACATTTAGAGTGTCCATGTGTTGATTGTAGCTGCTATAGAGAACACTACAGTATGCAGTGGCTGCATTTTATTTATCCTTCCCTCAAAGTATACCTAGTTTGCTTCCAGCTCTGTACTACCCAGAACATAACAAGAATAATTGTCCTTGTTTATGTTTCTTACAATCTGTTTGTGAACTAATTGGTTTATATATTCAGGAGTGCTACCTATAGTGACAGTGAAGATACACATTCTTAATTCTGTTAAATACTGCCAGATATTTTTAAAATCAATTTTCAAAAAACATTAGACTTGCACCAGCACATAGTGCCATAATTTTGGCTTGAGAATTTTTACCCCAAAACTTATTGTCAATAATTGTTATTATTGTTTTTCTAATTTTTGTGATTCAGATGAATATGCCTGCTATTTCAATTTGAATTTCTCAAATTTGTTACTGAGTTTTAGCATCTCCATACACTTGTTATATATGTGAGTTTCCTCATCTACTCATCTATGAATTGCCTGTTAAAATCTTCTTATCTTTTAGCCATTTTTTAACTGGGTATTCTGCCGTATATTCCTTGGTTTTGAAATATTTCACTTTACAGTACATATATAAATTCCTTTTGTGGTTTTAAGAATTGTGAATATCTTTTCCTAAACAGTTATCTATTACCTATTAATTTTGTTCATGTAGTCCTTCATTGATCTCAGAGCTTTTATCTTAATATCAACAAATCAATCAAGTTTTTTGACATATGATCTATGCTTTTTGGACCTTTTAAAAAAAGGTACCCACCTTTAAGTAACAAAAATATTCTCATATATGTTGTTTTGTTAGCCTTATACTTTTGTTTTTTACATTTACAGTTTTTACTTATGGTATAAGCTAAGTATCTTGCTTTGAATTTTTTCATATTTGAGACAGCTTCCCAACCCTACCTCATTTTTTGTTGTACTGGTTTCATCACCAATCGATTTTCTGTATTTATGTAGTTCTTTTTCTGATATCACTATTCTGCTCTACTGCTCTATTTTTCTATTCCTGAACTAGTTCTATCTGTGTTATTATCATAAATTTTAAGTAGATTTTTAAAATACGGTTGGGCAAGTTCTTATTCAGCTTTTCTTTTCAAAAATTGTTTTGCCTATTTGTTATTCACTATTCTTGCATGTAAATTTTAGAACATGCTTGTCCGAAATTATTTAGTTCTGAAATCATCTAGTTGGAATTTTTATTCTAATTGCATAACAGTTTGGGGAGAGAGTGAAAGTCTCTGTACTAAAGTGAATTCAACAATGATTAGGCCAGGCGCAGTGGCTCACACCTGTAATCCCAGCACTTTGGGAGGCTGAGGTGGGTGGATCACTTGAGGTCAGGAATTTGAGACCAGCCTGACCAACATGGTGAAACCTCACCAGTACTGAAAATACAAAAAAAAAAAAAAAAAATCCAGATGTGGTGGCGCACGTCTGTAATCCCAGCTACTTGGGAGGCTGAGGCAGGAGAATTGCTTGAACCCGGGAGGCAGAGGTTGCAGTGAGCTGAGATCGCACCATTGCACTCCAGCCTGGGCAACAAGAGCGAAACTCCATCTCAAAACAAACAAACAAACAAACAACAACAGCAAAAACAGTGTTATAGTATATCTCTCCAATTATTGTGATTTTATGTTCTTTAATAAAATTTTTCAAAATTATTATAAATTCTCTCTTGCTTTTACTATGTTTACTATTAATTTACCACTTGCCTAGAGGAATACTATAACCAAACCACATTAAAGTCCTACATTAGAATGAACCATCTAACTGTTTCCTCTAAGACACATTAATACCTATGTTGGCCTATGTATTAGTCAGTTTTCATGCTGTTGATAAAGACATACTCAAGACTGAGTAATTTACAAAGAAAAAGAGATTTAATGGACTCACAGTTCCAAGTGGCTGGGGAGGCTTCCCAATCATGGCAGAAGGCCATGAGAACAGTATGGAGGAAACTGCCCCCATGATTCAATTATCTCCCACTGGGTGCCTCCCACAACACACAGGAATTATGGAAGCTACAATTCAAGATGAGGTTTGAGTGGGGACACAGCTAAACCATATCAGCCTATAATACATAATTTTCAGAAAACATTTAATATATTTGTATTATAATACTTAGTATATTTGCTTTATATTTGTGAGGGAAGTATTAAAGTGATAAAATTAGAAAAGTAATGTTTTGGAAAAAAGGTTTTGCAAGGGAATCCAGGCTTTAGAAATTGATCTCCAAATTGAAAAAAAAGAAATAAATAAGATTAAAGAAAAATCTATATTACAAAAGTTATCCTACAGTTAGTCAATTTATGGTGGAAAATTAACTATTTTCTTCAGATATGTATTATATTTGCAAAGGTTATTCTACATCTTAGACATAGGCACTATGAAAGTCAGGAATGCTAGTGGATTTTTAGGAAGTCAATTGGTAACTTATAGAAAAGTCTCAAAGCTAATTTATTTGGAAGTCCAGAAGTATACAGGGTTACTATGTATTTTTTGTTTATCTCAGTTTTAAAGGTGCCATTTTCACTCTATGATTGTGGTTTGTGATGTGCACACTATCTTATAGAGGCAAGACAAGGTGTCAGATTTGGTTCCATATTGAACACCACAAAGAATACAGATTGTTTTAAACAAGTCATTCTTGATTAAAGATTTTTCTTGAATCTGACAGTTTTTTAAAAAGTTTCTAAAGTAGCAACAGTTTTACTTTTTCTTATAAAATGATACATTTTTCAGAGGTCTTCTTATTGTGAAATAAATTACTTCTTTTAAGCTAGGTGGATCTCTTCACCTAAATTGACCTTCCCACACCCCACAACAACATTCTTAGAAATCTTGCAGACTTTCAAACTAAATGTGACTCTCAGGAGGACAATAAAACCATGCTCATAGGATATAAACTATTTATTAATTTGTTCAACAAATATTTACTGAATGCCTATCAAGTGTTCGGCACTGTTTTAGGCAGGGAGAGTCAGCTGTCATCAAGTAAAAACAAATCAACTTCCTTTGTTCTCTTAATAACTTCTTTAGACTTCAAATCAGATTGAATTGACATCTGTGAAGAGAGTGAGAAATTATTCTCAGAGGAAACACAAGTCTTAACTTTTGAAATAAGCAAACAGCGTTTGTGTTTTCCTGTATCACCAACCTCTCTACCTCTCTAGGTAATTCCACTCCAAGAAGCTCTCTCACTGATAGTTTCACTTTTGTAGTGAAATTCACTTTCCCTATGCATAGGCCTATCAATCTGTGTCTCAGGCTTTCTATTCCATTTCCATTCCTTCTCTGCTGCTGGAATATAATAACTAAAATAAATAAATAAAATCATAAATTTTTCTCACATTAATGGGATCAATGTACTGTACCTGAGTATAGATGATCAAAGTCCATTAGTATAGGCACAATTATTGACACAGAAACTTACCTGACCCTAACCCCCAAAGACAAATGGAGTACTCTACTTAGACTATGTTTTATGTTTCTAAATGTCTAAATGCAGAGAAAATCCAAGGATTCTAATTATTTTCCCTGTGTAGATATGAACATGTTAGATAGGTAGATAGGTGTATGTGTTTGTGTATGTATGTATATCTTCCTATCTATAGATATATAGATTTTATCTATATTATCTACCCATCTTATAGCTTATATAGATATAGATATAGATATAATCTATAAGATCATATAAAAATATATTATTGCACACTTATAGATTATATAATCTATAAGATAGGTAGATATATATACACATGGATAGATAGACATAGTCTCTCTATAGATAGCTTATATACATAGAGCTGGAAATTCTTAGAGATCTTTTAGTTTTTCTCTCCTTTGTTAAGATACAAATTTGTACTACTATCTAAATAAGTTATTTTACTCAACAGTGACATAATAACAATAATCATTCATTATTTTCTGGCTTCAAGAGATCTCCTCAACTGGGAGCCAGTAACTCAACCTAATTTAAAATCTCTAATATAAATAATATCTTCTATTTATTGTCCTGTTTGAGAAGCTTTGCATAATTTTTTTTCCATTTTACTCTCCTAACAACCTGATCAAGTAGATATCATCATCATCTGAAAGCAGGAGCAGGAAGATTAAATAGTTTGATCATTTTGCCTAAATTCATGCAGCTAGTGTGCATTTTGCCAAAACTAGAAACAAAGTTTCTGATTTTAAAAATCATGATCTTTAATAAAATGCTGGAAAACCTCTTGGCCTGTAAACTTCAGAATTTACATACTGTGTTAATGGCCAGGTCACAATTCTTGACAAATAGTTTGCCATAACTATTTGTTAAACTAAACATTTAAATGAAAAAAAAAATTAATATGTAAAAGGTAATGTTTACATCTTCCAAAATTAAACACCAACCTATTATATAGTCTGTTTTGTTATCAATAAATTTTGGAATTTGGTTATCAAATAGAAAACTTAGATGAAAAGCAAGAAAATGTAGGGTGCAATTATATGTATCAGTTATGACCAGGCCACAGATCTAGTAGCACATTTGTACCTAGTCTTAAAAAACAAACAAAGAAACAAACAAAACAAAAAAAACTTTCATCTGTTTCAAACAGCAAGGGGCAAAACACACTTTTAGGCAAAATACCTCATTTTGCTTAAAGCAAATGATCATTTCCCCCAAACCCTTCTCTCAGAAGGAAAAGAGGGTGGATCTCTAGTGGAAGACATCTCCCACATTTTCATGCAACAGTTACTACCCTCAAATGGAGAGAAAGGAATGTAGGAGCTCATCTCAGCAAATGTGGTTCCAATACCAAATGTGGTTCCAAGAAGCTGACTGATACTAAGTCAGCTTCTTCTAGTCACCATACCTGACCATGGATTCCAGCAGTAACTGCAGTGGGAATGGCTGCAAAATGAAGATTTCTGTATAGAGCCTCTCAGAAAAGGAGCCTTGGGGATATCCCATTTTTTATAAGGCTGAGTACAAATGTGGCCCCTATCAGTCACTCTGGTGAAACCTGCTATTTGGAGAGCTTGTTCAAATGGCCCCAACCAATCATTCAATTATACTGATTCAAAATTCAGACCAACATTTATATCAACACAATAAAACTCTTTACAGATGGTGGGGGGCATTAAACGTTTCTACCAATTTAGTCAAAAATGTGAAAATCAATTCTAGAAAGTAACAAAATAGGATGAATTTCATCGAGAAAAACAGAACAACAATGTGTTAGGGTACTACTAAACTAAAAGCCACATAAAGGCTAATGAGTCCTTTTAATTTATATTTACCAAACTGTAAATCTCTGTTACTCTTTTCACCTTTACTTTGAAATATATGAAAGGACATAAGTGTGTGTATATATATATATGTGTGTGTGTGTGTGTATATATGTGAGAGTGTGTGTGTGTGTATACACATCAATGCTTAAAATTATCCAACTTAAGAGCAAAAATCTGCAAACAACACTAAATCAGTTATACTCTTTTAGCTCATGATGAAGGGAGTGGCACCTATGTCATCAAAGTCATTTGAGCCAATTGATGAGTCATTTAAGGGTGAACCACATTGTCAGTATGGATTCTTCCATAGACGATTAATGACTCTTTAGGCCTTTATCAGAATTTTGGCTTTTGCAGAAGTGCATTCACATTTTGGATAGCTATTTAGTACTTGCTATAATAGTTATATTCAAGAAAAATCAAATGCTCTTGATTTTAAAATACTTTATCAGACAAGATATTTGCCTTCACCAAAAGGCAGAAAATATGAATGATTATTTATTCAAAAAATATGTACTGAGTACTTAGTTATTTAGGCATTGGAGATACAACAGTGCACAAAATAGATGAAGACTTTTCTTTGATAAAGCATATGTTCTAATGTTTGTGTGTTGGGGAGAGGGCTGATATGGTTTGGCTCTGTGTCCCTATCCAAATCTCATCTCAAATGATAATCCCCACATGTCAAGGGAGGGACCTGGTGGGAGGTGATTGGACGTTGGGGGCCATTTCACCCATGCTGTTCTTGTGATAGTGAGTTATCACAAGATCTAATGGTTTTAAAGTATGACACTTCTCACCTCTCTCTCTCCTGCCACTATGTAAGACACACCTTGCCTCCCCTTCACCATCCACCATGATTGTAAGTTTCCTGAGGCATCCCCAGTCATGTGGTACTATATGAGTCAATTAAACCTCTTTGCTTTATAAATTACCCAGTCTCAGGTAGTATCTTTAAGACAATGTGTGAATGAACTAATACAAAGGCTTAGTTTATAAAATAATTAAACCAATAAATAAGCAAAATCACATGAGATCATACAAATAAAATGCTGTAAGATGGTGTGCTAGGGAATGAATAGGGCTACATTAGAGATGGAGAGAAAACAAGAACTTCTGCAAAATTTATTGGCCAGGTAAGTCATCCATGGGAAGATCTGGTGAAAGCCAGAGAAGACCCTGATGCAGGAAGGGAGCTTGGCATGATAAAGTCAACAAATGAAAGCCAGTGTATCTGGAGCAATAAGCTGTGGCAATTGGCTGAAACTGGGCATTGTGGGGATATGCAATGGCAATGTTGTAAGAGGAAATAAGAAATAATTACTGAAGTCTTTCAAGTGCACACTCAGGAGAAAGTCACTGAGGTCTGAGTGCTTTTTATCAGTTTGCCAGCTTGCACCAAGCTGGTGCTGCCTTTCTGTACCTCTGCTGAACTTCTAGCTGCAGTGTGTTATTCCCCAGAAACATAGCTTTCATTATCACTACATTGTAAGTAGGTAGCAATGTCATTATGTCAGCCTTTATGAAAGAAATTACCACCAAAAGGCACAGAGTGCAGGGTCTGGGAAATTCCTCCTTCAACCAGCCCAGTAGGAATGAGGCAGAAAGCCTTTGCTTTTTTGCTAACTGTTAAGCTCAGAAAAGACCCAACCCCAGGGCTTTAACCCCTTTCCATTCTGATTTAGTCTCAGGAATAGTCTTAAAGAATCTGGCTGCTTCTCACTGGCAAACCAGGACACAAATCTCTTTTCAGAAACTAATGATTACAGAACTCACATTCAAGGTGTAAATAATCTTCCATTTGATGTGCATCGACTAAAATAGTTCTTTGGTAACATTTGGGAAAGGGGCAGAACCTAATTCTGAGTGCAAACAACATGTTGTAAAAAATGTCTTCCAACATGAGTTTCTTTGTCTCCTTCCCAGATTTGCAATACAGAAGCAAAGGCAGAGATAGAGGTAGAGACAAACTTTTACTGCATGATTTTCCCCCTAATCAGTGCCTCATACATATAGCACAAGACAGCCTTCAAACAGCATACATGGTAGGGTAAAACTCCACAAACATATTCTTTATAGTCACAGATATCTTTTACTCCTTGTTACCTGCTGTTTATGTAGAACTGAAATATTTGAAGAGAATAATCTCTCATATTGGAAAGAAGATCTATTTTGAGTATTTGGCACCAGAAATTAGCTTTCCCCCTTTTAGTTTTTTCTAATAAGGTAATCACACTGCTAGAAGCAAATAATTGTAACTCAGGCCAGAGCACAAATGTAATTCCAGAATTCAACGGAAGCATGGGAGACTTTGGAATGAATCTCTTCCACAGCACAAATGCTGGGTCTAAAATTCAAGGATCCAGAGAGGAGGTTATCCAGAGCAAAAGTTATACTTCATTACTGAAGGGATTTTGTTGAGAAAATACACAAGCTGTACCCCCACTGCAATCAGTGCAATGATTGTTTTATAACTTCTTCCTCAGAGACCCCTCAACCTGATAGCCACAGTTACTGAATGCATCAAAGTGGAGCTATCCATTATTTTCTAGGGTAAAATGTTTTTTATCCAATGTAAAATTTTACAAATTATAAAAGGCATACAGAGTTCAAAGTTATTACTGAGTATCTCTATAACTCTTTTGAGTAGTTATGAGTACTTGGTAATTGCTTTTAGTTAATTATGAAATAACTTTTTGAAATAAAGGACTAAAGGCAAAATAACCTGGACTACATTTGACAAACACCAAATGTGTAAAACTTTCACAGCATTTTAACATTTAAGAGAATAGCAATTACCTGGCAATTTGTAATGTTAAGGTTTCAGTCTGATGAATATTTACTTTTCGAATATTTAGAATCTACAAACTAATTTACTTTCTATTTTGAACATAACATATTTAAAAAATTACTTCCCTTTGTGTTGGCAATATTGTAAGAGAAAAAGTTAAGTAATAAATTTGAGCTCTTTTTTTCCTATGTTAAATTCCCAATAATGTCCTTCAATAGAAATAGAAAAGTAAGTTTTATATTAGTGTACTAACTGGAAAGACAGAGACAGAAGCTACATGCTTCTTAGATCTGCCTGAACCTTTCAATAAAAAGGCCAAAAATCAAAGGATGCATATCAAATGATACTATGAAAAGGAGGAGAGACAAAAGGTGGGAAAAAATCAGCTACTAGTTAAATTTAATATTAATCATCAAAGTGAACCAAAAGATAATAACCAAAAAGAGAAAACTACAAATATTATAAGGGTACTAAAGATAACCATTGAAACCAATATACAATCTTTCTTTAAACAAAGCAACTAGATAAATAGCAAATAAAGTAGAAACCCTAGGGAAAACCTACTAATATAATATTTAGCTAAGAAGAGAAAAAAGTAAATATATACCCATATGTGTATACAAATATACACATATTATATATGTATATATGATACATATGTGGAGGTATATGTGTGTATATATATGCAATATTAAAACAAGAAAGGGTAAACCTTAACATATGTTCTAATGATTGTCTCTAGGGGATACATACATTGTATATATTATGGGATTAAGTAATTGAGTTTGCAGTTTTCAGTTTCTATCATTCACAGACTGGCCAGGATTATTATTGTGGGAGAAAAGAGAGACATACATAAATTAGAAGAAAGTATGGTCTGAATGTTTGTCCCCACAAAACGTACATGTTGAAATTGAATCCCCAATGTGACAGTATTAAAAGGTGTGGCCTTTGGGAGGTGATCAAGTCATGAGGGCAGCCCTCATAAATGAAATGTGTGCCCTTATTTTATTGATTGATTGATTGATTGATTGATTTTTTATTATTATACTTTAAGTTCTAGGGTACATGTGCATAACGTGCAGGTTTGTTACATATGTATACTTGTGCCATGTTGCTGTGCTGC
>NW_012099433.1:651407-672019 GCF_000951045.1 Mandrillus leucophaeus | reverse complement strand
AACTCAAACAAATTTACAAGAAAAAAACAAACAACCCCATCAAAAAGTGGGCAAAGGATATGAACAGACATTTCTCAAAAGAAGACATTCATACAGCGAACAGACACATGAAGAAATGTGTGCCCTTATAAAAGAGGCTTGAGGGAACGTCTTAGTTTTTGCCCCTTCCAGCACTTGTGGACAGAGCAAGAAGATGCCATCTTTGAAACAGAAAACAGCAGGCTCTCCCAGACACTGAATCTCCTGGCATTCCCATGACCTATCATCTCTTAAAGGGCTAGCTCTTCCACCTTGGGAAGGCACAACAAGAAGAATCCATCTATGAGGATCAGGAATGGGCTCTTGCTAGACAATTAATCTGCTGGCACCTTGATCTTGGACTTTCCAAATTCCAGAACTGAAGAGCAATGAAATTTGTTGTAAATTTCCCAATCCCTTAAGTATTTTGTTATAGCAGCAAGAATGAACTAAGACATTAAGAACTCTGTATTTTACATTTTAATGAAAACTATCAATATTTATTATTTAGTATTTTATCTTTAAAAAATAAGCATTCGAATTTCCTAGGTTCACTGAAGGTGCCTGTAAATAGTAATAATCTAATAGGAATGAATATCTCTAATGCGTAGATTCAGTTTTTCAAATATCTTTTCCTACTAAAATAAACAATAATTCTTTGGAGTAATGGATAATTTCATACTTAAGGCTTAAAATATGCTAGATCCACATGTTTTACTAAACAATAAGGAGTCCATCGAAGTAGAGTAGGTGTGATGGTAAATACTGAGTGTCAACTTGATTGGATTGAAGGGTGCCAATTATTAATCTTGGGTGTGTCTGTGAGGTTGTTGCTAAAAGAGATTTGAGTCAGTGGGCTGGGAAAGGCAGACCCAATCTTAATCTGGGTGGACACAATCTAATCAGCTGTCAGAACGGCTAGAATATAAAGCAGGCAGAAAAATATGAAAAAACTAGACTGGTCTAGCCTTCCAGCCTACATCTTTCTCTTGTGCTGGATGCTTCCTGCCCTTGAACATCAGACTCCAGACTCCTCAGTTTTGGAACTCTGACTGGCTTCCTTTCTCCTCAGCTTGCAGGTGGCTTATTGTGGGACCTTGTGATTGTGTGAGTTAATACTACTTAATAAACTCATATATGTATTTCCTATTAGTTCTGTTCCTCTAGAGAAGTCTGACTAATACAGATTTTGGTACCAAGAGTGGTTCTAGAGGGATAGAATGTTAAGGATGGAGTTCTTTCATTGGTTTTGGGGTTTCTGGAGTTGGTGGCTTGATATGATTGATCCAAAAATGCTAAGGATTGTACTTTTAATATTATGGAGAATACTGATAGTCCTTGGCATGAACTGTTTAGAGAGTTATGCAAAATAAACGCATTTGACACTGCTGATGCACTGTTCATGAGGGGCAAGGAGTTTAGTGACATTATACAAAATACTTATGACTATATGTGGAGAACAAAGGATCATAATGAAGTCGGTTGGTTGTTCCTAAGTTCACTGGACAAAGTGATGGAAGAAAATTATGAATTCAGGGATTCTAACTCCTGGCTTCAGAAGCAGATACTGAGTCTCAAATCTGTTAAGATTACCTTGAGTGAGAGTCTTATGTCCTTTAGAGAAAGAGTTGAAATTGTGGAAAGACAGACACAAGCTCATATCATGTAAGTGGCTGACCTGCAACAAAAGGTGCATGCACAGCTTTGCCAAGTGTCTACTGTTAAAGTGAGGGCACTGATTGGAAAAAATGGGACCTTGTAACTTGGAATGGTGATTTGTGGCAGGACCCTGATGAAGCTGGGGACACTGAGCCTGTAAACGCTGATGAACCTTTTTTGCCAGAAAAAAACAACTTCCCCATCCCCAGTAGTGGCAACTTCCCCTCCCAGAACCATGCTGCCATCAGCCTTTCCACTTTTGTCTGAGGAGATAAACCCTGCACTGCCTGAAGCAACCGTGATGGCCTCTCCTGAGGCAGTTGCTAGGCAAGATAATGTTAATTCTCCTCAGGAGCCACCCTCAAGACCTCTGTCTGCTTCTAGACCTATAATTAAAGTCCTGGTGGGCCCCTAAAGGTGAGGTTCATAGTGTGACCTCATGAGGAGGTGTGCTACACTTGAAAAGAACTGCTTGAGTTTTCTAATTTATATAAGCAAAAATCTAGAGAACTGGCATGGAAATGGATATTGAGAGTGTGGGATAAAGGTGGAAGGAACATAGAGTTGAATCAGGCTGAATTTATTGATTTGGGCCCATGAAGTAGGGATCCTGCATTTAATGTTGCAGCTCAGGGAGTTAAAGAAGGTTCTAATAGTTTGTTTCCTTGTCCAACTGAAATATGGATTAAAATATAGCCCACTGTGAGAGAGCTGGAAATGTCTGATCTCCTTTGGTTTAATGTAGAGGAAGGGATCCAAAGGCTTAGGGAGATTGGGATGGGGGAGTGGATTAGTCACTTTAGACTGATTCATCCCAGTTAGGAGGGTCCAGAAGATATATCCTTGACCAATGCTTTGTGAAATAGATTTTTGAAGGCAGCACCTGCATCTTTGAAGAGCCCTGCAATTACTCTTCTCTGTATATCAGATCTAACAGTGGAAACCATAGTCACTCAACTACAAAATTTAAATACAATGGGAATAATTTGATCCCGAGGTAGCAGGGGCCAAGTGGCAGCACTCAACCATCAAAGACAAGGTGGGTATAGCTATCACAATGGACAGCAGAGGCAAAATAGCAATCAGAATAGTCTGACTTGTGTAGAACTCTGGTGTAGGCTAATGAATCACAGTGTTCCTAGAAGTGAAATTGATAGGAGGCCTACTATGTTCCTACTTAATTTATATAAGCAGAAACTTCAAGGTTGAATGGACAAAAGACTAATTTGTATTATAAAAAACAGAGAATCACAGCCCCTCAATCAATATCCTCATTTGGGTGTGTTACTGCAGCCCATTTATTGAGTGACCTGGACTATCAAGAATGGACAAAAGACTAATTTGAATTATGAAAACAGAGAAATACAGCCCCTCAATCAGTTTCCAGACTTAAGCAAGTTTACAGACCCAGAACTCATTAAGTGAAGGGGAGGCTGGATCCCCATAAGGAAGGACCCCACTACACTACCAACAATTTATGATGTTAATCTTTCTCCTATCTTTCCCCAAGGAGACCTCCAGCATTCTACCAGGGTAACTGCAATGAGGAAAAGGAAATGATGAGAAATTTAAGGGACTATTCGACACTGGAGCTGAGCTGATATTGATTCCAGGGGACCCAAAACATCATTGTGGGCCTCCAGTTAATGTAGGGGCTTATGGAGGTCAGCAAGTAATGGAGTTTTAGCTCAGGTCTGATGTACAGTGGGTCCAGTGGGTCCTGGGACTCATCCTGTGGTCATTTTCCTAGTGCCAGAATGCATAATTGACATAGACATACTTAGCAACTGGCAGAACCCCCACATAGGCTCTGTGATTGGTAGAGTGAGGGCTATTATGGTGGGAAAGGCCGAATTAAAGCTATCAGAGCTGCCTCTACCTAGAAAAATAGTAAGTCAAATACAATATAGTATCACTGGAGGGATTGCAGAGATGAGTGCCACCATCAAGGACTTGAATGATGCAAGGGTGGTATTCCCACCACATCTCCATTCAACTCTACTATTTGGCTTGTGCAGAAGGCAAACGGATCTTGGAGAATGACAGTGGATTGTCATAAGCTTAACCAAGTGGTGACTCCAATTGTAGCTCCTACACCAGATGTGATTTCATTGTTTGAACAAATTAACACAGCTCCTAGTACCTGGTATGTAGCCATTGACTTGGCAAATGTCTTTTACTCCATTCATATCCATAAAGCCCACCAGAAGCAATTTGCTGTCAGCTAGCCAGGTCAGCAATATATTTTTACGGTCCTACTTCAGGGGTATATCACCTCTCCAGCTTTGTGTCATAATCTTATTCGAGGAGACCTTGATCGCTTTTTGCTTCCACAAGATATCACACTGGTCCAATACATTGATGACATTATGCTGACTGGATCTATTGAGCAAGAAGGAGCAAACAAACTAGACTTATTGGTGAGACATTTTTGTGCCAGAGGGTAGGAAATAAATCCCACTAAATTCTAGGGACCTTCTACTTCAGTAAAATTTCTAGGGGTCCAGTGGTGTGGGGCCTGTTGAGATATTCCTTTTATGGTGAAGGATAAGTTGCTGTATTTGGTCCCTCCTACAATCAAGGAAGAGGCACAATGGCTAGTGGGCCTATTTGGATTTTGGAAGCAACACATTCCTCATTTGGGTGTGTTACTCCAGCCCATTTATTGAGTGACTCAGACTATCCGGATGAAGTCAGTCTACTACTACACAACAGAAGTAAAGAAGAGTATACGTGGAATACAGGAGATCCATTAGGACATCTCTTAGTATTACTATGCCCTGTGATTAAGGTCAATGGGAAACTACAACAGCCCAATCCAGGCAAGACTACAAATGGCCCAGACCATTCAGGAATAAAGGTTTGGGCCACTCCACCAGGGAAAAAAAAACTACAACTTGCTGAGGTCCTTGCTGAAGACAAAGGGAATACAGAATGGGTAGTAGAAGAAGGTAGTCAGCAATACCAGGTACAACCACATGACCATCTGCAGAAATGAGGACCATAATTGTCATGAGTATTTCATCCTTCTTTTCTTAAAAACACGTTTGTGCATGTATACACTTGTGCTAAGAACATATATTTTATTTCCTTTTCCCTTTTTCATGTGATGCAAGATTTATTGACTTCATGTCAGCAATTAAGTATTGTTAACTTTAGGTAATAGTATTTGGGTTGGGGATTGGTGTGTTTCCACTTGTACAAAGTATAGTTGTATTATGGTAGGCATAATTATGACCTTATTATTGTCTTTATTAGAAGATTATGTATGATCTCAAGAGATGTGTATGGGTTCAAGTTGACAAGGAGTAGACTTGTGATGGTTAAAACTGAATGTCAACTTGATTGGATTGAAGGATACAAAGTATTGTTCCTGGGTGTGTCTGTGAGGGTGTTATCAGAGGAGATTAACATTTGAGTCAGTGGACTGGCAAAGGTAGACCCACCCACCCTTAATCTGGGTAGGCACCAGCTAATCAGCTGCCAGGGTGACTAGAATATAAAACAGACAGAAAAATGTGAAAAGGCTAGACTAGCCTAGTCTCCTAGCCTACATCTTTCTCTTGTGCTGGATGCTTCATGCCCTCAAACATCGAACTCAAAGTTCTTCTGCTTTGGAACTTAGATTGGCTTCTTTGCTCCTCAACTTGCAGATGACCTATTGTGGGGCCTTGTGATCATGTGAGTTAATACTACTTAAAATCTCCCATATATATACATACACACATACACACACACACGTGTGTGTGTGCATATATGTGTATATATATGTGTATATATACTAGGATATTACATAATAGGAGTTATATATACTATATATATCTCCTATTATTTCTGTCTCTATAGAGAACCCCAACTAATACAGTAGGGTTCTATCTAAAGATTCAAATGCAATTTGAACCATTTCCAACTGGCTAAAGTTGGGACACTTTGAGTAATAATGATAATAATTGCAATGCATTGAAATATCAAGTATCTTTTAACTCTTTAATTAATTATAATAAGAAAAAAGTCACTGGTAGTGGATATCAATAAAAATTCATTAGTTTGAAAAGCAGAAAATTAAGGACAGAATTTAGATATTTATTTTGACTCCTCTATACTAATTGTATATAGCCAAGGAAGGAAATTATTTTATCGAAATATTTCAGTAATAAATAAAGCAAGGTCAGTTTTAGGATATCACTTTTTCACAGCTACTAATAAATGAATTGATTTAGAAACTGAATATCAAGTCAGGATGAGTATCGAGTATCACAAAAATGAAGATAGCTAAACATTACTTGTCATATGACAGAAAATCAAATCTCCATTTTTGATAACTTTTTGACAAAAATGTTGAATCTAAATTTTATTACTACTTGAGATCCAACCACTAACTTATAAAAAATCCCCAGGATGGAAGAACATGCAATACGATACTACAGGGATAAAATCAGCAAAATCCAGACTTTGCAACACTCTTCAGAACAGAAGACAAAGATTTTTTAACAATATATTGCAAAGGAAAAAATTACAGAAGATAAGACCTACAATATAAAAGAAAATTATGGGTTATATTAACCAATTTCAATACATGTAATTTGTTTGTATCTTGACTCAACAAGAAAAATGATGTATATGTAACACTAGAAAATATGAACATTGAAACTAAGAAATTATTATTACAACTTTTAGGATGACATATGTTTTGTGGTTTTGTTAAAATAATAATTTAGTACCTATATTTAATTATATTTATATACAAATATTTAGGGATGAATTCATATACTTACTTCAAGACAATATGCAGGGTGGAGGTGGAATGGAAAAAAGAAATTGGTAAAGGTATAGCTCAAATAAGATTGACCAAGAGTTGACAATTATTGAAGCAGAGTTGTTGGTTCTTGGGAATTCACCATTCTGCTGAATCTATTTTTTAATATTTTTATATGTTTGCTATTTTTCATGAAAAACATGATAAGCTGATAAATTGAAGGCAAACAATAAGGTGCATTTTGATAAATATTCATAGATAACTGCATTATGTACTATATAAAAACATGTTGTGGTATTTATGGCATGCCTGTCTTCCCAGCTACTCAGGGAACTGAGGCAGGAGGATTGCTTGAGCCCATGAGTTCGAGACTGCAGTGAGCTATGATCACGAGACTGCAGCATGTTAGCCAATGTGAGTGATTATGACCAATGCACCTACCGAAAAGCAATTTTGCAAGGGAAAAATAATAGTGGAGATTGTGACATTCAGGCTACGGGACATTAAATAGGTAGGAAAGTTCTGAAATAAATATTTTTTGTCATGAAATGTGTCTGCCTTGTGTATTTCTCACTATAGCCCTAGCACAGTGACTATTGTATATTAAACCCTAAGTAAATATTTTTTAAACTACACAATTGATTGTATCCTAAATCAAACAAAATAGAAATCCCAACAAAAATAATTTAGTAAACCTAAAGGGGATCAATCATAATTATAATAATATTATCCCTATGTTACTGGTAATGTAAATTCTAACAGGCTGTATAGAAATTAAATTAATTTGCAGAAATAGAGATTTAGAGTACATTAAGGGGGTAGACATATTGCATTAAGAGGATACAGATTTTCAGTGTATCCTTTTTCTCTCTATCACTGACAAATTAGAGGCATCAACCTCTGAGGCAGAGAAGCTCAAATTTCTCATATATAAGTGAAAACAACAATTACAAGAAAAGTCAGAAGATAAAAGTTCACTTTGAAGATTAAATTTGTGTTTACTGAATATGATTAAAATATTAAAGAATGACCATATCAAATTTCAACTTTTTCTATAATTTCATAGAGTGCTAAAATTCTATCATTTATTCAAGCATTGCTTCACATACATGTATTGTTCCATATCTCAGAGAGTGTTTTCAGTGTCAGAGATTCAGTAATTACTAAAGAACACACTTTATTTTGAATAGCTGGTACTGAAAGGGAGAAGGCTAATAAATAAGCAAGTAATTACAAAACAGTGTGGTGATTTATGATAAAGATATGCAGATAGTAGCAGACAAGAGAAAAAGAGTCTCAATCAGGAAGGGAGTTGAGGAAATATAGGGGATTCCAGGCATAGAACATAATGAGGAAAAGGTCTGGAGTGGAGGTAAGGTAGGGTGGCTAGAGAGGGGGAGGAGGATAATAATATGACAATACACAATCCTTTTATCACCAGCAGATAAAATATGATACAAGTAATCATATCCAATTCAACCTACAGAGTTATTGTATTGATATTAAAAATTTAAGTCATTTCCACTAACTATAAACTCTCCTTCAGAACAAGGACGGGCGATTTTGCTCACCATTATACTCTTGGCATCTAACACATTTTCTAGCCCGTAATATGTGGAAGGGGAAAATTTGTTAAATAGAGAAACAGACGGATGAACAGATGAATGAATGAATGGCTTGTTATTTTCAATGAGATTTCAGTAAGCATTTATGGATATTAAAGTTTACCCTTCTTTTGGATTAACCCTTAGCATAAAGCCCTTGAAGTTTAAATATTTCAAAATGGCTTTGAAAACATTCACAAACATTTTAAGGCATAGCCAAGTGGTAGCAGCTGCAAACAAGCAGCTGAAGGTGAGTAGAACTTTTTCAGGGACTGCCCAGTCATGGCTTGCCTCTGCAAGCCTGGCCTCCTTTGTGGACCAGGAGGACTTTTGTGCATGCACTCATGCATTTATTCCATAAGTACCTATTCAGTGCCTGCTATGTACTGGCACTATTCTAAACACTGGAGATATGGAAACAATTTGTACATACATGCACATGTAAATCCTCCCTCACAGAGCATACATCTGAGTCAGGGGAGACAGATAATTAGTAAAACATATAGTATTTCAGCTGACAATAAGTGCTATGGACAAAAATTAAGGAAAGAAGGGACAGGGAGAGTGACGGTGAACTACAATCCATTGAGCTACATTGGGAGGAGATGCCCTATGAAGGGAGGGATGACCTGCTGCACTTTTTGAATACTGACATAAACATGAACTAAAGGCATGAGATTTACCCTTTTGGCTCAAGGCAGTTTTGGCAGGGCAAGGTGAAGGTGGAGAGACAGGGTTCCTTGGACCATGTGGTACACACTCTGGGTATTGAAGTGAGAGGGACAATCCTACCTGGAACCGTTCATGACTTCAGCTACATTCCAACTGCTTCCATGCTTTTTTGGAGGGATGGGTGATCCAGACACCAGACACATGCCTGCTTAGTAATTATATTAAGCTCAATATTCTAATCATGTATACTTTTTCAAATAGTTATAAGACTTACCAATACATCCAAAGACAATGATTTTAACAAGAACTATTTTGAGATACACTAATAGGGACCACTCCCTTTCAGATCAATGAGTCAATTACATTGATTAAAATCTTACAGACTCACTTTAATTTTCATTATCCCAAAGCCCTATTAGTTACTTAATGTGATTCTGTTTTGATCTCTAACATTTCCTTATAAATTTTAGGGTAAATGCCACATCTTTATTAAAAAGAGACATACATTTACTTTGAGCATATGAGTCAATACAGAACTAAAGATGAAGCAAAAAAGTGATTTTGCAGATTCCCAATAGCATCAGGATTCTAGGGGATGTCAACTTTTATATGGACACTGTAGAAGCTAATTATGCAACAAATTAGAGTATCTGTCTTATTCTTCTTGACTCTTTGGCAAGCAGACAATAAAGATGCTGTTTATAAAAACAAATTTCAGAAAAAAATAATAAGCATCCATTTCAAAAGGAAAAAGAAACGCTGATAAACTTCTTTGTATAAGGCAGAATAAATGGTGCCCTGAAACCTACAATCTGGATTGGAAGAAAATATTTCACTCTATGCAATTTATTAGTGTTGCAAAACAACAACCTCAGACCTGTCCCTTGAGGCAGTACATGATTAAGTGCCAAATGAGAGGTGCAAGTAACTCAAGTATCAGTTTACAGATAAAGGACAGCTTATTTGAATTTACAATGTTTAGGGTAGATTTGAGAAGAAGGTTAGATACTTGAACAAGAATAGATGGAGAGAAATGGAAGAGGGAATTCCAAGTGGAGTGAACAGAATGTGGAGAAATAGGAAAGTGAAAAATTAGTCTTCTTTCGAATTTATTCTCAAAGTGGGGGCAGGGTTGGAGGTATTGCAGCAAGAACACAGTAGGATAGGAACAAGGCATTAAATTTGTGGGAGTATAGCTACAGAATTCTTAATGATCTTAAAAGATGGAAAGAAAACATTCTGTGTTAGTCCATTCTTGCACTTCTGTAAGTAACTACCTGAGACTGGTAGTTCTCCAAGCTTTATAGGAAGTATGGCTGGGGAGGTCTCAGAAAACTTTCAATCATGGCAGAACACAAAGGGGAAGAAGGCACATCTTACATGGCTGAAGCAGGGGGAAGCCAGCAAGAAGGGAGGTGCTACACACTTTTAAACAACCAGATCTCATGAGAACTCTATCATGAGAACAGCGCCAAAGGGGAAAATTTACCTCTATGACCCAATCACCTCCCACCAGGCCCTACCTCCAACACTGGGGATTACAATTTGACATGGGATTTGGGTGGGGACACAAATCCAAGCCATATCATATTCCATACCTAAAATAAGTTTCCTTCCTTCCTTCTTTTTTTTTTTTCTGTTTTTCAACATGAGCAAATCAAGCTTTGGACAAGGAATAGACACAATGTCTCTGCTGCTCTGAGAAAAACCAATATCCTTTCCGTTCTTTGTAACTTTAAATACAGCCAGAAGAAAGAGTCATTCGCTCAGGTCTTGCTAACAGGCCACTTTATAAGCCTTCTTGGTAGTACATTGTATTTCCGGAGCTGCAGAGCTACTAAGCCTGTGAACTACTCAAGGACTTTTTTTTTCTCCCTGAACCGTGCTTATGAATGAGGGAAGTGTGGTTCACACGCTGTACTTGTCTTCATCCTCCCAAGAGAGAAGCTAGGGTCTTAAAGAACAATTTAAAACATAGAACTTAGTCATTTCTTCAGGAAAATGAGAAAACACAGGCTGTACTCTGACTTACCAAAGAATCTTTTTGAAGACTAAAAGTCTCTGAGGGGGAAGAGGATAAAAGGAAGCTGTAGCATTATTCAGATTTCTCTTTTGTTCAAGTTTTATGTAACAACTAGAAGCACCCAACAAATTTTAGATCCAGCTAGCGTATAGTATAATTTCAGCTGAAAATCATATTTTGAGCTATTTGTAAGGTTAAAAACTTCCAATTTGTTTTGATAATTGAAAGACATAGTTATTTAAAATTGGCAAGAATTATGCCAAGACATATGAAAATTTACTATGCAGGCAATGGTTAAGCTGGTTTTCATGAAAAACAAGATACTATAATATTAATATGAATTTTTACTGTGTATTATGACTTTGCATATATTATCTCTCTTGAAGTTCACAACTTCTGCTTTTTGAAGTAGGAGTCATTGTAGGGAAAGTGAGGCTTAAAGAGGCTGAACTAACTTGCCCAAGGACACCAGGGCTAATCAGTGGTTGAGGAAGAATCCAAACCTAAGTGGTTTTGCTCCAGCATCGTTCCCCACTAAACTCTACTGCTTTCCTTTCCATTAGGAGCTCTTATATGAATGGGAAAGTTCCTAATTCTCCTAATTTGTATTTCTTATCATTGTAGCTTTGTGCATTTTCCCATCAAGTAATATTAGTGTCCATCTGCTTGAGATAACAGAATAGAATCTAGAAATTGGTCACCATAAAAGATTATGGAAACAAGTCCCAGAGCCAATGCGAGGAGCTCTTTCTGGAGGAGGCTGAGTGTGGAGATGAGGGCTCCTTCCTCAGGACCTGACCAACACACCAGAGGGTGCATCTGTAAGGTCTCAATCTGGTATAAGCTGATATAAATATTAGGATGATGCTTCTGATGCTGCACCAGAGGTACATTTAACTTGAAGACAGGCACCATTGGGAAAGCTAGTATAGAATTCTCCCTGTAGTCTCCAGTCTAATGCATGGACCTTAGCACCAAATAAAATACTAACTGCTTGATAGAACAACGTTAATCCTGAATAAACTATTTTCTCTCGTCGCCCTACCCAAATAGACAATGACAACAACAACAACAAAAAAATACAATTTAATAATAAGGAAGACTCCCTGCTGTTCTATGCTCCTGTTGCAGGATACTTTGACATAGTCTTGTTAGACTATGAGTCTGACAAACTGAAAATGTGAAAACAGAGAAAAATTTCTACAAAGAGAATAGTAAGTATTGTTTTGTATTTTTATATATATATATATTTTTTTTTACCTGTATTATTATAGTTGATGTTCCAATATGATACTAAATAGAGAAATTACAGAAGGGTGGGGAGAAATTATTGATTTTTGCCACAAATTAATATTTATTGAGCAGCTTCTGTATGCCTGCTACTATAATTTGTATTATAGAAAATAAGAAAGCAGTTTCCACAGATCCACTGGCTATTGACTTAAAATAATTAAAGTCTCACATATAATATGACATACCAAGGGGAATATTCCTCTTGTTTCCATACTCTCCATTTTTGCAATTTGGAAATTGCTCAGTCTAAATTTAGGAAAAGCCAAATAACCTAAGGAACATATTATCATTTCTTTTATTTCTCTATAAACTTTTCATTTTCTTCCCTCAATAAGTGAATACAAGGCTGACATTTAAAGCAATGACTCCACTTTTCCTAGGTTATGCACTAGTGTTTATAAATCCCTGAAGGAATTAGATTCAAGGGCACATTTGTTAAATTACATACATAATACATTTCGATTCCCTCTGCTCTGTGGCTTGTCTTTGTATGACTGCCTCTGCTACTACCTCCATGATGAATCTTTCCATTATGTTACATAGATTTATTGTGAAGTGAACGAACTTGACATCCTGATGACTCTATACTCTTCTTTCTCAAGGTTCTACTTTGAACCTTAATAAACCTGTAATTGAAGCAGCTCCATTTAAAAAATATTCCTTTAAGTCCAAAATATAATCATATTGGGTAGCTCTTATTACCCAGAAAAACACCCTAAGAGTAACACTAAACACTTAAAAGTAATATTAATAAATGTGTCTGTGTAGTCACAAACTCAGTTTCCCAGACTGATCAGAAATGTAGATTGAACAGGCAGGCGCAGCCTGCACTGCCATGACAGAGCAGCCAGCAAGGATCTGATGGCTTCATTAGTAAATTCCATACTTGCCGTCACTTACCTGAAATTAGACCAGTGGGACTCCTTTTTCATTTTTCTTTTTATTGTATTGAGTTTATATGTTCATCCTCATAAAAAAGTTAAAATCAGGGTGTATGTGCATCACCTGATATATATAACCACAAAAATTAAAAAGAAAAAAAGCATGTGTTTGATTTGGGAACCATAAAGTGAAAATGAAAAGAAGGACCATAGGGCAATGGACACTTAAACTGAGTAAAAATGGGGTGTCTCCAAAGGCTCAAGTACATTGGGGGCCAAATGCAAACTTCAGTTAATTCAGAGGTACGCTCTTGGCTAACTGAGTTGCACCAAAATGAAATAAATTCTGAACAACAGCGTCCTATCATAGTACTGATAATTCATCTCCATACTCTGGTGCCCCGACTTCCTATAACTTAATATTCTTTCAAAATTTTACTCCTTCATTCATTCAACAAATATTTATTAAGAAGACAAATACTTACTAAGAATATGTCTAACATATTACGATCCAGTGTTCTAAGTGCTAGGGTTACAGCTACAAATTTGATGGGCAAAAGTCACTCACGGGACTTACATTCTAGCTTTAAAATTTATCCTCCAAATTTAATTTCACTACACTATTTCCTATTAGTTAGATCTATCACAGATCTCTCTAAAAGCCATGGGGCAGTTTTGCTTACAGAATACAAGTAGGGTAATTTCTCAAATAGTGAAATAAATTAAATCTTTTTTATTATCTACAAAAGTGTCTTTGCTCTGAATGAGCAAGTAAATTAATTTATCTGTGCCAGGACATCTGCTTCTCTTGTTAAGAAAGTACAGTCCCTACTCTCTGCATGATGCCACTCCCCAAAATAGACACTTAATGACTTTAAGCAAAGAATATTATTCTCATTTTGGACCCTACAAAGTTAAACAAAAATATTAGAGTTATTCTTCTCATGTTTCTTCCTAATACCCCACATTTTATCCAAAGCAGATTATTTGTAATTCATTGAAATAGTCACAATTAGGGCTTAGTTGCCATGTGTGAACATAATGAGAGATGGGGAAGAGCCTCCAGAATAGACTTACAAACTAGAATGAGGTAAGAACTCTGGTTCCATTCACAGTAGTATAGATGAAATGCTAGCCAGGCAGGTGTTCCTATTCAGGGTAGTAGGAAGTATAGAGGTCAAGTCCAAGTTCAGGTTGTCCACTTACTAGACATACATCTGCCCTTCTGCAATTTACTTAATATCTCTAAGTCTTAGTTTCTTCACCTGTAAAACAAACATTGTAATTACGTTGATGCCGAAAATTGTTATGAATATCAGAGGAAACAGTCTCCTGTTCTTATATTGGCAATTGTGGACAATCACTCTGTCTCCAAGACAGGACACTGTTAAACATCATTGCCTCCTCTCTAGCATTTTTTCACTTGCTTACTGATATGTAAAGAAGAGGAATGACATGCTAACTGGACCCAAGAAAAGCCTGATATATGCAATTACATTAACCCTGAGTGGTGTCACAGCATTAAACAAAATAATAGGGCCTCGGCTTATGTCTCTATTGCTATTCTAATTACTAAGGAGGGTTTTTATCTCTCTAACCCAGGTAATAGAACAGACTGTCTAAAGGTCTACCTAGCTGTCTTCCTCCTTTGTTTCTGGAATTCTTCATCCTTTGATAATTGAATTTCTGATGAGGTTTTGTGGCATCTCCAAGTAAAAAGACCATCTCTGTGTGCCAACTTTCTGAACAACTGTCTCAAGATACAGCTTTGAGAATAGGGAGAGGTCTCCTTTTCAGTAAAACCATAAACAGGATCTCCAGTCCAACTTTACTAGAAATAGAATTGATGCTGTGCTTGGCTTTCAGTTGGCACTATATACATATTTCTCAAATTGTTAAGGAACTTAAATAACTAGGGATTCCTAAATGCCATAAAGGAAGAGTATATAAACTGTATGTATATGAGTTCAAAGGCAATAATCTGGTCCCTATAAGAATTGGTAAGAGCAGATGGGCCATCAATATTGGAATTACTGAGAAGGCCAGGAAGAGAAAGTCTTGTTACTTAAATGGAGCTGCAAACTGTGGTCTCAGCCACAGACACAATGAAAGATCCTAGCTCTTAGAACTTCGGATGGAAAGGAAGAGCGGAATTAGCTGTAAGATTGAGATTTTTGATAAGAGCCCTTTTTGAAGACTGATAATGCTGGGTCCAGATCCTAAAGAAGTATTGTTTCCTTAGCCAGAGACTTTTTTAACCTTTGCTATAGCCATTTAGAGGACAGACAGGAGGTGAGTCATAAGGAAAACCATACGTTTGATGAACAGAGAATTAACTATAATACTTGTCCCAATTGATCCAAATTTGAAATCCCTTTTACCCCATTAAGATATTCTAGAAAGGTTCAACTCAACGCAGTAGCTTTATTTAAGACCTAATATATCCTATAAAAATTATTGCTTTGGGTAGATCAGTGTTATGATGTCACATACCTCTAGGGGTCAATCATGAGGTGCACATGGGCAAATGCAGCCAGATGCAGGGAATCTGAAAAGGAACAATGAGGGAAAAGAAGGGAAAATCTCTAGAGCACGGAGGGCAACTGATAATAAGCCAGCAACAGGGACCTCTTCAGGATATTATTTCCTAAGAAGAGCCAGAAATCCAAGTTTTTAGAGTTTTTAATGTATGGCATTAAGCAATTTTTACGTTGATAACTCAATCTAATTTTGAAAAGATATACATGTTTGTGGGAATATCATGGTTTCAGAATGAAGCACTGAAGCTGTTATAGGACTGAGAAATATTGTTTTTAAATTCATGGTTCACAAATCAATTTGATTACGACGTAGATCAACTACAACTTTGCCTACATGTTTGTTTTAATATAATTTAAACTAAATGACTTCATCCACTTTGTAAGTAACAAGGATGTATACACCACTTAAGTATTGAATATATAGGATATAATGTATCTTATGTTAAGTTATGAAGATGGTAATTAAAAATGGGTATGAGTGGGAGAGTGAGCAGAAGAGGCAGATTTGAAGACAGAAGAAAAGAGAGTGAGTGGTAAGGAGAGAGTTAAAAAGCAGAGGGAGAAAAATGATGCTGAAAAGAAACACACGAAGGAAGAAAGAAGCAATTCACACAGTGGAAAAGTGTACAGAAAGTAGTTAAAGAAATTTTGAGTTGACATTAGTTCATTTTTACTTTGCTATGTACTTTATTTACTCTCTAATTAATGCAAATTAATAAAAATATGTCAAGTATCTTCACATGTCTGGCATTAACTGAAAGAGATGCGGCAGTGGAAAAAACAGGACCATGGACTCAAGATTACATTTTAGTGAGGAAACATAAGATGAGCAGATTAGAAAATGAATATATAACTGTCAACTGATAAATGTTATAGAAGGAAGATACCAAAGCAGGACTGGGAGAGCTCACACTTAGAGGATTGTTTCTTTGGCTAGGTGGTCAGGAAAGACCTCTGACGAATTAACGTTTTAGCATAAATCTTAAGGAAGTAAAGCAGCTGTGCATAAAATTAATTTAATATATATTAACTCAGCTCTATGAGGGTAAGAATTGGGTCTATCTTCTTCACCATTGATTCCTCATTGCTTTGCACACTGCTTAACACACAATAATGAACTCTGGGAGGGATAGCCAAAATAGCCTTTATTAGCCTTTGGACAGACAGAACAGGAGACAGAATTATATCCCTCCAAACCCTGAAAGAGCTCAAGGCAATTGTATTAGTTTTCTAGGGCTGCCATAAATATTAACTAATGGTATTAACTAATAAATACCATAGAATGGGTGACTTGAACAAAAGAAATTTATTTTCTCATAGTTCTAGAGGCTACAAATTCAAGATTAAGGTAACATCAAGGCTGATTTCTTATGAAGCCTCTCCTGACTTGTACACAGCCACCTTCTTGCTGTGTTCTCATATGGCCTTTCCTCTGTGTGTATGTGGACACAGAGAGAGTCTCTCTGGTGTCTTTTTTCTCTTCTTAAAAAGACACCAGTCCTATTGGATTAGGGTGCTACTCTCATGACCTCATTTAATCTTAATTACCTTCTTAAAGGCTCTACCTCCAAATACAGTCACACTGGGGGTTCAGGCTTTAATATATGAATGGGGAGGGGGCATAACTCAGTAGTCCGTAGCACGTTTCTCTGCTTCCTACCCTAATTCATGTCCTTCCCACGTGCAAAATACATTCACCTCATACCAACAGCCACAAAAGTCTTAACGAATTCAAGCATCAATTCCAAGTTCAAAATCTCACCTAAATATTATCTAAGTCAGGTATGGGTGAGACTTTAGGTATGATTCATCCTGAGGCAAAATTACAGTTTCTATCTCTAAACTTTTTAACTAGACACATTATATGATTCCAACATGCAATGACAGGAAAGGTGTAGGATAAATATTCTCATTTCAAAAGGAAGAAATCAGAAAAAAGAAAGGGATGACAGGTTCCAAGAAAGTCCAAAATCTAGAAAGGCAAATTCTTCTAGATCTTAAAGCTCAAGAATAATCCTCTTTGTCTTGATGTTCTTCCTGCAGGCCCAGTCCGGTGGCAACATCACTCCCACAGCCCAAGACTGCAGCCTTGCCCGCTCAGTTCTGGGCAGAGGCCTTGCTCTTGGGGCACTGGGCAGATATGGCTTGGCCTGGTAAAACCAAGTAGGAGGTCCACCCTATGAAACTGAGAAAAAAACAGGCTTGCCCTCCAGGCCTGTAGTGAGAGTGGTAGCTCTGATAACATCTGGGGATTCCCTTTTCTTGAAGGATAAGGCATGTTGGAGCCCAGTAGCTCTATTGTCCAGTCCTGTGGAATCTCAGAAGCCGGAAAGCCTTTTTTTATTTCATATTTTTGTCTTCCCTTTAGTCCAAACTGGCAGGGTCCCAGCTAATGTAATTCCACCTCTATTGCTGGTGCTGCTGAGATGGCTGATTAACTCCATGGATAATCTCCCTATGGACTGATTGTCCAGTCATATCCTTGATGTTCTCTCCAGAAAACATTTTCTCATTTTTTGCAATATGAATAGAATGAGAATTTTCCAAATCTTCAAGTTCTGGTTCAACTTTGCTTAACAGTTTTTTTTTTTTTTTCATTTTCCTTTCCTTCCTTCGTTCCTTCCTTCCTTCCTTCGTTCCTTCCTTCCTTCCTTCCTTCCCTCCCTCGCTCCCTCCCTCCCTCCTTCCTTCCTCTCTTTTTTCTTTCTTTCTTTCTTTCTTTCTTTCTTTCTTTCTTTCTTTCTTTCTTTCTTTCTTTCTTTCTTTCTTTCTTTCTTTCTTTCTTTCTTTCTTTCTTTCTTTCTTTCTTTCTTTCTTTCTCTCTCTCTCTCTCCCTTTCTTTCTTTCTCCTTCCTTTCTTCCTTCTCTCTTTTTCTTTCTCTCTTTTAAATTGAGACACGATCTTGGTTTGTCACCCATGCTGGAGTGCAGTGACTCAGCTCACTCTAATCTTGACCTTCTGGGCTAAAGCGATCCTCCTGCTTCAGCCTCCCAAGTAGCTGGGACCACAGGTGCATGCTACCACCAGAACTGACTTTTTTTTTCTATTTTTTTGTAGAGACAGGGCCTTGCTATGTTGTCCAGTTTGGTCTCAAACTCCCAAGTTCAAACAATCTTCTTTCCTTGGCCTCCCAAAGTCCTGAGAGTACAGGAGTGAGCCACCACACCCAGCCAAGAAATTTTTCAATTTATCTCTCTCCTTTTACATTTTACTCTAAACACTAAAGAGACATAAGGCCAGATTATTAACACTTCTAGAAAACATATTCTCTCTTCTCCAAAATAATAAAAAACAAGTATTTCAGTCAAGTTCTTTGCCACTTTATGAAAAGAATGCCTTTTCTTCACCTTCTAATAACATGTTCCTCACTTCCATCTGAGACCTCACTAGAATCACCCTTAGCATTTATATTTCTACCAAGAGTCCCTTAAAAGCACCATGGGCTTTTTTTAGCATGCACCTCAAAACTCTTTCAGCCTGCACCCATCACCTAGTTCCAAAGTCACTCCACATTTTTAGACATTTATTACAGTAGCACCCACTTTGTGGTGCCGACATTCATAGGTTTCTGGGAATACCATAACAAAATACCATAGACCAGGTAGTTTAAACAGCAGAAGTTTGTTTTCTCACCATTATGAAGTTCAAGTTCAAGGTGCTTGGTCAGGGTGGGTTTCTGTTGAAGCCTCTTTTCCTGACTTGTATACAGGCACCCTCTTGCTATGTCCTCATATGGCCTTTCCTCTGAGTGTGTACAAAAGACAGAGAGAGAGAGAGGGACAGATTTCTAGTGTCTCTTCCTCTTATGAAAACAAGAGTCCTATTAGATTGCAACCCCACCCTCATGACCTCATTTAACCTTTATTACCTCCCTGAAGGCCCATTCTGCACATACAATTGCATTGGGGATTAAGGCTCTAATATATACACACTTTAGTCCATAACAGCCACTGTATCCTGGAGCATTAATTAGGGTTCATTAATTGCAAGCAATAGATACTGATTGCAACTCATTTCACCCAAAAGGAGTGTGCTGATAGGATGTGAGGGACAAGGCTGCCTTTGCCTGAGACTCGTGCCCTCTGCAGTTGGGCAGTGCATAACCCATATGATCACAATCCATGGGCTTACTCCAGAACCTCACAGAACTGAAGAAAACAAAGAAAACCATACTTTGGAAGTTCAAAACTCAGAGATGCTTTAGAGATTTAAAAGCAGGAACTAATGGAGAGTCTCTTTGGGTTGTTGCCTTCTTGGTGAATCAACTCCAATCATTCTCAGTCTTTGTTTCCACAATCTAGATAAAAGTTTTGGAAAAAAAGAGTGTGGTTGCTCTTGGGTCACCATAAATCTCTTTGTAAAGAGAGGTCAGGAAGCCTGATGGATAGACCTACTGAGTCTTTCATCAGTGGGTCTGGGGTGGTGCCCAAAGCTCAATCAAGTTGCTCTTAACAGAAACAGAAAGACCAAACTCTGGACCGCCAAAATTATAAAAGCTAAAATTCTCGTAGAGAAGAAAATGAGCCCAGCAGCCCATATATGGGAACTGGAATGCCAGTTCTGCCATACGTTCACCAGCTCTGTGACATAGCATAAGTTCTTTGACTGATTTGTACCCCAAATTTTTTATCTGTAAATGAAAGAAAATTCTCAAATTGATTCATAAAAATGTTTATTTAATTTATAAAATCACCTAAAGCAATACCTGACAATCTGCAATATTCAAAAAATATTAGTTAATATTATTTTACATGAGACTGAACATTCTCATTCATAATCTAAATACATTCTGCTTTTGAAAAAAGTTTCCCTTGAGATGATTTTATCACATGATTAGTATTAAACGTAAGATATTCAACGCAATTCAGATTTATATGACCCTCTCTCTCTCTCTCCCTCCTTCCCTCTCTCTCTCTCTCACACACACACACTCACATATACATACACATACACACACACACATACACAGTTGTAGGTCTCATAAATTTCTCCCTAAGAATGTTCCTGAAAAACATGCTTTAAAAATTGTCTGTGATAAAATGATAATTGTGAAAATTCAAACTTGCTCAAAGGCCAGAGATCAAAGCAAACAATAAAATGTAGTGTTTAACAGGCTAGGAAGGGCAGTTGTAGAATGAGTGTGGGTGTCAGTAACTGTTGTATGA
>NW_012099433.1:647246-651357 GCF_000951045.1 Mandrillus leucophaeus | reverse complement strand
TCTTGCTATGTCCTCATATGGCCTTTCCTCTGAGTGTGTACAAAAGACAGAGAGAGAGAGAGGGACAGATTTCTAGTGTCTCTTCCTCTTATGAGAACAAGAGTCCTATTAGATTGCAACCCCACCCTCATGACCTCATTTAACCTTTATTACCTCCCTGAAGGCCCATTCTGCACACACAATCGCATTGGGGATTAAGGCTCTAATATATACACACTTTAGTCCATAACAGTCACTGTATCTTGGAACATTCATTAGGGTTCATTAATTGCAAGCAATAGATACTGATTGCAACTCATTTCACCCAAAAGGAGTGTGCTGATAGGATGTGAGGGACAAGGCTGCCTTTGCCTGAGACTCGTGCCCTCTGCAGTTGGGCAGTGCATAACCCATATGATCACAATCCATGGGCTTACTCCAGAACCTCACAGAACTGAAGAAAACAAAGAAAACCATACTTTGGAAGTTCAAAACTCAGAGATGCTTTAGAGATTTAAAAGCAGGAACTAATGGAGAGTCTCTTTGGGTTGTTGCCTTCTTGGTGAATCAACTCCAATCATTCTCAGTCTTTGTTTCCACAATCTAGATAAAAGTTTTGGAAAAAAAGAGTGTGGTTGCTCTTGGGTCACCATAAATCTCTTTGTAAAGAGAGGTCAGGAAGCCTGATGGATAGACCTACTGAGTCTTTCATCAGTGGGTCTGGGGTGGTGCCCAAAGCTCAATCAAGTTGCTCTTAACAGAAACAGAAAGACCAAACTCTGGACCGCCAAAATTATAAAAGCTAAAATTCTCGTAGAGAAGAAAATGAGCCCAGCAGCCCATATATGGGAACTGGAATGCCAGTTCTGCCATACGTTCACCAGCTCTGTGACATAGCATAAGTTCTTTGACTGATTTGTACCCCAAATTTTTTATCTGTAAATGAAAGAAAATTCTCAAATTGATTCATAAAAATGTTTATTTAATTTATAAAATCACCTAAAGCAATACCTGACAATCTGCAATATTCAAAAAATATTAGTTAATATTATTTTACATGAGACTGAACATTCTCATTCATAATCTAACATACATTCTGCTTTTGAAAAAAGTTTCCCTTGAGATGATTTTATCACATGATTAGTATTAAACATAAGCTATTCAACGCAATTCAGATTTATATGACCCTCTCTCTCTCTCTCCCTCCTTCCCTCTCTCTCTCTCTCACACACACACACTCACATATACATACACATACACACACACACATACACAGTTGTAGGTCTCATAAATTTCTCCCTAAGAATGTTTCTGAAAAACATGCTTTAAAAATTGTCTGTGATAAAATGATAATTGTGAAAATTCAAACTTGCTCAAAGGCCAGAGATCAAAGCAAACAATAAAATGTAGTGTTTAACAGGCTAGGAAGGGCAGTTGTAGAATGAGTGTGGGTGTCAGTAACTGTTGTATGAAATTATTTTTATTCAACATCAGGCAAAGGAAATAAACACCAAGTTAATGAAATTTTTACATGATACAAAATAAGGAGGCACTGCAAGTGTTGGAAAAGCCTGAGAACCAATAACAACGATGCCATAATAGGAAAAATTAAAAGGGAAGAAAATAAAATTTAGGTACACAATAACAGAATAGCATGAAGAAATGTAATTAAATGGAGAAGACACCTAAGTTATAGCACTTATTGCAGTGCACTTCGTAAAATTGTTTACATAATCATCCCTATTGCTTAGCTGAAAGCACGATGAGACATTAAGTCATTTAATTAAAAAAAAAAACAAACTATTGAGTAAGGACTATGCACCGGGTGCAGTGTTAGTCAGTGAGGAACACCAATGAATAAGTTCAAGTCCTAGCTAGTGAATGCACAGATTCAATTTAATTCATCTCTATACCACCAGCATCAAAGGTACAAACCTAGCACATGAAGAAAGAAAGGAATAAGCAGCCATTTTTCCAGTGATAGATGGGTAAGTTGAGGAATGTTCATCGTCAAATGTATCTAAAAGGATGTTTAATAATAGCACATATTTATTGAGACTAAATATGTACCAGACATTGTTTTCATGGTTTGACTTGCATTCTCCTTCAGTCTTCACCCAGATGACGACACATTGTGCTCATGTTAGTTGAGGAAACTGACAGTGGAAATTAAATGACACTTCCAACCACATGTAGCTGGTAAGCAGTGGAGCTGAGATTCAAACCAGGCCTATCTGATTGAGTACTTTTATTTTTTTAATTAATCTATTTTTCTTTTTTTTTGAAATGGAGTCTCACTCTCTTGCCCAGGCTGGAGTGTGATCTTGGCTCACTGCAACCTTTACCTCCCAGGTTCAAGTGATTCTCCTGCTTCAGTCTCCCAAGTAGCTGGGACTACAGGCACCCACCATCATGCCCGGCTAATTTTTGTATTTTTGTAGACAGGGGGTTTCACCAGTTGGCCAGGCTTATCTTGAACTCCTGACCTCATGTGATCTGCCCACCTCAGCCTCCCAAATTACAGGGGTGAGCCACCAAGCCCGGCCTGATTGAGTACTTTTAAATCCTCATAGATATTTTTAATGTTTAGGAGATAGGACACATCTAAGAGCAACCTCAGTGAATAGCATCCCATTTTAGTGAACATGCAGGTGACTATGATGCAGGCACAATTGGAAAAATGAAAACAAACAAAAACAAAACTTCAACCAGCAGTCTGCATTAATGATTTTTTCATTTATTTCATTGTTAACTCTTCTTAACATTTAACTTAAATTATATTGAACATGATCACTGCTTCTTTATCCTGAACTAAATTCACCTTTGTGAAGTCTTTGTAAAATATTTATATCCAATATTTCAATTGATCCTTATAACAAGTATATGATATAGGTGGTGGATAAGAATTTTAAAAACATTTTTTTTTTACCTTCCATACAAATTTGCAAGTTGAGATTTTGGAAAGTCAATTGACTTGTCCAAGGGCATATACAGAAGTCAATGAGATTTTTGTAATCATCATCTCCACCCCAGCTTCCCTGGTGCGTTTTCCTAATTTAGTTTGCACAGAAAATTCATTCATCTTAGAGACGTTTGTTGTACATTTCTGTTGCTTGTCCATATCTATTTGTGAAATGAAAAGAACTGTTAATATTTCAAAGATGTGAGACTTATCCTAAAGTGAGTGTATATAAGAATGTGAATGCTAACTTCTAAAATTCTCCATAAATGCTGAAGAGAACAAACAAGAATAGACCTCAGGAAAATAGTCTGAAATCAAAGAGCAGAATTGCTCAAGAAATCAATATCACCAAAGGAGACAAATGGCTGAAAACCGAGGACAAATTAGAATTGCACACACAATGTATTACAGTACCCAGACGGGCAGTGATTTTCAAGTCTGCATATAAAGAGACATTTGATCCTAGGATGGGAAAGTAATAGCCTTTTCCTACAAAACTCTGGGGAGACTGCATCAGATAACAGTGTCTGAGGTAATACAGCCTCATCAAGAGTACGAGACACAGGCAACAGAAATGACTAGGGAGCAGAAACATCAATTTCCAAGTTAGGCTTCAGGAGCTAAATGTGTGTAGATTGGTGATGTAATGACAATGAGGCCCATGAGTCTGAACAGTAATACCATTTTTCCACAGAAAGAAATATATTATCTAGTCTAATTTATGTGGGTTCATAAAAAGAAACTGATCACCAAGACTTAGGACAAAAGGAAACAAAGAGGTTATTTCCATGTTTCTAAGAATGATATTGAAAATACATAAAAATAAAATTGTTCCTTAATTTATTTTTAAATTTAATTTGACAGATAACATTGTATATTTCTACTGTGTCCATCATGATGTTTTGAAACATATATATATATAGTGGAATGGTTAAACCTAGCTAATGAACAAATGCATTGTCTCACAGTTACCATTTTTGTGATGAGAGCACTTAATGTTTCCTAATTTTATATTTTTCAAGAATATATTATCATTAACTATTATCACCTTGCTGTACAATAGATCTCTCAAAATTCAATCCTCCTATTTTACGGTAATTACATATCCTTTGATCAGCCTCTCCAGATCCTACCCTCTCTGATAAACATCCCAGCCTCTGGTAACCACCA
>NW_012099433.1:637240-642701 GCF_000951045.1 Mandrillus leucophaeus | reverse complement strand
ATGAAAATAGGCACATACAAGAGAGGTGAGTTTATCATTTTTTCAAGAGTGGAGTAAGAAATAAAAAAAACTGTTTTAGAAAACTTCATACTTTCTCTCACTCTATAACATAAAGTTCCCATATTGTTATACCCTCTTCAAAAACATTTTAATAGCTACAGAATGTCATGGAGTGAAAGTGTTCATAACCTACTGGCAGTGGGGGTGGGGACTGGACATAGTACCACGCTACGTGGTGACAGCACAACAGGCCACTCTGTGTATGGGCATCCTAGGGTGTAAACCCCACCATGAGGAATGTCACACTTTTCCAGGGGCTGTGAAGAAGATTTGGGCCCAGATATCAGCTCTTCTCACCAAATCCATGTTTTGACTTCCACTGGTAGACAGGCAAGATTGCCTGCCTCTATATTATGCATTAAGGGTTCAGGATAGTTTTTACAGCCAAACTTTGGAGCAGTCACACATCTGTCGTAAAACGAAAGCAGGTGTTCATTGAGATGGGCACTGCAGGTGCTGCCTCCTGCTGGAGCTTTGCCACAAAGGTCAACCGGGTACCCATTGTTCTTGTTCAAAGTTTCACTAGCATTGGTGCCATCATCTCGCCATTTCCTTTAGTGCCTAGGGTGGTGATGTGCTCACTGCTCACAAATCCTGTGGGTTGCCATGACCCTTTCCACATACACTGTAAAAGGGGTGCAGGGCTAACAAGTTAATTCTACAAAGAATATCAAGTATTTCTTTAACAGTAACAGTGAGTAACCCATATGTAAAGCCCTATTTCCCATCCATGAATTCATTTTAGCTTCAGAATACCTTCAGAGGAAAATATAATTATCTTCCATTTTATAGATGAGAAAGTCGAGGAGATAATTTGATTGCTTAGGTACCTATCCAAGGTCTCTGAGCAGGGCTGTGAAGGAGCCCGTATTGGCATCTAAGTCGTCTGGTTATGAAGACTGGCTGCTTAATCACTATGTTGCCTGCACATCAGGACTATGACTATGCCTGCCTACTTACTAGTAAGTGCCATGAGACTACATCCCTGCTAGTGGAGTGTATGCACTACTGGAGCCAAAGGTGCTCCAGTAAAAGTTCATTAAACCAACAACCCTCTTTACTACAGCCCTATGTCCTTATTAAGAAAGGGAATAAGGAATTCCTGTTCTAATCAGGACACTTGGCCTCCAAGTGGGAATAATCTTTGACCCTCATCTGTTTTCATTAATGTTCTGCCTGTTGGGTCAGTTAAATGCCAGGTCTCCCAGGCGTCTGAAGTGGATACATTACAAAGTGAGGACAATTTAGAAGATATAAGGTAGATTCAAGAAAAGTCCTTGATGAGGAATTGTCCTAGTCTGTTTAGGGTGCTATAATAAAAATACCAGAAAGTTGGTAGCTTATAAACAAATATTTATTTTTCAGTTATGGAAGCTGGGAAGTCCAGGTCATGGCACAGCAGATCTGGTGTCTGGTGAGGGCCCTTGTATTAGGTGCCTCTCACTATGTCCTCACACAGTGGAAAGGCGAGATAGCTCTTTTGGGTCTCTTTTATAAAGGCAGTAATCCCATTTATGAGGGATCTGACTTAATGACTAATCACCACCCAAATGCCCTGAGTTCTAATACACATTGAGGATCCTACCACACTGAGAATTAGGTTTTGATGTATAAATTGGGGGTGGAGAGGCACTAACATTCAGACCATACCAGGAATCAAAATAAGAATCACAGAAGCGAAAAGCAAATTCTGACACCAGTGCCAACAGATTGAGATAATAATTAAAAATAATAATAAACTGAGATACAGGCTGGGAATTAAATTGGACTTCAATCCAGGAAGGTAATCAGGAGCTGTTGCAAAAATTTCTAGTTATGATTCAAGGAGGCACCGTTTAAGACCCAAAAGCTTATTCTTGCCCCCTATTCTCATCAGCATGACAGTAAAACATTCCTTTGTGCTTGCTCTCCCACAGACACTGCTCTTAGTGCCATAATACATTGAACATGAATATTTGCATGTATTAATTTCACCAACAACCCTGTATGGTAAGTATAGTATCACCTTCATTTTAAAATGAGAAAACTGATACCCAAAGTAATAAAATGATGTTGCCAAGATCACTCAGCTGGTATGTGACGGAGACAGAATTTAAAGCTAAGTGGTTTTGTTCCAGAGTATATGTCATTAACTATTATATTACACTTCTTCTCAAGGGATAGATAGAATTTATCCATTGTGTTTGCTGAGAGTCATTTCACTGGTGCACATTGGTATCTGGTACATATGATGAGAAAAATGGTTCATCTACTTACCACAGCAAAATTAGTATGGAATATTCTAACATACTTTACCAAAAACACAGTTTTACAGGGTAATTTTATGTTCTCTCTATGCCTGCAACTTTAAAAAAGAAAATCCCAACCCATGGCCTGTATTAGCAATATCTGAGGTCACCTTTCAACATATCAACTAGTACTACAAGGCATGTGGGGACAGATCTTGTCTTATAAATAAGATTCCTCTTAGAAATCTTATCTAAGCATATTATTACCAAATAATGGTAGCTATGCCAAAAACTGAAAGACTTATTCTTGGTTCTATTTGTAATTATTAGCAATCAACTCCACTAAATTTTACCATTATTTACCAAAATGATACAAATTTACTCCCTCTTTTATTACTTTCAGCTTTCCTGGGGACTCTAAATATTTTCTCCATATAAAGCTTTCAGATCCAACCTTACATCCTTAACAAGTGGCTACTCTATCCAGTCAATGCAGCATTTGAATGGCAACCAATATTGATTCCATGAAATTGGTATAAGCCAGTAGGGTCATCAAGGGAGAAATCATCTTATGTCAAGAGCATCCCAAGGCCTGCCTCTAAGTCTTTAATCAGTGCTATAGATTGGATGTTTGACCCTCCAAATTCATGCCAAAATTTGATCCACAGTGCTTGAGGCGGGGCCTAATTGGAGGCGTTTCGTCATGGGGTCAGATACCCCATAAATATTAGATTAATGCCATCCCTCAAGAGTAAGTGAGTTGTCCTATCAGTTTCCTTGGAAACTAAAGTTATAAAGAGTTCAGTATCTCCCTCCCCTCTCTCCTACTTCCTTTCTCACCATGTGGTCTCTGCATACCCTTCCTTTTCCCTTCTGCAATGAGTAGAAGCAGCCCGAGGCCCTCACCAGAAGCAGGTGCTGGCACCATGCTTTTTGTGCAGCCTGCAGAACCATGAGCCAAATAAACCTCTTTTCTTTATAAATTACCCAGCCTCAGGTATTCCTTTATAGAAACACAAAACAAAGACAATCAGACTAAGACAATCAGCTAAACTTAATGGTCTCAGGATCAAGAGGATCAAGGAGAGGTGATATCTGTTATAACTCTACATTTTAAACAACGCACACATAACACCAATATACTCTCAGTAGTTGCAAGATCATCTTAAATTTTCTTCATTTGTTTTCAACACATTCCTATCTTGGAGCCCAGCCCCTAAGCTTGCCTCACTTTCACAGCTCTAAAAGAAAGAAATTTAAACATTCTTAGCTGAGAAAAATAAATCATTCCAAGTTACGAAAATTTTAAACATAATTTTGGGTGTAAATGTTGCTCATAACATAGAAGGCAAAGCCTTTAAAAATTATCTGAATAAAGTTAGGTAATTTTTGTTGCAGAATGTCATCATACTTTTTCATAAGTGATTCCTCAGCCCAGTACCAGAAGATTTTAACATTCATTAAAATTTCAAGTGTGCAGAGTTACATTCCAGAAAGGACTCCTTAAGTTTAAGAATGTGGTGGCTAATTTTATGTATCAACTTGATTGAGCTAAGGAATACCCAGATAGTTGGTGAAAACATTTCTGAGTGTGTCTGCAAGGGTGTTCCTGTAAGACATTGGAATTTGAGTCAGTAGATTGAGTAAAGAAGATCCATCCACTATCACTAATGTGGATGGACATCATCCAATCTGTGAAGACTTGACCAGAATAGAACAAAAAGTTGAAGGAAGGGCAAATTCTCTCTCTCTCTTCTTGAGCTTGTGCATCCATCTTTTCCTGTGTAAGAGAGTATCAGGACTCCAGATTCTGGAGCCTTTGGTTTCAGGGACTCACACTAGCAGTCCTTTTACCCATTGGGTTCTCGGGCCTTTGACCTCAGGCTAAATTACACCACAGACTTTCTTCATTCTCTAGCTTGAAGACAGCATATTGTGGGACATCTTGGCTTCCATAATTTTGTGAACAGATTTCTATAATAAATTTCCTCTCACACACACACACACACACACACACACACACACACATATATATATATACTTCTCTCTCCTTAAATTCTGGGTCACTCCTTTGTCCACTTCACTAAGAGAAAAAAGGACAAATTCCCTTATATTTCCCAAGATTAACTTGTACATCTGCCCTAAATACTATACTCTGCCACTTCCTCTGAGATACTTGACCCTAAATAATTTCTCTCTCTTTACTAGTTCCTACAATGTTTTCAAATATATTAGATCTGTACTACAAGAAACAAATAAAATAAAATCTTTCAATGGTTGCTGCTTCATGCTAGCAACCAGTTTCTCTCAAATTACTTAAATTTCTTAAACATATTTGTTTAACCCTTCACTCTCCCAAGACTTACTTGTTTTACCACTTCTCTGTAATCTGTTTCTCTCTGCACAAGTAAAATTGCTGCTGTAAAGTTTGATGATGACTTTTTAAACATAAACACCAACAGATTTTTAAAATATATAAATTCTTGTTGCTCTCTCTGTAGAACTAACTCTATGTTGGCCAGAGTGTAAGGTGTTTTGGCTATATCAATAAATTACTTTTTCTTCATTGAAACTCTAATCACTTCTTAGCTCAATAACTCTTTTGGTTTTATTTGTCCCATCCCAAATTCATCTATTCTAATGATTCTTACCTAAGACTGTACAACATACCCACCAGAGGATTGTTTTAAATATAAGTGTTCCTATGCCTCACCAAGGCTGGTTAAATCAGAATTACTTATGACAAGACTGGAAATGATAAATAAATATGTATACTGCATGAATGGAAGAAATGTAGAATGAGAATTGTGGGAATATTATCAATAGAAAACAGAAACATTTGAAGGCAAAGCAGAATGTAAAATTGTTAGATAAGTGGTTCCCCAAAAGAATTGCATGTTAAAATCACCCATGGAGTACTTGTCAATAACTCTTTATTGTTTTTATTTGTCCCATCCCATCTATCCATTAGGAGAGATGAGTTTGGGATGGGACAAATAAAATCAGTAAAGAGTTATCAAGCTAAGAAGTGATTAGAGTTTCAATAAAGAAAAAAAAAACAATTTATTGTTCCTATGCCTCACCAAGACCAGTTAAATAAAAATTTCTTATGACAAGATTTGAGTGTGTTGTTATTTAGGTATCTTGTCATAACTGTTGGGAATCGATTTTTT
>NW_012099433.1:609535-636880 GCF_000951045.1 Mandrillus leucophaeus | reverse complement strand
AAATTACTTCAACAGTCACCCCCTGAGTGATTTTAATGTGTAATTATTTGGGGAACCACTTATCCAACAATTTCACATTCTGCTTTGCCTTCAAATCTTTCTATTTTCTATTGATAATATTCATACAATTCTCATTCTACACTCCCTCCATTCATGCTACACACACACACACACACACACACACACACACACACATACATATATACACCATTTGGTAGGTATTAATAGATGTATGTTATATGCTAGGTACACAGAGTATCAAGATGAAATATGGCTCATAGCCCAATGGATAATTGGGTAGTAGAGGTTAGAAGTATAGATGCTTAGGAGATAGAGAATGCAAAGCTTAACTAAATGATACATTCACTTTTATCTGACAAAAGGCAAATTTCACAGAAAAAAAACAATTTCATAGGTAGACTCATCTGTGAGTCATTCAGTGTGAATGATAAAGGAGAAGAAATGAAAGATAAACAGGTTTTAGAGTGTGTGTGAATGACTAATAGATTTTAATGCCTTTAATCAATATATTATAGGAAGAGAGGGAAATTAATTCACCTTGATGCACTCAGTAGTTCAGAAGCCAATAATCTAAATGGAGATATGCATTATGCCATTGTAAATACAAATATGAATTAATATGAATTTAAAACATTATAGATTTGAGCCCCTTACTTCTGCCACAGAGCTCATGACCTTTCTCCTTGTTTTCTCTGTCTGAGGCACACCAACCCTCTTTCTTATTTGACTGTGTCATACTGTTGTCTCTGCACAGAACTCTCTGCTGTCTCTTAACCTAGCCAATTCCTTCTCACCTTTTTAGTTCCAACTTTCTGTTTCTTCCAACTACTCACAGTACAAAGGTATCCCCATTATGTGCTCTCATGTAATTATAGACTTCTCTTCATTACCTCTTATTATAAATGTAATTATCTAATTATGTAACCATTTGTTTAATCTATCTCCATACTGAAAGCTATATGCTATGTGACAGTGAGCAGGGGTCATACCTGCTTCACTATCCTTCACCCTTTTTCTCATCATTCACAAAAGCAGATCATAGGATTCTGAACATATAATGAACATATAAAGAAATCAAGAAATATTAATTAAATAAATGAATTAAGGAAGGAATAAAACAAAGAGATTATTTGTGACCTGGAATAGAATGCAGGTACAGGTATGTTTAGTTTTCATTGTTACTGCTGTCATTTTGAGATGAAGGGGACTTGAGAGTATATACCTTCTATATTATGTTCAGTGGGAGGTCTTTCAACCTTTCATCTCCATATGTGGCCATTCTCAAGTTTCACTATGAGTCCTAAAATAAAACACATTCAAACTTTAACCCATCTTCTCCCTACAAAACTTACATTATACTTTTAAATTTCTTTCAATAGCACCACCATACTACCATATCTTAACACTTAAAATAATAAAATAAAACTAAAATCCAGATTTTTATTTTTTAATTATAATACCATCTCCAAGTAATACATAAGCACTGTTTATCTGTACTTTATAAGACCTTTCAAATCTATCTCAACCTTCTATTACCCAAATTATGCCTCTGATTTCAGTCCATGGCACTTCATGTTCGAAATTATTTTAGTAGTTTAATTTCTTGTTTTATTTTTCTTCCATTCCTTCAATGCATTTCTTATGATTTTAGCAGATTAATATTTCTGCAATAGTACTTTTTAACCATGTATTAAGTTTCTCCCTTTATGGGCTCTTTCACATTAATCCCACTGATGTCCAAATACCACTTGATAGCAAACTCAGAAACTTTGTCTTGGCCCCATGTAATGTTTTATCTCTCTCTTATCTCTACCTCTACCTCTACCTCTACCTCTGTCTCTGTCTCTATTTCTCTCTCTCTCAGTTAGTGATATTATTTTGTGTGCTATTGAGGGATTAAAGCCCACTCAAAGTATATCCCTAATTTCATTAATAGCAAACATAAAAAGCTATCATAATTTTCATCTTTCATCCTTTTCTTAGATTGAAGAATGAGTCCTCTTTTTAAGAGCTAAACCCCCTCCATTTTTGATCTGGATCTCATTTTTTTTCTGTCTTTTCAGGAGCTATTTACCTTCTATTATTATTTTCATTCTACATTGTTAGGTTCTCCTTCTCTACTAAGTTGTCTGCATTAATGTAAGACTGTATTCTTTTCCCTTTAATCTTAAAAAAGTATATATAAAATATCCAAGCTACCACCCACTTACTTTCTAGCTTAACCTCAAAAGACCCATCTGTCTTATGCACACTTTCTCTTCTTCCTCCTCTACATTTTACTCTTCAGTCTACTGCCATCTGGCACTGCCCCCACTTCACGAAGGCTTATGTAAAGTTTATGTCGCTTATCTCAAAGAACCTCTACATTACCACAGGAAAATGGACGTTTTTCTAATATTACTACACTTGTCTGCAATATTCATCACAGTTGATTACCTCTTCCTACTTGAAACATTTATCTTTCTCAGCTGTTGTAACAGCAACCTCCCATGATTTTTTTTTCTACCTCACTGTCACCTTTTATCACGTTTTTTTTTATTGACTCCTTCTCTACACAACCACTACATGATGCTTTCAGTTAGAACTAGTTCCTATGTCTCTTCTCTTTTTCTCCTCATACTGTCCCATGCCTTTATCTCCAACTTGTTAGTTAATTCTAATGTCTTTAATTCAGCCTTGCCTTCTGACGTTTGGGATAAGAAGTATATTCCACCACTCCACTTGCCATCTCTATTTGCTTACTGCTTAGGCAATCTCAGACTTAACATGACCAAAATCAAATTCCTAGTTAAATTCCTCACAAATATCCCCTATTCTTCACCAAAAAAACAAATTGCAAAATTACCTAATCTATTCAAGCCATAATCTTGGAGATGTCTCTTTTTCTCCCAAAACATAAAATCTAATATATTAGAGTTTCTTGCTGAGTCTATATCAAAAACATGTCACCATGTATCCACATTGCTCCATCTTCATAGCCTCCACCTTGGTCCAAGTTATTATCATCTCTTCTTAATTGTAGCAAATATTTCATAATTGGTTCCTCTACTTTCATTCTTCTTGTACCGAATGCATTATCCCGTTGGCAGTCAGCAAAATATGTATGTATTCTTTCAAATTTCGTACTTAAAACAAAAACTTTAATGTCTTACCTTAGCATTTAGAATTAAATACCAATCCTTTATTATGACATCACACATGCTTTTCCCAGTCCCACATGATATTCCAGTTAACACCTGGAATAACTGATAGATTTATTTCACAGTGAGGTCTTGCCACTCTCCCTTTCATTCACTAACCTCCAATCTCATTTACCTTCTGTTAATTTCTGAAGAATACTAAGCAGTTCCTCTTCTTACATTTTTGAGAGTTTTCTCTCCCTGAAATATTCCCATTTTTTGGTGTTCTAAAACTTATATCTTCTAAAACACTATTTATCACCATTTGAAATCAACCTCATTTACCTATTTGTCAATCATTATTATATTTCTTCCATTAAATTTGTATTCCATGGAGGCAGGATAAACATTGAACTGATTGATATATAGTATCTGACATGGTTTGGCTGTGTCCCCACCCAAATCTCATCTTGAATTTTAACTTCCATAGTTCCCATGTGTTATGGGAGGAACCTGATGGGAGGTAATTGAGTTATGGGGGTAGGTCTTTCCCATGCTGTTCTCATGATAGTGAATATGTCTCATGAGATCTGACAGTTTTAAAAAAGGGAATTTTCCTGCACCAGCTCTCTCTTTTTGCCTGCTGCCATCCATGTAAGAGGTGACTTGCTCCTCCTTGCCTTCCACCATGATTGTGAGGCCTCCCCAACCAAGTGGAACTATGAGTTCATTAAATCCTTTTCCTTCATAAATTATCCAGTCTCGATGTGTCTTTATTAATAGCATGAAAACAGACTAATACAGTAAATTAGTATCAGGAGTGGGGTGCTGCTGAAAAGATACACAAAAATGTGGAAGTGACAAGGGACTGGGTAACATGCAGAGGTTGGAACAGCTTGGAGGGCTCAAAAGAAGACAGAGACAAATGTGGAAAAATATACACAAAAATGTGGAAGCAACTTTGGAACTGGGTAACAGGCAGAGGTTAGAACAGTTTGGCGGGCTCAGAAGAAGACCGACAAATGTGAGAAAGTTTGGAACTTCCTACAGACTTGTTCAATGGCTTTGACAAAAATGCTGATAGTGATATGAACAATAAGGTCCAGTCTGAGGTGGTCTCAGATGGAGATGAGGAATTTGTTACTGGAGTCAAGTGATTCTTGTTATGTTTTAGCAAAGAGACTGGTGGCATTTTGGCCCTTTCCTAGAAATTTTTGGAACTGTGAACTTGAGAGAGATGATTTACAGTATCTGGCTGAAGAAATTTCTAAGCAGCAAAGAATTCAAGAGGTGACTTGGGTACTGTTAAAGGCATTCAGTTTTATAACGAAAGAAGAGAATGAAAGTTCAGAAACTGTGCAGCCTGAAAATGCGATAGAAAAGAAAATCCCATTTTCTGAGGAGAAATGCAAGCTGGCTGCAGAAATTTGCATAAGTAACAAAGAGCCGAATGTTAATCTCCAAGATAATGGGGAAAATGTCTCCAGGACATGTCAGAGATCTTCACGGCAGGCCCCCCCAACACAGACCTGAAGGCCTAGGAGGAAAAAGTGGTTTCATGGGGTGGGCTTAGGGTCCCCGTGCTGTGTGCAGCCTAGAGACTTGGTGTCCTGAGTCCAAACTGCTACAGCCATGGCTGAAAGGAGCCAATGTAGAGCTCAGGTTGTGACTTCAGAGGGTGCCAGACCCAAGACTTGGCAACTTGCATGTGGTGTTGAGCCTACAAATGCACAGAAGTCAAGAATTGGAGTTGGGAAACCTCTGCTTAGATTTCAAAAGATGTATGGAAATGACTGGATGTCCAGGCAGAAGTTTGCTGCAAGAGTGGGACCCTCATGGAGAACCTCTGCTTGGGCAGTGTGAAAGGGAAATGTGGGGTCAGAGCTCCCACACTGAGTCCCAACTAGGGCACCACCTAGTGGAGCTGTGAGAAGAGGGCCTCCGTCCTCCAGACCCCAGAATGGTATATTCACTGACACCTTGCACTGTGCACCTGGAAAAGCTGAAGATACTCAATGTCAGCCCATGAAAGCAGCTGGGAGGGAAGCTGTACCCTGCAGAGCCACAGTGGTGGAACTGCCCAAGACCGTGGGAAACCACCTCTTGCATCAGCATGACCTGGATGTGAGACAAGGAGCCAAAGGAGATCACTTTGGAGCTTTTAGATTTGACTGCCCCACTGGATTTTGAACTTGCATGGGACCTGTTGTCCCTTTGTTTTGGCCAATTTCTCCCATTTGGAATGGCTGTATTTACCTAATGCCTGCACCCCCATTGTATCTAGGAAGCAACTAATTTGCTTTTGATTTTACAGGCTCATTGATGGAAGAGACTTGCCTTGCTCAGATGAGACATTGGACTGTGGACTTTTGAGTTAATGCTGAAATGAGTTAAGACTTTGAGGGACTGCTTGGAAGGCATGATTGGTTTTGAAATGTGAGGACATGAGATTTGGGAGAGGCCAGGGGTGGAATGGTATGATTTGGCTGTGTCCCCACCCAAATTTCATCTTAAATTGTAACTCCCACAATTCCCACATGTTATAGGAGGAACCTAGTGGGAGGTGATTGAATCATGAGGGCAGGTCTTTTCTTTGCTGTCCTCATGACAGTGAATAAGTTTCATGAGATCTGATGATTTTATAAACTAGTTTCCCTCGACAAGCTCTCATTATTTGCCTGCTGCCATCATGTAAAATGTGACTTGCTCTTCCTTGCCTTCTGCCATACTTGGGAGGCCTCCCAAGCTATGTGGAACTGTAAGTCCATTAAACCTTTTTCCTGTATAAATTATCCAGTCTCAGGTATGTCTTTATTAGCAGCATGAAAATAAACTAATACAGTATCCATCAACCAAATGTTTTTCAACTATCAATTAGTGATACTAAATTAAAGCATAAATCACTAAATACTTCCATCCAAAGTCATCCGAACATAAAAACTAGGCTAATACATAAACTTTCATATTTTATAGTAAAACAAATTACTTGATATTTTCTAGAGTGAAATGTTGCCACAAAACTCTATAGACACTCTGATATTAAAATTTATTTATTTTGAGGAAAGGAAGAAACATAATGGTAGACAGAAAAAAAGTCTTCCAAGTTTTATGCCATTGACATTGAAAGAGGTGTTTCTATGAGCAAATGTTACAAAAAAATAATGTAGTTCTCACCATTGTCTAATCCAAATATTAACACCTGGAATAATTGATTAATGTGTTTAAAGCTTAAGATGTGCTGACATTTTTATGATTTAGCGGGATATTGCAGTTCAGCTAGAATAGAGCACAGTCATTGTATTCATCTCTTTTTTGCTGATTTTTATGCAGTTTTAATACAAGTGAATACAATGAAAATAAAATAATTTCAAAACACTTGACACATATGTAAAAAAGGTGCCCTAAAGTATTTCCATAGGTTTTTAGCATCTCATCATATTAATTTAGAGCAGAACAGTGGCTTCTAAGTTTATTATGCAAAATAAATTTTAATAATTGCTCCAGAAAGAGATTCTTTTATAAAATGAAGATTTATTGTGTTAAATCTGTCATTCCAAGTTGCCCAGGAAAGCACAAGTCACAGTGAAGATGCCAGAATCTTTCAAACAGTATTGGCAAATGAAGTGCATTAGACACTTTTATTTAAATAATTAGTGTTGGATTGAAGATGTTTCAGAGTTATTTTTCTTTTTGTAAAAAAAAAACAAACAACAACAACAAAAAAAACCTTTTTCTTGAAATAATTGAAATCTAATAAAAAGTTATAAGGATAAAACAGAAAACTACATATTTTGCACAGATTCATGAATTATTAGCATCTTGCTACATTTTACCATTCTCTCTATATCTATATCTATATATAGATCTATCTGTATCTATCTACAGATAGATAATTACTCTTTATGGACTATTTAAGTATAACCTCATACAATCTGTTGCTTTACCATTTAATATTTAAGGAATTTTTCCAACAGAAAGAATGGGAATTTTCAATACCATTCAAACTGGAGTAAGATAACAAGGGCCTGGTCACAACTGTAAATTCTGAAATGAATAAACAGGTCAACTACCTGAGGACTCTGAAAAGGTAAAGAAGAATAGAAAGATAAAAGTGCAATTTCAAACTTGAAGAAGGACCAGCAACAGCACATTTCCTAAGTTGTTTGTTTTATTTTGTTTTCTCTATTTATTTCTAAGCCTGCACCCAAGAAAGATCTAGTAGCTCAGGTTGTGAAACTGTGCAGTGAACACTGACAGAAAAAACATTGAAGGAAAACATTTTCTAGCCCTGAGACCAGGAAAAGTGGGGAGTACTGGGTGAATCTTTTCTTTTATTCTTTTTTCTTTTCTTTTTTTTTTTTTTTTTCTTTTGTGGCAGGGAAGGGCTTCCACCCCTGCTGCAAAGCAAACCCTGTTGCAGAGATGAATGAGTCTTGTAATGACAGAGTGGAGCAATAGGCATATAAAATTTCAATGTAAAACCTGTGTCTACGGCTAGATGAACCAAGAAAAGGAGTGACTATTGTCTAAAAAGTGCATGGCATGCGATTTCTAATTTTTTTTTCTCTCCTTTCTCTCACAACTTTGCCATGTGGGTAATCCCCAGTCAGTCAGCTTTGCCAACTCGGCCGGATAAAACTATGAAAGAAGCCAATTTTTCTGGCCAAAGAAACTGGCAAAGAGGATCCTTGGTAACCAGGGGTTATAGGTAAATTCAGAGAGGATAGAACTTGGGAAGGAATTCAATAATTATGTGTATAAACCAAGGCAACTACTGGACTTACCTACAACCTGGGTATCTGTGAAAAAGGCCCCCAAAAGCATAGTGAAGGTTTTGAGAACCACTATCAACTCCTAGAAATCAAAGAGTGGCATGGTCACATTCAAACTCTGTGACAGAGGCTTCAAAAACTTAATTGAGAATGGAATCTTGCTGGCAGAAGGCAAGGAAGAACTTGCAGCTGGGCCTAACCAGGTTGATTACCAAGAAAAACATCAGTAATAGCAGCAACAAATCAATATTATCTGGAAGATTTAAAAAGGATCCAGATTTTCATAACAAAATGATCTATACAGTGAGGATACAATCTAAAATTACGAGACATAAATACATCATAGAGAATATGATCTATGACTATACCCAGTTCTCAAGGAAAAAGACAATCAACTGATGATAAACCTGATTTGACTCACATGTAGCAATTATCACACAAAGACTTTGAAGAAGCTATGAAAACCATGAGGCAAGGTAGACATTAAGCTTGCTTAAAATGAATGGAGAGAGAGTTCCGAGCAGACAAATAGAAACTTTAAAATAACTAACTGGAAATTTCAGAAATAAAAATATATTATCTAAAGTAGAAAATTCACTAAATAGCCTCCCTAGCAGAATGGTGATAACAGAGAAAAAAAAACTTAATGACCTTGAATATAGAACAAAAGAAATTATCTAATTTGAGGAATCGACAGATACAATACTTTTTAAAAAATATCAAAGCCTCCAGAGCTTACGATACAATAACAAAAGGCTAACCATTTATGTCTTTGAAGTTTCAGAATCAGAGGGGAAAGACAATGCAGAAAAAAATATTAACTTTTATTTTAAGTTCAGGGGTATATGTGCCGGTTTGTTACACAGATAAACTGCGTGGTGGAGGACTGTTGTACAGATTATTTTATCACCCAGGTATTAAGCCTAGTAACCATTAGTTGTTTATCCTGATTCTCTCTCGCTTAACACCTTCCATATATATGCACCAACACAGATGAACCAAGATTTATAAAGCAAGTTTTTAGAAATCTTCAAAGAGACTTAGAATCCCACACAATAATAGTGGGAGATGTTAACACCCCATTGAAAATATTGGATAGATCACTGAGACAGAAAATTAACAAAGATATTCAGGATCTGAACTCAGCACTGGATCAAATGGACCTGAAGGAAATCTACAGAATTCTTTATCCCAAAACAATAGAATATACATTCTTCTCATTGACACATGGCACTTACTTTAAAATTGATCATGTAATTGAAAGTAAGACACTCCTCACCAAATGCAGAAAACTAAAATCATAACAGCCTGGTAGACCAAAGTGCAATTAAATTAGACCTGAAGACTAACAAATTCAGACAAAACCAACAATTACATGGAAATTGAATAACCTGCTCCAGAATGACTTTTGGGAAAATAATGAAATTAAGGCAGAAATAAAAAACTTCTTTAAAACTAATGAGAACAAAAATACAAAGTACCAGAATTTGAGAAAGAGCTAAGGCAATGTTAAGAGGGAAATACATAGCACTAAATGCCTATATTAAAAATTTGGAAAGATTTCAAGGTAACAACCTAACATCACAACTAATAAAACTAGAGAACCAAGAGGAAAGAAATACCTAAGCAACCAGAAGACAAGAAATAGCCAAAATCAGAGATAAACTGAAGGAATTAAAGACATGAAAAACCATTCAAATGATCAACAAATCAAGCAGCTGTTTTTTTGAAAAAATAAACAATAAAACAGATTGACCACTAGTTAGACTAATAATGAAGAAAAGAGAGAAGGTTCAAATAAACAAAATCAGAAACAACAAAGGGGATATTATCAGTGACCCCACAGAAATACAAACAACCATTAGAGAACATTATAAACATCTCTGTGCCCATAAACTAGAAAATCTAGAAGAAATGGATAAAATCCTTGACACAGACACCATGCCAAGACTGAACCAGGAAGAAATTAAATCCCTGAACAGACCAGTAATGTGTTCTGAAATTGAGGCAATAATAGCCTACCACCCAAAAGAAGCCCAGAACCAGATTCATAGCTGAATTCATACCAGATGTACAAAGAAGAGCTGGTACCATTCCTGCTGAAACTATTTCAAAAAAACTGAGGAAGAAAAACGCCTCGCTAATGCATTCTATGAGGCCAACATCATCCTAATACCAAAACCTGGAAGAGATACAAAAAAACAAAAACCTACAGGGCAGTGTCCTTCATGTACATTGATGTAAAAATCCTCAACTGAATATTGGCAACTTGAATCTAGGAGCACATAAAACAGTTTATCCCCTATGATCAAGTAGGCTTCATCCCAAGAATGTAAGGTTGGTTCAACACATGCAAATCAATAAATGTGATACATCACATAAACAAAGCTAAAGACTAAAACAAGATGATAATCTCAAAAGATGTAGAAAGGGATTTCAATAAAATTCAACATCCCTTCACATTAAAAACTCTCAATAAACTAGGTGTTAATGAAACATACCTCAAAATAATAAAAGCCAAATGCACAGCTGACATCATACTGAATGGGCAAAACTGGAAGCATTCCCCTTGAAAATTGACACAAGACAAGGATGCCCTCTCTCACCACGTCTATTCAACATAGTACTGGAAGTCCTGGCCAGGGCAATCAGGTAAGAGAATGAAATAAAACATTTCAATAGGAAGAGAGACAGTCAAAGTATCTTTGTTTGCACATGACATGATTTTATATCTAGAAAACCCCATCATCTCAGCCCAAAAGTTTCTTAAGCTGATAAGCAACTTCAGCAAAGTCTCAGGATATAAAATAAATGTGCAAAAATGACTAGCATTCCTATATACCAACAATAGGCAAGCCAAGGACCAAAGAATAAAATACCTAGAAACACAGCTAACTAGGAAGGCAAAAGACCTCCAAAAGGAGAACTACAAACCACTGCTCAAAGAAAGCAGTGAAGCACATACAAATAAAAAAAAAATTCCATGCTATGGATAGGAAGAATCAATATCATTAAAATGGCCATACTGCCCAAAGTAATTTATAGATTCAATGGTATTCTCATTAAACTACCATTGACACTCTTCACAGAACTAGAAAAAAAAAACTATTTTAAAACTTACATGGAACCAAAGAGAGTCCAAATAGCCAAGGCACTGCAATCCTAAGCAAAAGGAACATAGCTGGAGGCATCATGCTATCCAACTTCAAACTATACTACAGGGCTATAGTAACCAAAACAGCATGATACTGGTACAATAACAGACACCTAGACCAATGGAACAGAATAAAGAACCCAGAAGTTAGACCACACACCTACAACTATCTGTTCTATGACAAACCTGACAAAACAAGCAATGGGGAAAGGACACCCAATTCAATAAATGTTGCGTGCGTGGGATAATTTGCTCACCACATATAGAAGACTGAAACTAGACCCCTTCCTCATTCCATATACAAAAAAAAAATAACTCAAGATGGATTAAAGACTTAAATGTAAAAGCCCAAAACCATAAATGATGCAGGACTTTCCTCAGTCCCTTCATCAGACTGCGACAGTGGTGCCCTGTTTACTTGGCACACCACATTGAATCCCTTGCAGGAGGGAGCATGTGAGCAAGTTAGTGAGGGATCCAGCTTGCTGCCAACAGAAACAAGCTCTGTGCAGGGCCCATGGCAGTGCCCCAGTAGGGGTGCTTGTGACCCTGAAGCCCCAGGGAACATGCTACAATACTTTTTTAGCTCTGCTGTGTGTATCAGTTCACTTGGTTCCTTGACTCATTGTGTGGGGTGACTGCTTTCCACCAGCAAGGGCAAAGGGCCAGTGTGACATCCTCTTTTGGGTACCCACAGCTGGTGGGTCCCAAGCCCTCATCTGGCATCTAAGAAGAATAAGGTCATGTGGACACTTGAAGGATGATGAAGGCAGAGAATTTTATTTAGCGATGGAAATGGCTCTCAGCAGAGAGGGGAGCCAGAGAGGGGATGAGATGGGCAGGTATTCTTCCCCTGAAGTCCTGCCAGCTCTTCCCTGAAGCGAAACTATCTCTCCAAAGTCAAGTCACCTTTTTCATCTGCAGTACAGCCATCTCTCTAAAGTCAAGCTGCCTCTCTCCAGTCAAGTTGCCTCTCTCTCCCCTACCTACTGAGCCTGGGGTCTTTATAGGCACAGGATGGGGAAGCAGGGCTGGCCATAGTAGTTTTGGAAAAGGCAACATTCGATTGGCAAAAAGGCATTATTCAGAAAGAAACAATCAAGAGAGAGTGGGCAAACAAAATAGAAGTTCTCATTTTGGGCTGTGGGTTTCAGGCTTTTTGGCTTGAAGGTGGGGTTTCACTAAGGACTTGTCCCTGTCAGCCTCCTGCCTCTACAATAAAAACTCTAGAAATCAACCTAGGCGATGCCATTCAGAACATAGGAATGGGAAAAGATTTCATGACAAAGACATCAAAAGCAACGGAAACAACAGCAAAAAATGACAAATAAAATCTAATTAAAACTAAAGAGCTTCTGCACAGCAAAAGAAACTATCAACAGAGTAAAAAGAAAAAAAAAAAACAACCTTTTTTGAGAAAATAGAAATCTTTCCAAGTTTGGTGAAAGATATAAATAAGTGATTGGAGAAACTCATCAAATCAAAATAAAATAAACTCAAAGAAAACTATTCCCAAGTATTTCATAAATTAAACTACTGAAAATAAAAGCTAAAGAAAAAAATCTTAATTAAATATATATAAAAGAAAATGGGATATTAATGGGACAACTGTAGAGGTAGACCATGTGTGAAACATTTTTAAAACAATCCAGTATTCTTCATCCAAAAAACATTTTGCAGTAATGAAGTGAAATATATATAACTTTAGAAGAAGGAAAACCAAGAGAACTTGTTGCCAACAGTCCCGCTCTAAAACAATGCTAAAGAAAGTTTTTCAGGCTGAAGGATAATGAAACTAGAGGCCAGGCATGGTGGCTCACGCCTAAAATCCCAGCACTTTGGGAGGCCAAGGCGGGCAGATCACCTGAGGTCGGGAGTTTGAGATCAGCCTGGCCAACGTGGTGAAACCCGGTCTCTACTAAAAATACAAAAATTAGCCAGGGATGGTGGCACTCGTCTGTAATCCCAGCTACTTGGGAGACTGAAGACGAGAATTTCTTGAACCTGGGAGGCAGAGGTTGCAGTTAACTGAGATCACACCACTGCACTCCAGCCTGGGTGACAGAGTGACACTCTGTCAAAACAAAACAAAACAAAACAAACAAAACAAAACAAAAAAGAAAAGAAAACTAGAGGTAAACTTTAAACTTCAAGAATAAAAGATATATACTAAAAATGTTGGTAAAAATAAAAATCATTTTTCCTTTTATGTTTTAAAAATATGTATGACAAAATGAAAATTTACACCTTTTTTGCTGTGATTTTCTGTGTTTGTAGATAAATACATAAACCTATAAGGAGGAGAGTAAAGAAAACTACAAATAAGAATATTTTTATACCCAAAGTAATGTTGCAAATTCAGAAAAATTAAGATTGTTAGAATGATTTAATTTAATATACACTATATGTGCTAATTTCATTGCTTATCACAATAATTTATTTTATGGCACTTTTCCCGACAGGACAATATCTAGTTTAGGATTACATGTTGCAATTAGTCAGGTTTCTTTAAACTCCTGTAATCTGGAAGAATGCCTTTGCTTTTCTTTGTATTTCATAATATTAACAGCTTAAAAGATACTGGATAATTATTTATTATTATTATTATTGTTGTTGTTGTTATTATTATTATTATTTTGAGACACAGTCTTGCTCTGTCACTCAGGCTGGAGTGCACTGGCATGATCTCGGCTCACTGCAACCTCTGCCTCCCAGATTCAAGTGATTCTCCTGCATCAGCCTCCCAAGTAGCTGGGATTACATGCACATGCCATCACGCCTGGCTAATTTTTGTATTTTTAGTAGAGATAGGGTTTCGCCATGTTGGCCAGGCTGGTCTCGAACTTCTGACCTCAGGTGATCCACCTGCCTTGGCCTCCCAAAGTGCTGGGATTACAGGCATGAACCACCGTGCCCGGCCCTGGATAATTATTTTATAGAATATTCCTGTTTGGTTTTGTCTGATGTCTCTTCATAATCAGATTCAATGTATTCCCACCTCTAGGTATATTTTGTAAAAAAAATTTAATCTCTACAGAATATCCCATTTGGAGGCACATGGCATCTGCCTACCCTTTATTGGTGATGTTAATTTTGATCACAAACTCAGAATGTTCTCTAATTTCTTCACTGAATAACTACTGTTTTTGCTTTGCAACTAATAAGCAATCTATGGGTAGACATTGAAATTATGGAGACACCCTAATCTCCATCAAATTTTGCTCCCCTAGATTTAATACTGATTCATGATTCTTGAAATGTTTAAAATGCTAATTGCAAAATAATAATTCTCCAAATCCATTACTCCGTATATATTTATCAATCTGCATTTTTCTATGAGATACTTATCTAATCTATCTAGCTAATAAACTCCTATTTTTTACAAAAGTTATAATTTATTATTGAACACATTTCATTTGATATTCCAAGTGAACCAAATTTGGTCAATGGGAATCTTGTTAATCTTTCTCCTATGTCCCCTTCAGTTTTTTTTACACTACTTATTTTGTGGCATAACAATAAATTCTAGGCTCACCTTGGACCTTTTCTGCCCAGGCATGGAATGAGCCATTATTCCAAGAAGCTCTAATCCTTTATAGTGGGAAATGGTATTTACAAACCAAAATTTCAGCAGCTAGGTATACTTATTACTACTAGAGCATCATCCTTTTTAGAACGTTTAGTGACAGAGATAAGATATAGGTACAGAGTTTTAGTTTAGTTCAGTTTAATTTCCCTAATTTGAGTCAAATTGTTTCCCTAATATTTCCCTAATTAGTCAAAGTCTTATTGTCTAGCAGCTATTTAAATTAGTTTTTTTATTTACTGGTTCATTGTGGTTGTTCTTCATTTACAATAATAGTTGGGTTCTTTTCCTTCTGTTTGCAGTTCATTTTAGAATTCTTTTTATCTTCGTTGATTTAATTTTGTGTGATTAGAATATGAATGTGCTTCCAAAATTAATAAAAAGGTATACTCAGAGAAGTTTTATTCTATCCCCCATCTCATCCCTTTTCCCCTAGGACCTGACACCATAACTCACCAATTTCACAGGGTTCTGGTTATCCATCCTGTGTTTTTCTCTAACAAAAGTAAGCAAATTCATGTAGCTTTTCTTGTTCCTTCATCTTTCTTACACAATGGAAAAAATACTTTACTTTTCTAATATATTACATATTATAAAATACACAATACTTTTGTAAATAAATTCAATCGGTTTATAGATGTCTTTTTCATTTTTTGTCACAGCGGAATGGTATCTATTTGGTTGTGTACACTATACCTAATTTAAACATTTCCCTGTATTTGGACATTTAAATTAACATTTTATAATTACAAATAATTTTTAATAAATGACATTGAGACAAGCTATTTTTGTATGGTTCGAGGTGTATCTTCAGAGTTAATTCCCAAAATATAGATTGGTGAGTCAAAGGATAAATACATATGTAGAATTTTAGGCTTTGCCAAATTCCCCTCTGTAGTGGTCATATCGTTTTAGGCTCACCGATAACATCTGAGATGGACTGTTGCCCGAGAGTTTCACCAACATAGCCCTAGTAAAATATACGGTCAAGCTTTTGAATTTTGTCCAGTATCTCAGTTATATCATGAGTGAAGTTGAACATCTGTTTATATATTTAAATATTTTAAAATTCTGTGTATGTGTCTACTGATGTATATGTCTATTCATGCCATTTGCCCATTTTTCTGTAAGATTTTTTCTTCCTCGAAATTATTAAAATTTCTTTATATATCGGGAATATTAACTTCATACCTGTGTTAGATATAGAAAATATTTTCTTCCAGTTTGTCATTTGCCCTTTGATTTTGCTTATGATGTTCTTAGGATGAAAAGTTTGCATTTTCCATACAAATTTTAATGAATGTACAATATTTATTATAAATATATAGTCATTTATTGACATAAGTATGTATAAGCATTTATACACACTTATGTATATCTAAATATATTAAATATTTATAAACATAAATATGTACAAGATCTAAAGTAATTATGCTTATTTGTATTGTATCTGAATTTTTATATATAGCTAGAAAGCCTTTCCCTACACTGTCATAAAGGAATTCATTCAAGTTTACCTCTAGTACTTCAACAGTTTTATATTTTATAATCAGAACTCTGATTTATTTGAAGTTTATTCTGTGTATGTTTTGAAGGAAAAGCCTAATTTTATTTTTCAAAAATTTATCTAAGTGTTCCAACGTCATTGCTTAAAAAACAGAGCGTTGCCCTAGTTATTTGTGATGTTTCTTGACCATGTGCTATATTTGCATATGTACTTGGGTTTATTTCTGGAATTATTTGTTTAGTCATGTGCCAATCATACATATTTTCATTATAAAGACTTTATAGTATGTTAACATATTGGAAAAGATGATTTCTACTCAAAGCTCTACCTTTCCAGTAGTGTCTTATCTAATTTTAGCTTTAAAATGTACAAGTTGAATTGATATAGGTATGTATTATGAACTAATTATCACAATCAAGATAATTAACATTCATCATTTCACATAGTTACGATCTTGTGTGTGTGGATGGATGTGTGTGTGTGTGGTGAGAATATTTCAGCAAATTTAAAATATATAATATGGTATTATTAACCATAGTGTCAGTACTATACATTGTATTTCTAGAACTTTTGTATATTGCATAACTAAACTTTATACCCCTTCACTAACATTTTTCCTTTTCCCCTCCCTTAGCCTCTGGCAACCACCATTCTATTCTCTGTTCCTAACAGTTTGACTATTTTATGTTTCACATATTATTGAGAAGAAGGAACATTTTCAACCTGTTTTTACAAGGCCAGCATCAAAAGCCCAAAAAACATGTAAAAAAAAAAACCACACAAAACAAAAAACAACAAAAAAAACACTACAGCCCACATCCTTAATAAACATAGATGAAAAATCCTCAATGAAATACTAGCAAATAGAATTCAACAGCACATTGAAAGGATCATGCACCTTTGGTATCCCAAATATGTAGAAACTAAACAATATACTTATGAATAGCCATTGGATCAAAAAGGAAATCAAAAGGGAATTTAAGAAGTATCTAGCAACAAATGAAATAAGAACACAACATACCAGAAATCACAACCCATAAGCAAAAGTAGTGCTTTTGGAGCAAGATGGAGCAAGAAATTCCTACCTTCAGAAAGAAGAAAGATCTCCAATACATAATCTAGGTTTACATCTTAATAAACTAGGACAAGAAGGACAAACAAATCTCAAAGTTAGAAGAAGAAAATAAATAATAAAAATTAGAGAAAAACTAAATCAAATCGTAAAAAGTATAGAAAAAACTACAAAACTAAGTTGTTTTTTGAAAAGATAAACAAAATTGACAAATTCTTAGCTAGACTAAGACAAAAGACTCAAAATCAGAAATGAAGGAGACACTATCATAGGTGCCTCAGAAATAAAAATATTCATAAGAGGCTGTTATGAACAATTATATGCCAATAACTGAATAGCCTAGAAGGAATAAACACATTCTTAAACACACACAATCTGCCAAGACTGAATTAAGAAGAAATTGAAAGCCTGAACAGATCAATAACAAATAAGGAGATAGAATCAGTAATCAAAAACCTCCCAACAAAGACAATCCCAGGACCAGATGGCTTCATGGGTGAATTTTACCAAATATTCAAAGAAGAATTAATATCAACCCTTTCAAACTCTTCCAAAATACACAAGCAAAGGAAGCACTTCTAAACTCATTTTATGAGGCTAGCATCACTCTGATGCCAAAATCTAGCTATATTTATGTGTAAATTTTCTTAGTAAACTTGATTAGCTCCAGAGATAACTCCATGGTATTTTTATTCATATCACATTAAATTTATAAATTAATTTGAGGAGAATTTATATCTTGATGCTGTTTCGATGTCCTAAAGAGGTTTTTTTAAAATACTACTTTTGTAAAATTCCAGAGTACTTGATATTTTTATGTGTTCCAACATTTATGTTAAATGTATTTCTAAGTATTTTATCATGTTTGTTGTTATACAATTAAACTCTTCGTTGTGTTCAATATTCTACAGACTTGATTTTAATATCCTTGACAGTTTTAATGAGTGCCGGCTGGGTATTTTGTAGAATGCTCCTCTGTGGGAATTTGTTTGATGTTTTTCTTTTGTTTAAATTGGATTTGTGGGCATTTATTTGAGTGAAGGGGAGAGATCACAGAGATCAAGCGTCATTTTTATTACCTCACTCACACAAGATCATATCAGTATGAATTATTATTTACAGCATTAACTTTAATTCCCTGGCTGAGCTAGTACTGATCAGGAGTCTCCACTGTAGGTGACTCTTTTCCTGCCCTTTCCGTGCTCTGTTTATTCACTTTCTATAGTATACTTTTTGAAAGACAATCACTTAAGAAGTGGGGATTTATGTTACTCCTCCTTTAAGGAAGAATATCAAGATAAATTATTTGAAATTATTTGGCATAGGAGATTTGTATATTTTCCTCTATTTATTTATTTATTCAACTATTTGCATATGTGTCTACAGATTTATGAATATTTAATTTATACTTTGGGCTAAAGTCCAATACTAAACTATTTATCTTGTTACTCAAATTCTTCCAGCTTTGATAATCACGAACTATTTCAATTTGCTCCTGTGTACTTTTGATATACCTATCACTGTGGGGTTTGATTTTTTAGTTCACCATATTCACCATACTGTCTGGCTCTACAAGATGTTCTAGACTTATCTTGTAAATTTCCTTCCCCAGTGCTAGACCACCCATTAGTTTAAGAAGCCATGATTTATTTTATTGGAGAATAGTATTAAAAATCGAGATCTGTTTCATAAAAACACATTGCCTTTGGAGCAACATTGCTTCTTTGCTGACAGAGCAAGAACATGTCTGTTTCTGTAATTCAATTTTTAAAAACTTTTGAGATAAACATTGTGTCCTGTGTCAGTTTGTTTGAAGAATACTTTGAGATTGCAAGGTATTATATTTTAACTTTTTTCATTTGCAAAAAAAAAAAAAAAAAAAAGGTACCTGGTTGACTCAGCCTTTTCATAATTTTATTTAACCAAAAAATGTAAAGCATAACTATATAATGTGATTAATATAATTGAGACTATAATCCATAACTATGAATTTAAAATAATTTAATTCATTAAATTATTCTTACTGTTTGGCTTACTTTAAAAATCATAATTATCCTGAACTTTAATTTTAGAAAATATATGAATACAAATTTCACTGATATCTTTTCATAAATCATATTTTTGCATAAGATTTATTTGACAATGGGTATGATTTTTTAAAAGTTTGAAAACACACATATGATCAACAGAATATCCTATGCTATTTTGGACTCAAAGCAAATTTTTATTAACACTTTACTTTGTTTATATCTTCTCTCCCTGAGGAGAACATTAAACCTCTACCTACAGTTGTGGAATCTTTAATTGATTAGATGCACTAAATGTGAGTGTGATTTAAAGTATTTTCTTTATTTTTGTATAAGTTTGTCTTGTGTAACTAAACCAAAATCTCTATGAAAGTTGAAATACATTCTATTTCTATTTTTTGTGTGTTATCCATTGGTCTTGTCACTCAATTCAATTGAGGATTGAAGAAGAGTCCCTTATGTATACATTGTATAGAATTGTCCTAGAAGTAAACATATCTTAAAATAGATTTCATAGTAGGAAATAAATATGAGCAAGATGATCTCATTTTTTTCCTTCTCTATGTCAACTTGCACAAAGTTGACTATTGTTTCTGGAAACAATAAATAATAACATTTACAAGTCTAACACATCCTCATGTAACCAAAGATAAAGACACATATTTCTCTTAACATCCTCAGATACTACATTAGCAGACTGAAGTTACCGTAGAATATGAACCCTTGGAAACACCTTATTCCATGAAGACATTCAGTACTAGCGCTCCTTAAGTATAAATGACAACACAAGTAGGCCCCTAAGAAATTTTAAAAACAAATAAATTAGAGTCTAGTTTCAGACATAGTAGCTATATCATAACCTGTGGAGAAACTGAAAATAGAGAAGAACCAGGGACAGAGATCAGAGTGTAGAAAATCTGGATATGGCAAATTACAGACCCTGGCACTATAACTGAAATTTTTCCCTCCAAATGGAGATATGTTTTCTCAGCTATTCATCTTGCCACATACATACTCCTTTCCTCCCACTCCCTCTCCAAATTAAAAAAAAAGAAGAAGAAGACCACACAAGGTCAAAATTATTTGCCTGTTTTTTCCTGATTGCTGCCTATCTTTCTCTTCTTCTTTTTCCTAGGAAATGAAGGGGAAATTGGGAAAGGGAAATCTAATTTTCCTGGAAAGTAGATGATTCTTTCAGATTATGGCATTGAAGACAGAAAGTAACTCAGATGCTATTTCTGCTTTATAAGCAGCATTTGCAAAATGAAATGGAGGACGTAAAATGGGATATTTTCAGATTCTCTCTTTAATGTGTTCAGGGTCGCAAAGGATTCTGACTCACCTGAATCTATTGAGTATGTTTTCTTTGATTAAGGAGATCCAGAGTCACACTTATTAAAAAGTCTCTGCCATTATCCTTGCCAAGTACTTTTATTCCTTTGTCATTAGTTTAGGGACCAAGAGTTTCTTGTCCCCACAGACAGTTTTAGAGACACCAAACTTCTGTTTTATATAGTTATCCTTTTCAAGTGTATTCAACACAGTATATTTAGTCTTCTGATTACAGTATTAAATAATGTTTATTTTTATTGTGTAGAGATATGTAATTACAAACAACGTCTAATAGGAATACTGAACAGAGAGTTCCCTAACTGAATGGCTATCACATGTATTTACTTCCTACCAATATGCATAGTAATCTAGTAATCATTTTAATCAGTGGACACAGTCATCCATTTCCCCCTCTTAACAGGAAGTCCAGTTCAGGCTGTTGGTACTCCCTAGAATTCTCTTCTCTTTTTCCTTTTGTTTTCTCTCTTTCCAACACATTACCTTCTGTTCTAAAGGAAGCAAGATCATTTCTGACCTAATCTCCAGGTGTAAATTTGCAATACTAAGACAAATCTTTTATTTTGTTCAGGAGAATGTGAAATGCAGAGAACGTTAACATTTTGCCAAATCATATATATACACACACATATATATGTGTGTGCGTGTGTGTGTGTGTGTGTGTATGTGTGTGTATACATATATATATATCAGTTGCTAGAAAATTATCAGATTAGATTTTTTAAATATAACTTTTAAATTATAAGTAATGAAACTAAAATTAAATAATATAGAGCTGATGAGAACAAAGACTGCAATGAATTATGTTGCACAAATAGTAAATAAAAGCCAGTTGTATTGGACAAAACATAATTCAAGGAAAAGTTGTTGATGGGAAATCAGAGAGACAAATAACATTAATAAAAAGAAACAACAATCATATAAAATACTCACTATACATTTATTAGATCACAAACAAAATCTCAATAATTTTCTCAAAAAAATCAATATCATAGAGTCTATGTTCACTGCCCACAATTCAGCATGATTAGAATTCAGAACAAAATGTTTGCTAAAATATAACATTCAAAAGCTAAAAAGTTAATTTTAAGTAATTCATAAGCTAAAGTGGAAATCAGGAGGACATTACAAAATATTTAAGGTTGAAATAAACCGAAAGTACAATATATCAAAATGCTTGAGTATAACAAAATTATATAAAAACAACATTTGAAGGTTAAAAGGCATTTGAAGGACAAAATTTTCAATTCTAGTGATTAGACATACAATCAGCAATAAAATAGACGCATATAATCACAACAAGGATATAATTATAAAGAAGAGTAGTGATTAAAATATGAAAATATATTTTAAAAAGAAATAAAGTTAATTTAAAAATGAGATGGAGAAACCTATAATTTCAAAAACTCCTGGCAAATATGATTAAGTAGAGTCAATCTATCTGGCTTTGTAAAACCTACATTGTAAGGGAAGTAAAATAAAATATCTAGTAAATAAGCCCTTAGTTTAACTGTACTTTGTATTCAAACCACAGCCTTTGCCCTTGGCAGGGCATGGAGTGAGGCAGAAGAGCAGGTTCATTGCCTCTGTTTCTAACCAATTTTGTGTAAAGTTCACTGGACATTATTTTACAAGTGACTGTATTGATAGATGCTTGCTTTTTAAATTCTTTCTACAGATATTTCAGAAGGCAGTCTAACTAAGTGGAGATATAAACTCCCTGTTTCATACTCCATTTGGTTTCCAACACCTGTTCTCAGAAAAGAAGTTGATATTAACCATAGTGTTAAAAAATGTTATTCTACCCAAGGATAGCTCATGTAAAATTTGACTTCTATCTATGGCATGAGAGGTTCAGATATAGTGAGGTTCAGGACAAGGCAGGGAGGTGTGCCTCACTCAAGGGAAATTATAATATACATGCAGACACTGATTTATCTGGGCTAAGCCCAGAGTCACTGCCTCCTTCCCTAAAATGTGTCTCCAGGCACTTTCCACAAACTGAAGGACTATGGCCTTAAACCTGGCATTGTCTATCTCATCAATTAAGAGTCGAATTAGTATTTGGCCTTTCTAAGGTCTATTAGGCAATTCTCTTAGAACAGTCTTACAAAAAGTCATTTTTGTTCTAGTAATCATCAGTTTTTGTTTCCGTTACGTCTTAGGAAGACCTTATGCTCATAACATTCCAGGAAATATTTTATGCCTCCCAGGAAAGATTTGTTCTTTTATGGTTATTGAAGGACCTCTTAGCAAAGAAAATAAAGTAGATGACTAAGTGCAAAACATTCATTAAAGTGTTCTTCAAACATGTTTTGTATGAAAAAAAGATTTGGCTATAGAGAATGATTGGTATGTCAAGAATTTCATTTCAGGCAACAATTTTGTTATTAGAACAAGCTTCAGTTGTCTACACATTGGTTTTGTTCAGAAGATGTAATGCAAGATAAATAGAAAAGAGAACTTCGAATGCTGTTATCTGCCAAGCAGGTCTTCCTTTGTAAGTACAGATAACAACAGTGCTAATATTTTTTTTCATTTCCTTGGGCACCAAATCTCCTTCTCACTGCACACGATGCCCTTTACACTGTAGCCACTGCTCCAGCAGCTCCAGAGACCTGAACAAATAATCAAGCCATTTGTCTCTTGGGAGGAGAAAACATACTCTTATCTTTAAATTCAGTTTCTTGTATGTCTTGCAAGGAACGACTGAAGTCTAAAGTGTTTCTTATAGTCCAGGATACCTCAAGAATGAAAGTCATTTAAAATAGAGGCATTTTATCCTGCAGCCGATTCTCTAGATAGGTGATTGCTTAAGAAAACATGGAAGTGGGAATGTTGGGAGTGGCTAAGTTCACATGTGTGCAGCAATACACTGCTGTCCCTAGATGAAGACCCAGAGCTGGATTTCATGTGATGCTGCTGCAGTCCCACAAGAAAAATGTAACTTCTGTATGCAGATTACAGTTTTACAGGCATGTATATGTATTCTATCAACAACTCTGGAATTTTCACAGGTGAAGTATTTCTTGCTCTCCTTAAATGCTCTCCAAGTATCATTTAAAAATACATCACAGCATTTGAAATATAGAATTTCCATGACAGAAGAGACAGGTCATCATGGTTAAATGATATGATAAAAAGTGTCCCAATTCAAAGGTGAGAAAACCTGAATGTTAATTATAACTGCCTTAGGGTCTCTAAACTACAAAGAAGAGATAACACCTGCCTCCCATGGGAGTTATAAAAATATAAGGAGTGGGTATAGGAAAGGGCGCTTTGAAAAACATGAACTGTTATAAAACAGTGACACCCAAACTTCAGTGTCCATCAAGATTTGTTAAAACATAGATTTCTGGGTTCTAGTCCTTGGATTTCTGACTCAATGAGTGTGGGTTAGGGCTGAAAATGTGCATTTCTAAAGTACCAGGTGATGCAGATATTGCAGGTCTAGGTAGCACACTTTGAAAATAACGGATATAAATCAATTGCTTTCAAACTACGTTTGACAAAGCCTGAGAACCCTAGGGGGTATCTAGAGGGTCTGACATAAGGGTCAGCCAAGAAATGTTTCAGTGGGCAGGGCTGGAGTCTCCAGGTTCAGCATTTCACTCTCACCCTGGACCCCCATAAATCTCTGCTTCAAACACAGTAGCTAGTCATGCTTTTTTTTTTTTTTTTTGGTATCTTTGCCATTATTGGGGTTATAGGTAATATTCTATTTAAAAGAAGTGTTAAAATAACGGATTTGAAAAAAGTGTTTATCAAAGTGTTAACACAATGAACTGTACATCTTTTATATCATATCAAAATTGTAATGGTGTTTACAAATTATCTGCGTAGTTTGATCAAATAGAATACCTAAATTAAATATTATGACCTGAAAATCTGAAAGTTTTGATGGCCTCATTTATCTTTCTTTCCCTAAGTATTTAAGACATTCTAAATTGTTTTAAGTAGGGATGTTGGGGTGCTTCTTCAGAAATGGCTATTTCCATATTTGGGACAAGAAATATACAAGACAAGCCTGGGAAATCTTATTTTACCAGGAAGAAAAGTTTTCAGATGACTAGTAGGAGTCAAGACATGCAACCTAGGAACCAACATGAAGGGCCTGCTACTAGTAATGTTGGACCAATTTTATCATTAAAATAATATTGATTGAAATTGATTAAAATAAATCATGTAAATTACTGTATTGTTAATTACTTTTTAAAAATCACTATTGGCCAACATTGCTAATTACTAGTGCACAAATTCATTAACATTAACATTGAAAAGTAAAGGAAAATGTTCAAGCATTTATTCTATAATTACTAAGTGACCTGATTTTCAGAATAACCAATAGTAAGTGAGGAAAAATTGTTCTTTATAGAAAAGGTTCAGCTTAAAAAATGCAAGAAGCCTGATAGAATTAGAAAATCACCCAGAGTAAGCTAATAGCCCTAAGAAACAATTATTAAATGGATTATAAAGGTATTAAGTGAAATGTTAATGAGAAACTTTGTGTTATAAATTAGGTTAACCCCACCTGTACCCACTGATCAATTTCAGCATTCACTAAAAACACAAGAACAAGACATTGTGTTTCAAGATATCCTTCAAAAGGAAGTTGAAAGCATCCATCCATATGGGATGTATTCTTGCCAAATAATGTGTCTGAATCTAATCACTCTTCCACATCTAACTACAAGTTCACAGAGAATAGAAGAAAAATTAATTACATCAAAAGAAATGTTCATCCAAATGTGGAAATTGAAGCATTCCATTGGATAAGAGAATTGGTTTCTCCAACACAGCAATGGCATCAAAAGTAGGGTGTGGACTGCGCAGTTGGAGTTGAAACAGAGAAACAAATCACAACAATGAGACCTTAATTTGATTTTGATTTTAATTTGACAAACAAACATATAATCATGTGTTTGTGGAAAATTGGAAATATTTTAATATAGACAAGATGATGGGTATTAGTAATGGAATATTATTAATATATGTGATGATGGCATAGTAATTATATACACTCTTAGAAACTATTAAGGGCCCCAAAGAGCTGAATTTTTAAATTTTTTTAATTGACAGATGAAATTGTATGCATTTATTATGTCCAACAGGATGTTTTGAAGTATATGTACATTGTGGAATAGTTAATTCTAAGTAATTAGCAAATGTATTACCTCACATAAGTATTACTTTTGTAGTGAGAAAACTTACATTCATTCTCTTTGCATTTTTTAAGAATAAAACATATCATTAAGAATAATCACCATGCTTTCATAATAGAGCTCCTGGCCTTATATCTCCTATTTTACTGTAATTATCCATCTTATAACCAACTTCTCTCCATCCTCTCCTCCCTGCTAACCACCCCAGACTCTGGTAACTACCATTCTACTTTTATGAGATCAAATTTTTAAGACTCTGTGTATGAGTGAGATCATGTGGTATTTGTCTTTCTGTGCCTGTCTTATTTCACTTAACGTAATACCCTCCAGATTCTTCCATATTGTTGTAAATGACTGGCTTTTATTCTTTTTTATGACTGACTAGCATTCCATTCTGTACACATACCACATTTTCTTTACTCATCTGTTGATGAGTTTAGGTTGTTTCCCTATCTTAACCACAGATAATAGTGCTGCAATAAACTGAAAGTGCATGTATCTCTTTGACAACTGATTTCATTTCCTTTGAATAATACCCAGTATTGAGACTGCTGGGTCATATGGAAGTTCTATTTTTAATTTTTTGAGGAACCTCCATACAGTTTTCCATACTGGCATAATAGTAATTTCTGTGCTAATTTACATTTCCACCCACAGTGTGTAAAGGGCTCCTTTTAAGCCACATCCTTGCCAATACTTGCTATCTTCTGTCTTTCCACTAATAGCCACTCTAACTGGGGTGAGGTGATGTCTCATTATGGCTTTGATTGGCATTTTCTTGATAATTAGTGATGCTGAGCATCTCTTCCTATGCCACTGGGCTATTTGTGTTTTCTCTGGAGAAATGTCAAAGAGCTTCTTTATAAAATATGAGTTATATCTATCAACATTCACAATATTAGAATTAATATAGACATTTAAAACTATTTATTTACAAATTGTTTTTAAAATAACAGGCTGGACTCAATGGCTCATAACTGTAGTCCCAGCACATTGGGAGGCTGAAGCAAGAGCACTGCTTGAGACCAGAACTTTGAAACCAACCTGGGAAACATAGCAATACCAAGTCTCTACAAAAATTTAAAAATCAGCCAGGTGTGGCAATGGACTCCTGTAGTCCTAGCTGCTCAGGAGGCTGAGGCAAGAGTATTGCTTGAGCCCAGGTGTTCAAGGCTGCAGTGAGCAATGATAGTGTCACTGTACTCCAGCATAAGTGTCAGAGTGATATCCTTTCTCAAAAATAATAATAGTGCTAATAATAATAAAGACATTATATGTTAATATAAATAACATAGATTTTGTTTTAAAAAACTATTTTCTATAAAATTGTTCAGGAGAGTAACATTGTTTTATTAATGCCTTTGAAAATTTCTTTATTTTTTCTTAAGAGAAGAAAGTTAGATTCTTATATCTGCTACTTTATCCAATGTATTGCAATATCTTGTTGTGGTTGAAATATATGAAGAAAACACAGCCTCACAAAAATAACTACTTAGAAAACGAAGGAGTGTTTAATAACCTTTTCAAATAACTTTGAATATTCTTCTTTGATGTGACACCAAGATTTTATAAGTA
>NW_012099433.1:604416-605010 GCF_000951045.1 Mandrillus leucophaeus | reverse complement strand
AGGAATCCAACTGACAAGGGATGTGAAGGATGTCTTCAAGCAGACCTACAAATCATTGCTCAATGAAATAAAAGAGGACACAAACAAATGGAAGAACATTCCATGCTCATGGATAGGAAGAATCAATATCGGGAAAATGGCCACACTGCCCAAGGTAATTTATAAATTCAATGCCATCCCCATCAAGCTACCAATGACTTTCTTCACAAAACTGGAAACTATTTTTATATTTTTAAAAATATTTAACTATGAGGGGATGACAGTAAAGAAAACAATAATTACAGGAACAATTTAGTACTAGTGGTTTGATTCCAGGCCAAGACATCCTCAAGTTTTATTAACCATTGCTTCTGCACCATCAGTGAAAATGTCAACACAGTGAAAAAGACAAATAACTTAGTATTATTATCAAAGCAGTGTTTGACCTCATTGTCTGCAAGGGAAGCACTAGTCTTGTTTAAACTTCCCTTATCTAGTAAATATATGAATAAATGTCATCAGTGGAAAATGCTACTGTAATCAAGTTTCTTTTTCTAAACAACCCTTCCCTATACTCAATAGTTTTCATAAAAAGTAGTTAGGTTTGGGCCAGGC
>NW_012099433.1:602929-603698 GCF_000951045.1 Mandrillus leucophaeus | reverse complement strand
GCATTATAATTTTATTTTTAAATATTTAATTATTACAGGTATATAGTAGGTGTATATACTTATAGATCAACTATTTTGAAATAGGCATACAAATCATAATAATCACATAAGGGTAAATGGGTATCCATCACCTCAAGCATTTACAATTTCTTTGTGTTATAAACATTCCAATTATACTCTTTAGTTACCAACTTATACTTTAAATGGTTATGCTTTCCATGTATGATTCTATAAAATCAGACATTGGCCATTTGAGAAATGTTGGTTCACTAAATTATATGGTTTGTCTAAATGTTGGCATGTTTCATCATATAATTTCAAAATATCACATTTTAAATACTACAACATATATTAGAAACCTCTATACATATTGGAAAGCCATGAAGCTCATCATGATGGCTAAACATTTTCCAAAATTCTAATTTTTGCTTGAAAATTTAAATTTTATAATTGGCAATAAATATTGTCTGTTTTTTCTTGACATGATGAGCTTTTCTGTTTGTTTTCAATAAAATTTTGCCTAATATCCAAATGTTTCAAATCACGTTTGTCTGTCCATCATTCTTTCAAGTAAAGGTAACGTCCAATTTTTTATAAAGTTGCTGATTTCAGCCAACAGATCACAAAATTATACAAACATTTCTTTTCTTCTGAAACAACTATCCCATTTTGCCAACTGACAGAAGCGCTCCATTCAAATTGCCTCTTTTGCCACACAAAATATTAAAGAATAGTGTATATAAAGACAGATATTTAATACAATTAACGT
>NW_012099433.1:592628-596557 GCF_000951045.1 Mandrillus leucophaeus | reverse complement strand
GGAGGCAAAGCTTGCAGTGAGCCGAAGTCACACCACTGCACTCCAGCCTTGGGGAAAAAAAGGGGGGGTTGGTGGGGGGTTAGGTTTATACAGAAATTGTTAAAACAGAACTTTGGTCTACAATTTTAAGCTTGAAAAGAGCTTCCTTGAAGTTATATTTATTAATATGCAAAATTAATTATTATGAGGCTTCTTTGACAAAAATCATAAAAAAACTGTGAGCATAACAGGGTTTTCCTTTATACAAGATTTGCTAGGTGGGAAACATGCTATAAAGGTATAAGTTGCTTCAAAGTATCAGTTGCATGTTCCCCACCAGATTAGCTAGACACAGAGCACTCATTGGTGCGTTTACAAGCTTTTAGCTAGACACAGAGTGCTGATTGGTGTGTTTACAATCCTTTAGCTAGAGAGAAAAGTTCTCCAAGTCCCCACCCATCCCAGAAACCCAGCCAGCTTCACCTCTCACTGTCACTCGCTGCAGGACCCTGCAGCACCCAGCCTGGGCACTCCGGCAGCCCAGCGGGAGCTCGTCCCTGATCAAGCCCAGTAGGCGCTGGCCGGCCGCCCATGCGGAGTGCAGGGCCCGCCAAGCCCACACCCACCCAGAACCCACGCTGGCCTGCAAGTGCTGCACGCAGCCCTGGCTCCAACCTGCACCTCTCCCTCCACACCTCCCAGTGAGCAGAGGGAGCTGGCTCCGGCCTTGGCCAGCCCCAGAGAGGGACCCTCATAACACAGCGGTGGGCTGAAGGGCTCCTCCAGTGTGGCCAGAGTGGACACGGAGGCTGAGGAGGCGCCGAGAGCCAGTGAGGGCTGCTAGCATGTTGTCAACTCTCAATCTCCCCTCTAAACAAGACACCCCAACTGCTGTTGGGAATTTGGCCAGTGATCACTGTAGCTACTTCCTGCTAGATAGGGATGAAGAACGGGCCCTGCAGTTGCACTGTCCTCCAGAGGGGAGCTCTTTAGGCCAGCGGAAGGGCCAGGAGGTTGGTCCAGGGGTCCTCATAGAAGTTGTTAGTTGAACTCATTTCGGGTTCCATTTGTAAGATCATCTGTGGCTTGATGGCCTCGATTCTAGAGGAAACAAATTTGACAAGAAGGTTAAAAACACAGAGTCCAAAGGTGAATAATAGCAAGATGGCTGCCACGGGACCTAGAAAGGGGAGAAGCCACGTTGCCCAACTCCAGAGCTGGAATAAGAGTTTGAAAACTGTTGTCTGATTTCAGAAGCCTTTTCCTGTAAACACCAGGCAGCATCTCATACTATGCCTGACTGGTTAGCGTAAAAACAACACTCTTCCCTTAAGAAGGTGCAAAGTCCTCCTTTCTCAGCAGTGAGGAGGTCTAGGCCTTGGCAGTTTTGGAGAGTCACTGCTGCCAAAGAGTCTATTTGGGATTGTAAAGTAAGAATAGATTTCGTTATTTATTGCAAATTGTCTGAGAGGCAGATATCGGTTGAAGTTCCACATAAGAAAAATATGCCTTGGCTGGGTAGACAGACATCCTCAGTTTTTTTTCCTGGCTTTTAAAGGAATAGGGTACACTGTTTTTTTCTTTACTGCTTCCATCTTTCTTCCTTTCTCTTTGACTTCTTGTCGCTGTCTTTCTCTCTTTCTGACTACCTCTTCGTCTGTCTCTTCCTCTCTTTCCTTCTTTGACTTTCTGTCTCTCTGTCTCTTCCTCCCTCTGTCTCCTTCTCTTTGACTCTGTTTCTTCCTCTCTCTCTCTTTCTCTGACTTCCTGTCTCTCTCTCTCTTTCCTTTCTGCTGGTCTTTCCCTGCCTCTGCCAGCCGCTTATGCTGCTGTTCTCCCCTCTTCTTCCCCTTTTGATGGCTTCGGCAGTGTAAGACTGCCACCTTCTTGGGTTTTTGCACTGAGTGCAATAATTCCATGATTTCCTTGTGGTATTTAATGGGGGTTCCCCCAGAGGTTAGGAACTCCCTTTCTTTCCATATTGCAGCATGGGTATGTAGGATTAGATAAGCATACTTGCTCTCTGTATACACATTTATTCTTTTCCCCTTTCCCAGGTCTAAGGCTCAGTTAAGTGCCATTAGTTCTGCTAACTGGGCGCTGGTCTCTGGGGGAAGAGGCTTACTTTCAAGCACAGTCACATCACTAGCTATGGCATAACCTACCCTTCATATCCCATTCTCCACAAAAGAACTTCCATCAGTATATAGCTTAAGGTCAGGATTAGCTAAGGGGACTTCTAAGAGATCATCTCGGGTGTCGTAAGTCTGGACTATAATTTGGGGACAGTCATGCTCGACTGGTTCCCCAACCTCTGGAAGAAGTGGCAGGGCTGAGGGCCATGCACATGCATATTTGAAGCACCAGTCCCTCAAGGAGTAGCACCTGGTATCTAATTAGGCAGTTGTCTGATAGCCATAAACTTCCTTTGGCACCTAGTATGCCATTTACATCATGAGTAGTCCAGACAGTGAGATTCTTTCCTTGTATTATTTGATAGCCTCTGACACTAAGACAGCCACTGTCACAACTATCCATGAACAGTGAGACCAGCCCTTTTGCTACTACATCAATTTCCTTACTTAGGTATGCCACTGGTGGTAGGGTTGTCCCACGAGTCTGAGTAAGGACTCCAAGAGCTATCCTTGCTCTCTCTGTGATGTGTAAAGAGAACTTTTGTCCTGTCAGAAGGCTTAAAGCTGGAGCTTGTACTAGGGCCTGCTTTAAGGTTTTGAAGGCTGTTTCTGCCTCTGGTTCCCATTCTACTAGATGAGTATTTGCCCTCTGGGTTTCCTTGATTAGAGTATAGAGGGGCCTGGCTATCTCACTGTATCCAGGGATCCACAGTTGGCAAAAGCCGGTGCTTCCAAGGAATCCCCATGACTATTTTAATGTTTTAGGGCAAGGATAAGCCAGTATAGGCTGTATTCGTTCCTTGCAGAGGGCCCTGGTCCCTCTGGCTAAGATTAGGACTAGATATTTGACCTGCTGTAGGCAAAGGTGGGCCTTCAACCTAGGCACCTTGTACCCATGATTAGCTAGAAAGTTCAAGAGATCTAGAGTAGCCTGCTGGCATGAGGCATCCGAACTGGTAGCCAAAATAAATCCACATACTGAAGGACAAGAGTGCCTGGACTTGAGAAGTGGCCTAGATCATGGGCCAGTGCCTGACCAAACAGATGAGGGATATCCCTAAACCCTTGGGGCAAGACTGTCCATGTAAGTTGGGAGGTGTGGTCTGTGGGATCCTCAAAGAAAAAGAGAAACTGGAAGTGCAGGGGGATACAGAAAAAGGCATCCTTGAGGTCCAGAACAGTGAACCATTCTGCTTCCTCTGGTATTTGAGAGAGCAGGGTATAGGGGTTGGGTACAACTGGATATAGAGGAATTACTGCCTCACTGGTGAGTCTGAGATCTTGCACTTGTCTCCACTGACCATTTAGTTTTTGTACTCCTAGAATTGGGGTGTTGCAGAGACTGCGGCATTTCCTTACTAAGCCTTGAGCTTTTAAATGTTTAACAATATCCTGTAAATCTTTATGAGCTTCAGGCCTTAAGGGATATTGCCTTTGATAAGGGAAAGTGGTGGGATCTTTTAGCCTGATTTGGACTGGGCGGGCATTTTTTTGACCTTCCAAATTGTCCTTCCAATGCCCAGATTTCAGGGTTGATTCCTTCCTCAAGTACGGGACAACAAATGGGTAACTCATTCCCCATATTCATGTAGAAAATAGCTCCAGCTTTGGCTAATATAGCCCCCCCAATAAGGGTGTGGGACTTTCAGGCATAACAAGAAAGGCATGTGAAAAGAGCAAAGTCTCCCAATTTACAACTGAGGAGGTGGAAGAAATACCTGGTTACAGGCTGTCCCAGGATTCCTCGGATGGTAATGGACCTTCAGGACGGTTGTCCAGGATAGCAGATTAACACTGAGAAGGTTACACCAGTGT
>NW_012099433.1:424008-592578 GCF_000951045.1 Mandrillus leucophaeus | reverse complement strand
CCTCTGGAAGAAGTGGCAGGGCTGAGGGCCATGCACATGCATATTTGAAGCACCAGTCCCTCAAGGAGTAGCACCTGGTATCTAATTAGGCAGTTGTCTGATAGCCATAAACTTCCTTTGGCACCTAGTATGCCATTTACATCATGAGTAGTCCAGACAGTGAGATTCTTTCCTTGTATTATTTGATAGCCTCTGACACTAAGACAGCCACTGTCACAACTATCCATGAACAGTGAGACCAGCCCTTTTGCTACTACATCAATTTCCTTACTTAGGTATGCCACTGGTGGTAGGGTTGTCCCACGAGTCTGAGTAAGGACTCCAAGAGCTATCCTTGCTCTCTCTGTGATGTGTAAAGAGAACTTTTGTCCTGTCAGAAGGCTTAAAGCTGGAGCTTGTACTAGGGCCTGCTTTAAGGTTTTGAAGGCTGTTTCTGCCTCTGGTTCCCATTCTACTAGATGAGTATTTGCCCTCTGGGTTTCCTTGATTAGAGTATAGAGGGGCCTGGCTATCTCACTGTATCCAGGGATCCACAGTTGGCAAAAGCCGGTGCTTCCAAGGAATCCCCATGACTATTTTAATGTTTTAGGGCAAGGATAAGCCAGTATAGGCTGTATTCGTTCCTTGCAGAGGGCCCTGGTCCCTCTGGCTAAGATTAGGACTAGATATTTGACCTGCTGTAGGCAAAGGTGGGCCTTCAACCTAGGCACCTTGTACCCATGATTAGCTAGAAAGTTCAAGAGATCTAGAGTAGCCTGCTGGCATGAGGCATCCGAACTGGTAGCCAAAATAAATCCACATACTGAAGGACAAGAGTGCCTGGACTTGAGAAGTGGCCTAGATCATGGGCCAGTGCCTGACCAAACAGATGAGGGATATCCCTAAACCCTTGGGGCAAGACTGTCCATGTAAGTTGGGAGGTGTGGTCTGTGGGATCCTCAAAGAAAAAGAGAAACTGGAAGTGCAGGGGGATACAGAAAAAGGCATCCTTGAGGTCCAGAACAGTGAACCATTCTGCTTCCTCTGGTATTTGAGAGAGCAGGGTATAGGGGTTGGGTACAACTGGATATAGAGGAATTACTGCCTCACTGGTGAGTCTGAGATCTTGCACTTGTCTCCACTGACCATTTAGTTTTTGTACTCCTAGAATTGGGGTGTTGCAGAGACTGCGGCATTTCCTTACTAAGCCTTGAGCTTTTAAATGTTTAACAATATCCTGTAAATCTTTATGAGCTTCAGGCCTTAAGGGATATTGCCTTTGATAAGGGAAAGTGGTGGGATCTTTTAGCCTGATTTGGACTGGGCGGGCATTTTTTTGACCTTCCAAATTGTCCTTCCAATGCCCAGATTTCAGGGTTGATTCCTTCCTCAAGTACGGGACAACAAATGGGTAACTCATTCCCCATATTCATGTAGAAAATAGCTCCAGCTTTGGCTAATATAGCCCCCCCAATAAGGGTGTGGGACTTTCAGGCATAACAAGAAAGGCATGTGAAAAGAGCAAAGTCTCCCAATTTACAACTGAGGAGGTGGAAGAAATACCTGGTTACAGGCTGTCCCAGGATTCCTCGGATGGTAATGGACCTTCAGGACGGTTGTCCAGGATAGCAGATTAACACTGAGAAGGTTGCACCAGTGTCCAGGAGGAAGTCAATTTCCTGGCCCTCAGTGGTTAAATGTACCCAGGGCTCAGTAAGGGTGATGACATGAGCTGGTGCTTGTCCCAGGTACCCTCAGTCCTGTTGCTGTATCATCTGGTTGGGGGCTTCTGACCCAGAGAACCTTTGTCCTCTGGGGCAGTGCACCTTCCAGTGATTGCCTCGACATAGTGGACATGGACAAGTGGGCGGCTTGTTTCTCATTGGACAATCTTTTTTAAAGTGTCCTTGTAAACCACACTGATAACAAGCCCTAGCAAGTGATTGGCCTGCTCCATTTTCTGTCCTCTTTGAACCACCAAGATTTGTTTGTCTGAGAGCCATGACTGAGGCTGCAGCCTTTCACTGATCTCGCTTTTCCTTTTGGGCCTGTTCCTCTTGGTCCCTATTATTGAACACCAAAGTTGCCAGGTTTAATAATGCCTCCAGATTTTGTTCAGGGCCCAGGGCTTGCTTTTGGAGCTTTCTCCTGATATCTGTGGCTGACTGGGTAATAAACTTATCTTTTAGAATCAATTGACCATCGAGTGATTCAGGTGACAGGGGAGTATATTTTCTTAAGGCCTCCCATAGCCACTCAAGGAAGGCAGAAGTTTTTCTTCCTTTCCCTGAGTTATGCTGGACATTACTGAATAATTCATGGGCTTTTTCCTTATTCTCCTTAGTCCTTCTAGAACACAGGTTGAAAGATGTTTATGACTCCAGTCTCCATGATCTGAGTCAAGGTGCCAGTGGGGATCCATACTGGGGACAGCTTGCTGACCAGTAGGGAATTTATCCCTTTCTCTGACTATCATTCTGTCATTTACTTGACTAAGATACCAAGTATCTCCAAACTCTCAGGCTACAGCTAAAGCTGCATTCTTTTCATTAAAGGTCAGGGTGTGATCTAACAATAACGTGACATCTCTCCAAGTGAGGTAGAAGGTTTGCCCTAGACCTTGTAGGACATCTATGTGCTTATCAGGATCATCTGAAAACTTCCCCAGGTCTGCCTTGATCTGCTTTAAATCAGAGAGGGAGAAGGGGACATGTACCTGGGTTGGGCCAAATTCCCCTCCCCCTACAGCTTGAAGGGGACATAACTGATAGCCTGGGGTTTTTTGTGGTCCTTTGGAGATTTCTTCTGCTTATTTCCTTCTGGGCACGGGAGATTAGAGGAGTCTTATCATTAATAGGAAGGGGAGCTATAGGGAGGCTAGGATATGGGGGTAAGCTGAAAGGTCCTCCTGTGGAATGTAAATTGCAAGCTTTGCATAGTTGTGTATTCTCCTTCAATGAAAAGAAAGCTTGGACATAAGGTATTTCACTCCATTTGCCTTCCTTCTTACAGAAAAGGTCAAGCTACAGACAGTATTGTAATTTGTACTTGCCTCAGGTGGCCATTTTTCCCCATCAGAGAAAGAATATTGAGGCCAGGGCATAGTGCAGGAAAAAGTGAGCTGCCTCTTTTTCAGGGTTTGTGGGTCAAATTGGTCTCAATGGCTTAGGATGCATTTCAAAGGTGAGCCTGTTGATGCCTGAGTGTTTCCCATCTGAAAGACAAAAGTGCCCAAGGTTTTTATTTGTTTTGTTTCTCCCCCTGCCCAAAAACCCGCGATAATAATAGTTTGCTCACTGACACAGCAGCAGAAACAACCCCTGCCCAAGAACCCGCAACAGTCCCTGGACCCTGCTGATCAGAACAGTTGCGCTCACCGATGCAGCAGCAGAAACCCTAGTTTTGTTTCTGGAGGACCAAGGAAGGCCAGATTTAGTGGTCCTTACCAATGCATTCTCGAAAACCTGCACCCTTGCCTGTCCTCCTAGACCACAAAGAGGACCAAAAAAATCAGATTTAGTGGCCCTTGCAGATGCATTCTCGAAAACCTGTTAGAGTCCTAAGCATTCTTCTGTTAGTATTGAAACCTCACCCGTGTCCTATAAAGAAGTTATGCCCCAAAAATGAAGTGGAGCGCCATACCCTGAGGGAGGGAAGGGATCTCCAGAGTTGGAAGAGTGATGCCTTTTGTCCCCACTTATATGAATAGGAAGGATACAATTTCTGAGGCTCCCCATATCCTAGCTTCAGGAATAGCTTTTGTTAGGTCTGCTTGTCTGAGGAGGGATCCTAAAATTCCAGATAGTCCCCCCCACAATGGAGGTCTTTGGGCAAAATTATGTCTTTTTGATTGGTGAGCCCGAGTGCCTAAAGATGGTAACAGAGTCCTGGAGTTTATACTAGAAATCATTCTTATAGGAGAAACTAGAAAAGCACCAGAGACAGGGAGTGGTTTTTAGAAGCAGGGCTAGCCTTAGAGAAGAGAGGCGAGAGGAAGTTTGTCTGGAAGGCATTAGGACCCAGAAGGCAAGGATCAGAATAGATAGATGGGAGAGTCTCGCTTGGGTGACATGCCTTTGAGAGTTCTGCTCATGGACACAGGGTCAACCAACTTGTTGTTGGGACCCTGGAGCTGCATGGCTTTCCTCTCTGTCAACCCTTGGCTCAGCCCAGAAGTACAGGAAAAGCAGAAGCTGGTTCCAGGCAAACCAACATTCCCAACTCTGAAGAGTCGGGGATTGTTAGACAGCCCTTTCCCAGAAAGCCTGACACCTGTGTCTTTAGTATGGTGGCCACACTAGTCGCTTTTAACTAGCTGACAGGTGCACGGTATTTAGCCCCCAAATTCTAAGGAAAAATGGGAAAGAATAGCAAGTGAAAGAGGTCCAATGGTACTCACTACTTGGCGATAGGCGATAGTCCCTTTTTGGTTGCCAAAATGTGTCCAGAATTGGTGGGTTCTTGGTCTCCCTGACTTCAAGAATGAAGTTGTGGACCCTCGTGGTGAATGTTACAGTTCTTAAAGATGGTGTGTCCGGAGTTTGTTCCTTCTGATGTTCGGACATGTCCGGAGTTTCTTTCTCCCAGTGGGTTTGTGGTCTCACTGACTTCAGGAGTGAAGCTGCAGACCTTCGTGGTGAGTGTTATGGCTCTTAAAGGCAGTACATCTGGAGTTGTTCATTCCTCCTAGTGGGTTTGTGGTCTCGCTGGCCTCAGGAGTGAAGCTGCAGACCTTTACTGTGAGTGTTACAGTTCATAAAGGTGGCACGTCCAGAGTTGTTCCTTTCACCCGTCTGGAGTTGTTCATCCTTCCTGGTGGGTTCATGGTCTCGCTGGCTTCCGGAGTGAAGCCACAGAACTTTGCAGTGAGTGTTACAGCTCATAAAGGTGGTGCGGACCCACAGAGTGAACAGCAGCAAGATTTATTGTGAAGAGCAAAAGAACAAAGCTTCTACAGCATGGAAGGGGACCGGAGAGAGTTGTGCCCCTGGCTGGGGTGGCCTGCCTTTATTCCCTTATCTGGCCACACCCACATCCTGCTGATTGGTCCATTTTACAGAGAGCTGATTGGTCTATTTTACAGAGAGCTGATTGGTACGTTTTACAGAGAGCTGATTGGTCTGTTTTGACAGAGCCCTGATTGGTGCATTTACAAATCTTTAGCTAGACATAGAGTGCTGATTGGTGTGTTTACAAACATTTAGCTAGACACAGAGTGCTGATTGGTGCGTTTACAATCGTTTAGCTAGACAGAAAAGTTCTCCAAATCCCACCCATCCCAGAAGCCTAGACAGCTTCACCTCTCACTGGCACTCACCAGGGGACCCTGAGGCACCCAGCCTGGGCACTCTGGCAGCCCAGAGGGAGTTCTTCCCCCGATCAAGTCCAGCAGGCACTGGTCACTCACACTGTGTGCAGGGTCCACCGAGCCTGCACCCACCTGAAACCCGTGCTAGCCCAGGAGGACCACAGGCAGCCCCGGCTCCCACCTGTGCCTCTCCCTCCACACCTCCCCCCAAGCAGAGGGAGCCAGTCGGCCTCAGTCAGCCCCAGAGAGGAGCCCTCATTTCATAGTGGTGGGCTGAAGGGCTCCTCAAGTGTGGCCAGAGTGGACGCTGAGGCCAAGGAGGAGGCACCGAGAGCAAGTGAGGGCTGCTAGCACATTGTCACCTCTCAGCAACATGTAGAGAAAGTGAGGGTTTGTAGATACTGAAGCATTTTTCTTCTTCATTTGAGTTTATTTTCCTCTTTGTAGAGAACATCACTGAGCCTTACTGAAAATCTTTACTGATTTTTTTTTTTGAAACGGTGTCTCACTCTGTCACCCAGGCTGGAGTTCAGTGGCGTGATCTTGGCTCACTGCAAGCTCTGCCTCCCGGGTTCATGCCATTCTCCTGCCTCAGGCTCACAAGTAGCTGGGACTACAGGTGCCCACCATCACACCTAGCTAATTTTCTTGTATTTTTAGTAGAGATGGGGTTTCACCATGTTAGCCAGGATGGTCTCCATCTCCTGACCTCGTGATCTGCCCGCCTTGGCCTCCCAAAGTGCTGGGATTACAGGCGTGAGCCACCACACCCAGCCTCTACTGATTGTTTTTAATTTTCTTCTCTTTATCAACTTTTTACCAGCTCTGCAGACCCAAATCTAAATACTACTTTTATATCATTATTTCCTCTATTTTTTTCAAATATGGATTTTTATTCACCTACTCCTTCAGAAATTGACAGATAAAGAAAAATAATTGAAGAAACATGCTAAATGAAATTTAATATAGAAAATTAGCAATGGAGAGATTTCATCTATTTTATGAATTTCTAGGAATTAGAGACAGGAGGTTTCTGATAACCCAAGTCCTTTATTTCCCTCTAAAATTTCACAATATAGTCCAAGCATGGTGGCTCAGGCCTGTAATCCCAGCACTTTGGGAGGCTGAGGCAGGTGGATCATGAGGTCAGGAGACCAAGACCATCCTGGCTAACACAGTGAAACCCCGTCTCTACTAAAAATACAAAAAATTTTAGCCAGGCATGGTGGCAGGCACCTGTAGTCCCACCTACTTGGGAGGATGGCATGAACCTGGGAGTCGGAGGTTGCAGTGAGCCAAGATCGTGCCACTGAACTCCAGCCTGGGTGACAGAGCCAGACTCCATTTCAAATAAATAAATAAATAAATAAAAAGTTTCACAATATAAAGAGGTAAAGCACTGATACAAGACAGACAGATGTGCAAGATATAAAATAAATACCCTATGTCAAGTGTTTACAAGCATTTATAGAGTTTATACTTATATAATTAAATAAAATAACTCTTATTTTTTAGAAATACGTGTATTGAACCCAAACATCTGTCTAATTCCAAATCCTCTTTTCTCTACTTTGTTTCACTCACTGATTCACTTTTAAGAATTTCTACCCAAAGTTTTATGGTTTCCTTGGTAATATAATTAACATAGTAAACATAATGCATTTGTATTATGGAATAAAACATATTTCCTTGCTTACTAATTAAGGATCCATTTATTATTTCTAGTCACAACAGAATGAGAAAAGATTTGGACTCTCAGACCCCACACCATCTGCATTCCTAATGACAACAGAAATCATGTTGGCACATTCAGAAGAACTAATCCTCTTAGAAATATGTTTTATTTTAGCAGGCAGCAACGTGATTAAACAAAACATCTAAAAGTATATGTGCCCTCGCAGAAACACTTTTTCTAACACTATTTATAAAGGCATAAATAACTGGATAGTAAATACAAGTGCATTGTATAGTCAATGTGTTCTGTTTCTTTATGTTAACTTAAAATAATTAAGCATAAACTCTAAGAAGGTGTTCAGTTGGATAACATAATTTGCTAAGAGGTTATACTTCTCTTAGTCATATACTTAATAAAACTTACTGGGGGATAATTTTTTCTAGCATTTTCTACATCGTCACTGATCTTTAGTGGCCACTCTATGTTTTTTTTCTTTTATTTTTTTGAGTCTTGGGAAACAAAAGGAAACAATTCAAATACACCAGGTACTATCACCTAATACCTTCCCGTTGACCCTTTGGAATTCAAATGATGCCTCAGAGAATCCTTTAGTCCTTTGTTCAAGTATTTAAATCCATAGAATAACTGGAAGAAATTTTCTCTTGATTCTACTGGTCCATTTACCTCAGGCATTAACAACTTCAGAAGTTGCACACTAAGGATTACTAACAATTAAAAAGTATCCTCCACTTGAGGCGCTGAATATTGCTTACCCTCTTATTGACTAATGTATTTAACCACTACATGTCTATCTTTGTTTTGTTTTTTAAGATATTATTACAATTCGTGAGGCATGTAGGCTACCTGACTCTCTAATAAGGATTTTCAACATCATAATGGTTCTTAGATATGAGGTAAGGTCACTTGAGAAATATTTAAAACAGAGCCGCCTCCTAAAGAGGAACCTCTAGAAATGAGACTTGGCATAGGTATTTTTAAAATTTCCCCATATAATCCTGATGAACATCTCTAGTTAAGAAACAGTATGTTCATTCTTCAGTAAAACATTCAAATGCTTTATTGTGTCTTGTATTTCAATAAACAATTGTTTGTGAATATTGCTAGAATAATCTAGAATTATTAATTTGAATAGTGAACTTAGCTCTTTAAGCAGATGTTCTATACCATTATGTTTTCTAGACTGCATTTCAGCATTTACTTTGGATACCTTTTATGGTCAATGGTTACTACACATAAGACAATATAATGTATAAGAGTAGGGAATAAATTTGGTTTTGTTTTTAATTTCTGTGTTACATAGTAAGTATATATATTTATGAAGTACATGGGATATTTTGATATAGGCATACAGTAAGTAATAATCAAATCAAGGTAAATCAGGTATTCATCACCTCAAGCATTTATCCTTTATGTTAAATTCAATTATACTCTTTCAGTTAAGTTTTAAATGAACAACAAACTATAACTGACTATGGTCACTCTATTGTGCTACCAAATACCAGTTCTTACTCATCCTTTCTATTTTTTGTACCCATTAAACATCCACACTCAACTCCCCCACTATCCTTCCCAGTCTCTGGTAACCATCTTTTGACTATCTATCTCCATGAGTATAATCGTTTTGATTTTAGGTCTCACAAATAAGTGAGAACAACATGTGAAGTTTGTCTTTCTGTCCCTGGCTTATTTCACTTAAATTAATGACCTTCCATTCAATCCATGATGTTACAAATGACAGGATCTCATTGTTTTTTACAACTGAACAGTACTCCATTGCATATTAGTATCACATTTGCTTTATTCATTCATCAGCTGGTGGACACTTAGGTTGCTTCCAAATCTTGGCTATTGTAAATAGTGCTGCAACAAACCTAAGAGTGCAGATATGTCTTGGATATACTCATTTCCTTTCCTTTGGGTATATAGCAGCGGAATTGCTGAATCATATAGTATCTATTATTTATAAGTTTTTTGTTTGTTTGTTTTGTTTTGGAGATGGAGTCTCGCTCTGTCACCCAGGCTAGAAAGCAGTGGCACAATCTCAGCTCACTGCACCCTCCGTCTCCTGGGTTCAAGCGATTCTCCCACTTCAGCCTCCCGAGTAGCTGGGATTACAGGCGTGTTCCACCATGCCCGGATAATTTTTTATTTTTAGTAGAGACAGGGTTTCACAATGTTGGCCAGGCTGATCTTCAACTCCTGACCTCAGGTGATCCGCGCACCTTGGCCTCCCAAATTGCTGGCATTACAGGCGTGAGCCACCATGCCTGGCCTGTTTTTCAGATTTTTTAGGAACTTCCAAACTGTTCTCCACACTGGTTGTCCTCATTTACACTCTCACCAACAGTATACAGGGCTCCCTTTTCTTCACATCCTCGCCAGCTGCTGCTATTGCCTGACTTTTGGTTAAAAGCCGTTTGTACTAGGATGAGATATTCCCTTGTAGTTTTGATTTGCTTCTGATGATCAATGATATTGAACACTTTTTCATATGCCTATTTGACATTTGTATGTCTTCTTTTGAGATATGTCTATTCAGATCTTTGCCCATTTTAAAATCTGATTATTATTTTCCTACCATTTGTGCTTCTTATATAGGCTGACTATTAATCACTTGTCCGATGGATAATTTGCCAATATTTTCTCCCATTGTGTTGGTTGTTTCTTCATGTTGTTCATATTTTTTCTTTGCTGTGCAGAAGCTTTTTAACCTGATGTGATCCCATTTTTCCATTTTTGCTTTGATTGCCTGTGCTTATGGTGTATTACTCAAGAAATCTTTGCCCATTTAACTGACCTGGAGAGTTTCTCCAACATTTTCTTTTTTTATTATTATTATACTTTATGTTCTAGGGTACATGTGCACAATGTGCAGGTTTGTTACATATGATAAACTGGTAAAATACATGAGATAATTTTCAGACATTGGACTACAGTCAACACAGAGTTGTGATACTTAGAGGATTTTGGATTCATGATCCTTCATTTAAGGAGTTAGGAAAGAGTAACAATAGTTACAAGAAAGATGAAATAACTATTTAAAATATGCTTCCCTAAAATTTTCTGTGTTACTATGCTGGCTGTAACATTAGTGTGTGATATTTGTGTCATGTGTTCCCTGTTAATTAAAAACCAATGAAAACTTACGGTAAATGTATAACTCTTAAAACTTCAGATATTCTTAGGATAGTGGGAAAGACGGTGTGTATTATAAGAAAATATGTTGATGGACTGATGAACTTTCCTCAGAGTATTCACATTTTAATAATGAAAACTAGTTATAAGCATCCAAATACCTTTAGCGTAATAAGCACTATAATAAAACAATGTGCAAAGTTTTATGAAGCCAAGAACAGGCAGAAAAAAAGCTATGTCTGACCTGTGACCTTACAGATTTTGATGTTTTAGATGGAGACTGAAATATAAGTGGGAAATTCCTTAACAGAGAAAAATTTGTGTTTATTTGGTACACTTCTATTAAACAAATGTCTAGCAAATGAATATTATTTGTTGAATAAAAATAGATGTTGTGGAATGAAAATAGGTAAAATAACATGGAAAGAAATAGGTATCGTTTCACTAATAACACCTAGGGGCAGATTATGTCTGAAAGGCAGGCTGATCAAGTTGATTAAGTAATATTAACAATTAAGTAATACTATCTTTTAAAGTAATTCACTGACTACCAGAATAGTGTCTTTTAAAGGGCAGCCAACATAGTTCACATGTAGGAAAATAATAGCCCACAAATAAAATTTTCACACTTTCTGCTAAAATTAGGCCATAGCAGAAAAGTTTCACACTCTTTTATTTGAACAATTATTTCAGAAGCAATGTTTCCCTAAGCTTAATCTTATGTTAGTATCCCTGACAACTTTATTTTCATCCAAATAAAAATGGAACCATCACCTTAAGAAAAGTCATACGACTTTCATTATCATCATGGAAAATAGGTATAATAACAACAATTCTAGGATAGAAATTGGGATAACTTGGATTTAGTGTAACCTATACATTAAAAATTAACATGGCTTGGAAGAAACCAAGGTCTCATTTTTTCATCTATAACATGAAAAGGACTACACATTCTCTATGGCCTCACTCCAAATCAAATATGCTGGGACCTTGGCAAACACAGGTCATTTTTTCTTGATGTTTCAGATGTGCATTTTCAAGTTTTTTATGTGTGTTAATTGTGTGCACTTGCATGCCTGTAAATGTGTGTGTGTGTGTGCGTAGTATATCATACTTCTTATCTTAGAAACAGGAATATAACCAGTTTAGGTAGGAATTTCTTTGACAGGCACGTATTTTCGTTCAGTAAGTAAACCACACTTTAGGGTAGTAAACTAACTCCCAGGTTTTGTGTACCTAGGCCAATAAATATGTCAGCTCTATCTTGCTGTTGATGTCAGTTATACTTTTATTTTCTAGTTCTTTCTAGTTAATAGACTAGTAAGTCAGTGAAAGGACAAATAAAACCAAGACCAATCACCTGAAAGAATAGTTTTCAGAATTTTGTCTGTGTGAGACTTAAATTTACAATTGCACTTCTTTTCTCTGCTAAGACCTATTAGAAGTCCAAAAAATACATGAAGAATAGGTAGGTATTTCAATGAAAATATGTTAAGTTTGATGTTGATAGAAAGTAGTAGTCTTAGTATCAAAATGCAATTGATTTGACAAGGATAGATGAAATTTTCTTAGTACATAACTTTATTTTATTTTAAAAAAATTTTAATCACATTAAAACATTCTCTTTGGAAAAGGTTAAATGGTATAGAAACAGACAAAGCAAAATAAGAGCCTCCCCACTACCAACTATTGCTACCACTTCCTTTACACAGGTAAGTCACTGCCAGAGACCCAGTATGCTTTCTGTCAGGCCTCTCTATGTGTAGCGATTTATTTTTATACATAGATTTCACACGTAAATTAAAATCATTGTATGTATGCTATGACTCCTATGTAATTATTATAACTTACATGTCTTTCTGTGTTGGTACATTTAGGTTCCTCTCATTGTCTCTAACAGATACAAGAGTGTGACTATGCCCATATTTCTGTGTTCTCAACAAAACTTGACATTTTCAAACTTAAAATATGTATTAATGTTATAGATGAAAACAATATCACTTTTTTAAATTCTCAAATACAACTGTGATTCAGCACTTTTTATATGTGTATTAGACATTCACATTCTCTTTGTGAATGACTGATGAAAGCCTTTCCACATCTTTTAATTGACCTGCTTGTCCTTTTACAGTCTCTATATATTCTGCATAGAAATCCTTTTCAGTTAAATGTGTTGCACAGATTTTCTTCTAGTTTGCTAATTGTCTTTTAACTTTGTATGTAAAATCCTTATTGAGCTACTGTGAACTTGTATGTCATTTGATCTAGCATTCTTTCTTGTGGCTGCTAGGTTATGTTTTACTCAGAAAAGCATTTCTCATTTTAAGATTATTTTTAGATTAATGTTTTCTTTAATTTTGTTTTAGTTTTTTTCTGTGTGTTTTACACTTTGTATTAATTCACCTGGAATTATGTTTTGTCACGGAATGAGGTAGGAGTGCATCTAACCTGTTTTTTCCTCCAGATGAATAACCCATTTTTCTAATTTAAAATAATATATTTTCTCTGACCCACCTTGCAAGCCTACTTTAAAATTCTATATATATCATGAACCAAATTCTTATGTAAAAATATCTCCTTATGCTATTTAAAGCAACATTTTTCTACTTGTCTTTTAATGTCTCGATATAATTTTTAAAATTACTATAGTTTTTAGGCATAATTAAGTATATGGTAATGTAGGTCACAGCACACCAGGAATTTTTTTCAAAATATTAGCATTACTTTGCAATTTTTCCTTATAGAGTGATTTTAAATTTTTTCAAATTTTATAAATTATCCTCCTTGCATCCAGTAGAAATGACACTGAATTCATAGAATTTACATTAATAGTAAGGCTTTTCAATTGATTAATTGATTGATTTGTATACATCCCGCAGAAAAGTTTTTTTAATAAAGGAACAATTCTTAGACTTATTCCTATGTATTTTATTTTCTTGCAATAGTAAAATAGATTGATTTCTTCTGTTCTTGAATAAATTCTGATGCATTTTTAAGCAGAAAAAGTTCTATTTATTTTGGATGCTGATCTTTTTTTTAGCTATCTTAATAGAATATCTCATGAGTTATAATTTTTTAATTGATTTACTTAGATTTTATAAACAAACAGTAATAGTACCTTCAAATAGTTACAAGTGCCTTTCTTTTTTTTCTCTTGTTAATCTCCAGTGAAATATTGAATAGTAGCAGTGACCATGGGCGATCTTGTCTTACAGTACTGTCTTTGTTGAGACTATAATTAATTTTTTACGATCACATACGTTCCTTTGCGTAGTGTTGCTTTGTTTTTACCTTTATACTGAACTAGAGACTGTGCTTGTGCCCCTTGTTTATTGAAGTTTAAGTTTGTTTAATTCTAAGTAGGCTTGAATGTTATCTAAAGCCCTTTGTATTAAACCTTTTTGCAATCCTGGACCAAACTCTACTGTGTCATAATGTTATCTCTCAATTTCTCTTTGCCAACACACTAGTTTGCACTGTCCTTGGAATAAACTAGTCTTGAAGTGGGATAGTACTGCAAGGACCTAAGACCTTAATCTAATCTGCTTGAAGGGCCAAAAAAAAATGCGTTCATGTCTCTTATTCTCTAAAATTTAACTCTATTAAAAGATGTTTGTGGTGGAAAGTTATCATTTTGCTGTTGAAATACAAAAACAAGTGTAGTGGGACAGTTAATTATCTAAAACAATCAGATGCTTTTGTCTACTATGTCAAATGTAAGTGTACTAGTTTTGGGAATCTAATTTTCAACTAACTCAAATATCAGGGAGGCTTTTGCTAAAAGATTTTTACTTTTTCATAAACGGCAAATAAAGCAATGTAATAATTTTTTCTTTCCTCTTTTTCTATGTTTCTTTAAGATTTATTTAACCTTTATCTATAGGTTCAGACCTTTACACACCATTAGTGCGTGACTAATAGTCCTAAGAGGATGAATTAAAGAAATTCTACACTAGCAGCTCATCATTATTTCACCTCATTGCAAGGTGCAAGTCCCTTCTCCTCAATTATTCTTCTCTCCTTTCAGTAGATGAAGGGTTGCCCTAAAATAAAGACCCTCTAGTTTGGTCCCCAGTGTTTTTATTCCCTCATTGTAATTGAATCCATTTTGTCATTGGGTACATATGTATTGAGCAACTATTAGTTATCCAGTACTGTCCTCAGTGCTGGGGACAGAACGGGGACTGAGGCAAGGTTCTCATCCTTATAACATTTGCATTATAGTGGGAGGAATGAGTGGAGGTGACCTTGACAATAAGAAAATATATAAATGATAAAGATTGAAACATGGTTAAAGAAAATAAAAAGGAATGATTGAAAGATGGAGGAAGGCCCATCTGAAGAGGTAAAATTTGAAATGAGACCTGAATGGTAAGAAGGAGCTGTCCACGGTAAAATTCTTATGAAAGATGATTACTAGTAGAGGTGAAAGTATCAGCTATAGATCCAGAGAAGGAATGAGGTTGATAGATTCAAGGAACAGAAATAAGGCAAAGCCTCATGAACCATATTTACTTCCTACTGAACTCTGCCTATTCCCTTCTAATAGACACTTTGGAAATCATAACTTATTACAAAGCCAGACTACCCACTGGGAAGTGGCATGGAACACTAATCATAATTAAATGCAACCTTCTTTCTGTTTTGTCATATTTTCATCATTATCTTAGCATATTCCTCATGATGCTAATTAAGGTCTGTTTTTTAGATCTTTGTTTCCAGCACTGAACTGTGAAATCCTTAATCCTTAACTGAAGAGTCTGTCTTATTCAGTTGTGCCTTAGGCTCCTATTGGCTAACAAAGTATTTTTAACATAATATTATATACTAAAGAAACTCTTACATGATCCATTATTTTCTAATATACTCATATGAATGACAAATAATGGCATAAAAATGTTGTGGAGGAAAAGTAGGTAGTGTCAGAAAATATAAATGAGCCAAATGCAAAGATTACAGGATAAGTAAAATTTCTCGAAAAATTTATATATTACAAAATCTCCATCCTTTAGTTAAATATAGCTAGATTTCAGTAACTAAGACAGGTGATCAAGAATAACAGAAGATATCATATTTGGGAAAGTATTTGCTCATTTGATTGCAGTAAACATTTTATAAGGCATTGCTAAATTTATAAGGTACATTTTGGTACAGAACATATTTTTGGAACTCATTGCAGAAAAATTCTTAGAATGGCAAGGGAAAATTCTAAAGGCGAATAAAATGTTTGAAAATATGTTTGAAAAATAAATGTAGCTTAGGAAAAAAATTAGATAATTATCTGAAAAACAGACAGCAATCCCTCCCTTTTACCAAGAAAGAAGTAGTGGAATTTTGCCCCTTTTGAGTTTTGTTGACTAGGTTTCATTGATTGACTTCAGGTAACATGTCTCAGATTGTAATTGACTTTGTTTATGTATATGCAGGGCAAATTGTAATACTATTTGAATAAATAACATGGATTTTGTTTGAACCAAAAATTCTCATTAAAGTTATATCTCTCCAAGTGATTCTCAAAATTGCCATGACCCTTTCCTCCACCTTTCATATTTTTTCTCTATATTGCTACTTGTGGCCAATAGGCTGAAGCTATGCTTATTTTGAAATCAAATAACAATAGATGTCTTACTTCAACTAAACCATGTAAAACACAGTAAATACTTTGTGTAAATTGACATGTCTTTAAAAAGCAAGTTTGTTTAAGTATGCCAGGCTGGTGGAAAGAACTTTGATTTATATCAGAAGAACTAGATTTTACTTTCAAATCAGTTAAGAATAACACTATACGATCTTACAAATATTCTATCAGCTATCTTTAATCCACAATAAAGTACACTTTACATGTTTCCCTTTTATTTTATAATATAAGTGATATCATTAACAACCGACTAAAATTGCTATTTGCACTAACTTAGTAAAGTGCATCATAATGGCAACTAATGAAGATTGAATGCTTACAGTAAGTGAGGTACGGTGATAACAGTTTCATATACATAAACATAAATACATAGTTCCTTTTCTATCTTTAAGATTTACAATTGAGGATACTAGGCTTAAAAAGTACGTTATTAACTTGCCCAAGGTCATGGAGCTAGTAAGTGGCTGAGCCAAAATTACAGTTTAGAGTGTTTGATTGAAGCATATGCCCTTAAATGCTGAAATGTGATTATCTTGGCTTTATGCTCTTTTATCTAATCTCCCATGTAACACATTGCACATATTTGCAGGAGAGTTTATATGATTTGAGAGTATAACAAGTGGCCACAAAGCTTCTCTGTGTGTGGCTAACTGATCTATTGAGAAATAAAAAATATAACATCATCTGCTATTCACCTGAGTTTACTGGTCTTGACTGCAGAAACAGATGACATGCCTGTGACTATGCAATAGCACATAAACATTCTGGAATGGAGTAAATGAGAACATAAGACTAAAAGCAACATTGCCATAGCTTTAGAACCAACTCTATGTTTTTCCCTCTCTTTCAGCAATTTATTTGCTAAGTGATTATATTATGCATGATATTTATGGACACACTGGGCATACTTTGACCATAATCATCATCATGAAAGAGTGCATGTTTAGATTAGCTGAATTATGAATATATCAACTATTACTAATATTATGATTATAAATAAAATTACATTAAGAATTTCATAAGCATGGCAAATGTATTTCAACAATATTATTGTGTTTGGTACTTTAAAAGATTTGAAATAGCTCTTGTAATTATAACTAATTCAATTATCCCACAATTATTTCATAAATACAATCAAGTTCTCAGGGCATTCTTTTTCTTGTAACAATTTGGTATATCAATATTTAGGTTCATCTAAAGAATAAAGAAGTAGGGGATTACCCTACTACATGTAAAATATATTAAAGCCATAGTAATAAAATGTATGGTACTAGTATTTGATTTTTTTTTGTTTGTTTGTTTGTTTTTTTTTGAGATGGAGTCTCACTCTGTTGCTCAGGCTGCAGCGCAGTGGCCGGATCTCAGCTCACTGCAAGCTCCACCTCCCGGGTTTTGGCCATTCTCCTGCCTCGGCCACCTCGCCCAGCTAGTTTTTTGTATTTTTTAGTAGAGATGGGGTTCCACCGTGTTAGCCAGGATGGTCTTGATCTCCTGACCTCGTGATCCGCCTGTCTCGACCTCCCAAAGTGCTGGGATTACAGGCTTGAGTCACCATGTCCTGCCCGTACTAGTATTTGAATAGATGTATTTGAAAGAGAAAAGAAAATCCAGAAATAGATACTTAGATATATGGAAAATTCATTATTATGATGGCTAAACTTGATTTCAGTGAGGATAGGATATCCACTAAAATATGCTAGGACAAATTGTTACAATAGATAAGTCAATACTGAATGAGAGTTCCTGTTGTCCCACAATCTTGTCAGCATTTGATGTTATCAATGTTTAGTGTTTTAGCCATCCTAATAAGTGTGCAGTAGCATTTTATTGTCATTTTAATTTACAATTCCCCAATAACATATTTTTGTATGCTTATTTTGTATCATCTTTTGAGAGATTCAGATATTTGCCCACTTTTAATTGGGTCATTTGCTTTCTCATTATTCAGTTTTAAGAGTTGTTTGAATATCTAGGATACCAGTTTTTATCAGATATGTGTTTTTAGAAATATGTTATCCAGCTTGTGACTTATCTTTTTATTCTCTTAACAGTGTCTCTCATAGAAGAAAGGTTTTTAATTTTAATAAAGTCCAAATTATTGATTTTTTCTTTTATGAATTGTGCTTTGGCTATTGTATCTATAAAACCATGCCAAAGCCAAAACCATCAAGATTTTCTCCAAGCCTTCAAGCTATGTTTGTTCTAGGCCTTTTATAGTTGTACATTAACTCTGAATTTAAATTTTATCTTCTTTCAATATTTCAATTTGATATTCCACTATCATCTAGCCTATACTCATTCTGATAAAAATCTGCAGTCTTTTGAACTGTTGCTTCTCTGTGTGTAACATGTCATTTCTTTCCTGTTATCACTTTGACTATTTTCCTTAATCTTTTGCTTTCAGTAGTTTGATTGTATGTTTAGATGTGATTTCTTAGTATGCATTCAGCTTGGAGATAACTGAGTTTCTTGAATTTATACAGCTATGTCTTTCACCAGATTTAGGAAATTTGAACACATTATTATTTCAAAAATTTTTTTCTTCCCCACTGTCCCTCATTTAATTCAGGGACTCTAACTACATACATTTAAAATTTCTGAAATTGTCCCATAGGGATCTGGTTTCTCTTAATCTTTGATTTTTTTCTGGCATTGGTTAATTATCTTCATATCTCCTGAAGTTTATTCACATTTTTGTCATCTCCAATCTCCTATTAAGTGCATCTAAATACTTATTTCAGATATGGTATTTTTCAGTTCTATATTTTTCACGTTTCTTATCTAAACTTTCTATTGAACTTCTGGATTTTATACATCTCACTCATTGGAAGCAATTTTCCTTTATACTCATTAGAATACAATAGCAGCATTAATAATTATTGTCAGCTAATTCCAACATTTGACTCCACTTAGGGTCAGTTTCCATTAATTGCCTTTTATCTTGAGTGTAGCTACCTATTTCTTATTTATTTTTATATGGCAAATTAGGTAGACTACATGCTGACTTCTGAATTATACATAGACACTTTGGATTTTGTTATGTTTCCCCAAAAGGAAAATTTTTGCAGAGTTGCCTTGTCTTACTTAACTCAAGGTCAAACTGCAAAATGGCCTTTCCAGTGGTCAGTGCTGGCTGAAATGTCACTTCTGTTCTTTCAGCTTAACTGGGCTACTTGAAATCTATTTGGTACATGTGCAGCTCAAGTATTACACAGAAATTTGAGCAGAGATCATAAAAAGAATTTTGGTCTTCTCTATTTCTCTTCTTTCTGGAATTTCTGTGCTCACTTTTCAGTTGCCATGATTGCTCTGAATTCTATTCTCTAACACTGCAAGTCTGTCGTAATGAAGGGTTTTTTTTCTTCTTTTTTTTTGAGACAGAGTCTCTCTCTGTTGCCCAGGCTGGAGTGCAGTGGCGCAGTCTAGGCTCACTGCAAGCTCTGCCTCCCGGGTTCACGCCATTCTCCTGCCTCAGCCTCCTGAGTAGCTGGGACTACAGGCGCCCACCACCAGGCCCAGCTAATTTTTTGTGTTTTTAGTACAGATGGGGTTTCACCGTGTTAGCCAGGAATGAAGGTTTTATTATGCCTGTATTAGCCACCTGGCACAGCACATACTAAAGCATATTTTATTCTTAAAAGGATAAAAATCTCACACAATACAGTTTTTTTCTTCCAAGAAGGGACTCCAACCAGATCTTCCTGCTATCAGTCACTCTCCAGTGCTCTCAGATAGTTATTTTATTTTAATTTCGTGTCTAGAGTTTATGGTTGTTATTTGTCCCAATAAGAGCTATTCCGCCATTGCAAAAACTGAAAACTTTGAAGCAATGTTTTCGGTAGCAAAAAACTGCATATAACCCAATGTCCAGCGGCAGTGGTATGGTTACATAAATTGTGTTATAATCACAAAAAGGAGTGTTAAACAGCCCTAAAAATGAATGAGTTATAGCTATATCCCACAGCATAGGTGAATGTTATATAATATTTGATGTTAGACATATTATGCCACTTCAGAAACAATATATAATAATCTTTATGACTGAAGAGAACACCAGCTTAATACTACACATTCTAACACTGCCATCGGTCCAAAGCGGGGATCAGCAAACTTTTTTGGAAAGGAGCTAGATGACAAATATTTTAGACTTTTCAGGCTACAGGGTCTTTGTTGCAACTGCTTACCTTCATCAAAATATGAAATCAGCCATAGACAATACAACAATAAATGATTGTATTGGGCATGGCTATGTTCCAATAAATTTTTATCTCCAAAAACAGGCAGGGCATTGGATTTAGTCCATGGTCATAGTTGTCAATCCTTGTTCTGGATGATTTCCAAGAGCACTTCTGAGCTACTACAGAAAAGCTTTCTGTAGTTTTTAGAAATATTTTAGAAATATACTAAAATATACTATAGAAAAACTTGCTGAAGTAGCTCAGAGACTCAGGCTGCTTTGACCCTTTGGCACCACGTAATCTCAGAATCAGGGCTTCTCCGAGATCACAATATCATTTTAAAAAAAAGCACTGGAGGCAATTTTATACCAACAATTAATTGTTGCAATCCAGAATTTATACATACTACTTCTGCTCAGAGTCTGTTTCTCAAAATTGACCCTGTGTTCCAAACGAAGTATGAGAAAGCTGAGAAAGAGAGGAGAACACTTGTGAACATTAGAATTGTCTGACTTAATGCTGAGGGGAAAAGAAGTCCCACATGATTATACACAGCATAAGCAGTATATTATACTGTAAAATCCAGCAAAAAAATCAATAACATTGGTAGGTATTTAAAGATATGTTATGATAACAAAAGGTCAAAAATGCAAATAAGTGATCAACTCAAAATTAAGGATGTTAATTTGCTGTAGACAACAGTAATAGACTAATATAATGGAAGAGCACATAGGTACAATTAAACTTGTGGTGTTATTTTAATTCTTAGACTAAGCAATGTGTTTAAGAATGTTTATTATTAGAAAAGAAAATATTTCCTTTATGAAAATTATATATAGTCAGAGATTATATATTACTTCTCCCACAAAATAAACCTTTAGAACAAGTTATATCTTTATATTACATGCTTACATTGCACATTACCTGTCCTCACTGTAATTTTAGAAGTTTTTATATAATTATATTTGTCGAATAACCATTGCTTCCATTACATGGAAAGCTCTATGAGAAAATGGCTATGTCTGTCTTTTTCTTCTTATCTTTCTAATGTCCATCATGATTTCTGCATTATTACAGGTATTTTAAAAATATTTGAATAAGTGAACTTGCAAGCACAGAAAATAAAATGAAAAAATTGCTTAAATATCTCATACTAAAAACAACTCAATATAAAATATAGGTTACTTAATTTTAGATTTTTTGCTATTATTTTTTCTTCATTTGTATTACATAGTTATGATCACACATTTATTTTCATGTTGCTTTTTTTACTTAACATGACAACATAAGTCATTTTCATATTGATATAAGCACTAACATAATAATTTTATAGGACTTTATTTCTGAATGTTCCATTCAGAAATGTTTCTACAGTCAGCTTACCCATTTCTCTAGTAAACAGTGGAGATTTAGTTTTGTCACTGTTAGGGTTACCACGTTTTAAAAATATGAGAATAAACATTTTTGACAGTTTTTATGACTGTTTTTTATCTTAGGTGATATATTCATAATACAAATTCTGGTGATATTTTATGATAATTTTACAGATTTTTAATGATTATTGAAAAGTCAACATTTACCTTTGACTTTATTTAATAAAAATTCAACTGTGATCTGATAACTAGATTAGTGGCCTGCTAAATTAAAGGATTTAGGTATTTGTTATTGTTATTTAGTATTGGATGATATATTTTTTCCAGGAGTGGACACTGTAAATGCTATAGAAAAATAAATTTTTATAACGTAAGTACCTTTAGACAGAAAGCATGCCAGAGAAGACAAAACCTTGATTCTTCTGGAGGGTAGTTTCGAAAAGCACAGCAGAGTTTCAGCTAGCCAAGCAATTCCCTTGAGGACAAATGTAGAGTATAACGGCAAGAAAGAGTTGGTTCCAAGAATGCTTCTGGAAGATGAAATAATAAAGATAACCGCAAGCTATATGAGTTGCATTTACTGTTCTCCTAATTGAGAAGAGGCACTCAAAATCCAGGTATTAAGGACTCAGTAATATGTAATATGTGCATCCAGGAATATTGCAACAAACTCCAAACCTCTTACTTTAGGCTAGTCCTGCTTATTTCCAGAAGAGATAACCAAATCAATTTTATTTAAATGCTAAATGAAGTAAAAAATAACTTAGTGTGTAAGAGTAGTCATAAAATGCTATATAACATGCTTGACAAAGTGGGTTGCTTTCCATTTAAAGATGCAAGAATGATGACACAGATTTTGAATGTTGGATAACCATTAGCTATCATTTTTGGAACTGACAGAGGAAGAATGGAAAAACAACTTTGCACACTTTTTCTGAGACATATATGACCATATTGTACTTAAGTGACCAAATATCTTTGGTCCAACTAACTAATGATTTTCACCTTCCTATGACATGGACATAAATTTAGAAACAAATAGTTAGAATTGTTTTTTCACCTGAAACTAATTTTTACATTTTTCAGAGGCCTCCGGAAAAAAATACTGTTTTACCTTATGAAAAATAAATGCAAGAAATAATTAGCTATTTGGTAACTCTATATTTATTAATTAATTCAGGACAATTAGAAGAGCTTTTTGGGAACAGTGGTCAAACCAAAAGAGAAACTTTGTCCTTTTTATGTTAATTTTGCACATTTAAAATAGTACTAATATAAATATTTTAGAGACAGTAATTGCATAAAGGTCTTAGAGACTTGTCAATATGCTTACTTTCCATAATACGTTCTTACCCTCAGAGAAAATGCTGATTAATTTCTTATGAAATGGTGAGACATTGTACCTCAGGAGAGAATTTGACTTTCCTCCAGTCTGCTATTGTTGGTTACTGTAATAAAGTAATCACAACCATTTAGTCTTCAAAAGAGAAAATTACATTAAAAAATTTGAAATACGATTATATTTATGTTTTTAATTTTGAGAGTTAGAATATTTTACTTCACTTCACTATAAGGGGACACGCTAGAACAAAAACTAAATTCCCTTTTACAGGGACATAAAAACACAAGACACATTTACTGTGGCTTTGTGCTTGTCTGTCATTATGGAAAGATAAAGTATGTGTTTAATGAAGAAACAGAAGATAACATTCATCTGGCACTTGTTTGTGGTTTTCACTAATGTCTATTATTCTCAAAGGTCATGAAGATATGGTCTAAGCTAGTTTTCAAAAAATAAACAGCATATAATCAATTCTTCAGATTAAATCTTACTTCCAAGGTCAACATTTAAAATGTTACCAATATTGTCCCTCTAGTTAAAGTTGTTGTGTGACTCCTTGGCCTTGTCTCCTGGACTTAGTTACCTCAATATTCCACAATTGCTGAGACCCAACCCCCGCAAGCCTAGTATGAATCAGGCCCCAGTATGCACAGTCATTAGTAAGGGCTGACTGAAATGGGAGTAGAATGTGAAAGAAGAGATCTTGCTGTCACACACCTCTGTAAAGATCCATATGAATGTCACCCATATGAATGACACTCTTCTCTCTGTTTTTAAGGGTGTTTATTCAGAATACTTTCTCATGAAATAATGATCTGATAATTTGTATCTTTTACATCCTATACTCAACAGGCACTATTTAATTACCAAGCACCAAACTCTGGTTATGTGCTTTTTAAATATTATTGATGAATCAGAAAGGTAGTAACTTCTATTTCCAATAGAAGATTCACAAGTTAGTGCTTAGAAAAGTTAAATCCCTTGTCTAAATGAAATATACATATATATTATAATTATATATATATATTTATATATTTGGTAGCATATCCACTATGCAAACTTACGTATCTTAGATATTTTTAAATAACATTATTTTCTTTATGACATTTTGCCTTCTGGTAAAATTTTAAGTGTAGAAGAATTTTGGAATCATATCTTGTCACCTTTAATCTTGAACAAACTGTCTTATCTAGTTCAAATATATTTAAAGGCAGCTTTTTCTTCATTTAAGCATTTGATCAATGTGATAAACATGTTTACAGTGTCTAAATGCTAAAGCATAAGATAAACTTAATTTATGTCTTTGTGAAAAGTGAATGAAATTCCATTGTGTTTCATAGTACACTGGAAAGAGGAAAAGAAGAGTTGTAGCGTTTCAGTCACACTCACGAGTTGAATCATGTAGCATCTAATTCTTCTGGCAAAAGATAAAATGGCTGAATGAAACAAAGAAAAAATCCAAAAAAGTGAATGAAAATTTCATTTTTCAATTAATTATCACTGATGAAAGTCCCATTCAGTAGTTAATCATGGTCAAACAGCAAGTTCTAGAGGCCAGAATGGAACCCTGTTAGAGATAATTGGTAAATCAACATTAACAAATTATTGCTTTGCTGTTTGTCAACCTTGTCAAAACTCTGAATAGAATTTTTAAAAATGCTTTATGTGTATTATGACCATCTAAAAGAAAGTTTGTATTTTCTTATGACCACATGAAAGAAAGTTTAAATTCTCCTAATCCCATTTGGAATCACTTTTAATAAATTATGAGATACCAGTAGTTGAACATAAATATCTCATTGCAGTGTATTCTAGCTAACTCTTTGGAATTCAAACAAGTTTTTTGTAGTAGATGAAAAATAATATTGGTATGAGGCATGTTTATTAAAACTTTGCTGATCTTGCAATAAATTTTGTCTCATGTAGGATGTTTGTCTTCTTAGTGAAACATAGAGAAGAGGACAACAGACGTAATACAGTGAACATACTTGAAAAAGACCTTGCAATATCAGAGCATGTGCTATAAATTTATTCTGTCTTTCCCCAAAGGGACTTGCATCCATTTACAAGAGCACCAATACATGAGGAAATGGAAAAATCCTGATATTTGTTGGACTATTTGGGTTCTACTGTTTTTATCCTAATACTAACACTCGGGAATCCAGAACACTTGAATCCACAGGTCCAAATGGTAGTTTATTGAAATTGGTAATAAATGGTTAATTAACTGACTCTTTTCATGGGGCCCAGTGAATCTTTGAACCAAACAAGTTGTTGTCACCTTGATTCCCAAATTAAGACAAGAATAAATATAATCAGAACCTGAGAGGGTATCCATAATAACTCTCTGTCCTCTGGTCTAAAGGCTAATATGTATGGAAGAGCCAATAGGAAGACCCTGATCATCTTTCTTCCTCTCAAAAAAGTAAAACATTTGTAAAATCTCATGGTTGGGTGAAATTAGTGCCACTGATGAAAGCAAGAGATATAGCGGTGTTAGTTGCAATCATATCATGATTTCACATGTCTGTTCTTCCATGCAGAAGGTTGGCGGATCTTGGAGAATGAGTAAATTACGATAAATGCAATAAGTTAGTGATTCCAGTTGCTGATATTATTTCACATTATATTCATTATCACATTGTATTCACATGGTGTCTTCCTGGGCATATCAACGTAACTCCCAGCAAGTTATATGCAAGTATTAATCTTGAATATGTTTTCTTCCTCTATCCCAAAAGTTATCAAAATAATCAGGATTTATTTAGTAAGGGTAACATTGTATCTTTATTAACTTGCTTGCATGGTTCTGTGTCACTCAAGACATTTTCATCTTCAATCTTCTCACCAAGGCTGTACACTACTCTGCTACCTTGATAATATCAGGTTCCCAAGACCTAATGAACAGAAAACAACAGGTCTGCCAGATGACTGGGAAAACACTATTGCTAGGGGATGGGAAATAAACATTATAAAAACACAGGAGCAGGATTCCTGAGTGAAACTCTGGAGAATTTAGAAGTCTAGAAATATTGGAATATTCCTTTCAAAGTGAAAGATAGTTTGCTTCACCTTGCACTCTATAGCACAAAGAATGAAAAATAACACATAGTACATTCTTCTGGATTTTTCAGGGAAAAATATAATTGATTTCTGTGTGTTGCTCTGATTCATTTACAGAGAAGCTCAAAATGATACCCGTATTGAGAGAAAAACACAAAAGAAAAGATAGTCTAACTGATTGGGGCTTTATGCCAGTAGCCTCTCACTGAAACCTTACGACCTAAGGAATCCAATATTATTCAAAGTGTCTGTAGCATACCTGGATAACATATGGCATTTGTGGTAAGCCCATACTCAGAGAATCATAGCAAAGTTTCTATGTTTTTAAAGTAAAGTCAGCCCTTCACTGACAAGTAATTATTCTCCTTTAGAAAAACAATTCTTGGCTTACTCCTGAGTCCTGGTGGAGATTGAATGCCTAATTATAAAACTCGGTAGGCAGGTAAACTGAGCTGCGTATCACGTCTGGATGTTATCAGATTGTATGAGCCAGAGAAATCAAGCATGTTCTTCAGACCTAAATCATGAAGCAAAAATGTGAACAGAATCTGAAAGCACATGTATGTTACTTTAATAAATAACTAATGCCTCCAGTGAATTTACACTTCACATAATTCTACCCCTCCCTCAACACACAACTGCAGATGGAGGAGCACGCTGTAAACCAGAGCCAAAAGATTTCCTGAAGACCTTTCATAGTACACCGGAAAGAGGAAAAGAAGAGTTGTAGCATTTCAGTCCCACTCACGAGTTGAATTATGTAGCATCTAATTGTTCTGGCAAAAGATAAAACGGCTGGATAAAACAAAGATAAAAATCGACATAACTTAGGGGTGGACAACTGTTTGAACAGAGAAGAACCTGGAAAAACTGGTATATTGGGGTTTGTTACTAGCATGTTTTAGAAAGAAGTATATAGATGGAACTTTTGAAATGAATTCAGAGTGTGAGAATTTTATGCAACATGTAAAATGTGAATGTTCACTAAAACTAGTTGGGACTCTAAATTCTCTAGTGGTTCTCAGTTGGCCTCTCTTCCAAGCTTCCTTACTGCTTGGCCAATTAACTCCATGATCTTGCTGGCAGAGTCAGATGCTGTGTGGCAACAAATACTTCTCTACTCCACAGCTTACTGGCTTTCGCCTCTGCTGAATATCTAATCGCCAGCACCAGTAAAAGAGACCAAACCTAAATGTGTTAATCTCTGATGATCCAGCCAAACACATGATTTTGGATTAAAATACTGGGCATCTTCCATCGTGAAGAGGATAATAATTTATTCAAACTAGACTAGGCATTTACTCTGGATTAGTATTTTTCTTCCATTCCTGACATGCTTTTTCCAGCAACTCCCTCTCTAGGCTTATGTAACGCTTTATTTACAATGTTGCTTCTGACAAAATAACTAATTTTATGTGGACACAATTAAGATAATGGCCTAAAAATCATACAATTTACTGTCTTACCATGTACCTTGTCCCATAGAATCACTTGGCCTTACAGAGTTGAAATTGTCTGAAAACTGAATGGAAGTAAGACCATAGGTAACATCTAATAAATTAGACTGCTATCCAATGTGAAGTGTGTATATTCTCTGAATCAGGCCAGAGTGTATGTTAGACCTGTCGCTCTCATACCTAATGAAACCCTCACAAGATGTTTGCATTCTTACAATGGTCTCACTGAATTGGAGTCTCAAATTGCCATTTGTCCATTTTAAGCTCTTCGTGCTGCAGGACAAAGATGCAAAATAGAAGGTATGGAAACAGGTTTGCTGGGGATAGGGTTGTAGTATATTTAGACTCCAAGGTCTTCTCTTGGGTGCCTCCTACTCTGATACATATAGGAGTAAAATTTGTTGGAAGACTCCAGGAACCTCAGAGACTGCAGAAACTTCATACAGGTAGTACTGCCAATACATTCTATTCTTCAGAAATCATAGTTGGATTTACCTCATCATGGAAAAAGCCTCAAATGCCTGCAGTGTTGGCTGATGAGGGAAAATGAAATATTAAACGATTAATGGAGAATGAAAGCATAAATATCAGAAGCAGCCTTGTGACAACAGGAGAAACATAATGTCTTAATTCGGGTTCTCTAGAAAGTACAGCTTAAGGCACAGTTTATATACTAATGTTTTAGGGATGAATGTTCAATTCCAGGAAAGCAATAGTGAAGTGAAAAAAAGAGAAATGAGTCAGAAAGAAGGAGAAGCAAAAAAAGAGTAGCGCATTTTATAACTTTCTCAATTTCTTAAAAGAACCCAGCTTATTTCTAGGTCAAGGGATTTTTTAGAGAAACCATATAAAACCATTACCTCTAGGAATGGTCCATTATAGGCAGGAAGGGGACGCAATGAATCTACTGGGTACTTCACACCCTCCTTTCTTTCACTGGTCAAAGTTCAACCCATGGGTAGATAACAGCCCCTCTCTTCCAGCTTGTGTTAATCAGCCCCTTACTAACTTTGGAAACGTCAGAGGCTTAGTGGTTTCATTTGTAATGAACCTGGGCGCTGGGGCAGGTAGACTCAGTAGAGCCTGACAAAAACCCGGCCCTTGAACTGAAGGAGGCTGACACTATCTGTAATGTTAGGATGTGAAGTCCATAATAGACAGGGCTTAGTGGGTGTTCAGAGCTATTCTATCCTAATGTATGGTAAGTCCTTGTATTAAACGGTTCTCATGCTCCTGATAAAGACGTAACTAAGACTGGGAACTTGACAAAGAAAAAGGTTTAGTGGACTCACAGTTCCATGTGGCTGAAGAGGCCTCACAATCATAGAGGCAGGTGAAAGGCACATCTTACATGGCAGCAGGCAAGACAGAACGAGATCCAATTGGTTGGGGTTTCCCCTTATAAAACCATCAAATCTCGTGAGACTTATTTACTAACACGATAACAGAATGAGGGAAATCCCCCATGATTCAATTATCTCTCACCGATCTCTCCCACAACCTGTGGGAATTATGGGAGCTACAGTTCAAGATGAGATTTGGGTGGGGACACAGTCAAACTTTATCAGTCCTGAAGGCTTAGAGTACAGGTATGTCCTCTGAATGTACTAGCACATAGACTTGATCGTGTACTCGTGGGCTGTGGTATCTACTTGTATCTGTATCCTTTCAGTGTCATGATCCGATTTAAGTGATTTTAACTTGTTTATATTTGTTCCCTTTCTCTGTTCCTTTCTTCTTAGATGCAGAGTATGTAGGTGGTGGCTAGTTTTAACAGTTTTTAGGTCATAGTTTAGAGAATACCCAAAAGCAACAACCAGAGGAGGAATAAAACCACTATGAGAATCTGGACTTGAAGAAGATGGCATTAATTGTTGCAATTTTTGTTAACAACATTTGGAGACAAACAAATGCAAAATTTTACTCGTGTAAGTGATAGTTGCATTGTTTTAGCTACATGCATTTTGTTGTAATTGTTATTGTTTGGAAGTCTGAGGTTGGAAGAGGGAGTGTTTTGAATTGGAACAGGTGAAGCGTTGACTCATATTTCCTAATATTTTATGAGCTTTACATATATTAATTTTAAGGATGACATGGTATTTGCATTTATTTTATAAATAAATATAACAACTGTAGACATTTCAAATTAATTTTTCACTTTGTCAAAACTACACATATACACATGCATGCACACACACACATACATATATATAGCTAACAAAAGCTCACTCAAGAATGTCATAAACTATAGCAAAACTAAGATATGCTGAACAATAAAATCAGCTAAACCTTTGTTTACATTGGAATTTAAATTGCATATTTTGGAGTATATCCAAACTTGAAAACAGAGAAAATTGTAAATTATGCCAAAATAACCACATTTAAAAAATTTTTGGAATTTTTAATAAATGAATCTCACTAAATGAGAAATATAGTTAATTAAAATTTTATGTAAAGAGGGCCTAGTTTGTATTCTCTCCAACTTTATTGATAGAAATCTTGAACTTTATTTTTGCTTAAATAAAATATTCATTCATAGTATTTTCAACTTTTAGAAAGATTGGAGGTGGCAAACTGTCTTTTAATATGTTAAAAGAGGAAAACTGGTTATTTAAATACGATTTTTATCCACCAGAAATTTATAATTTTTTCTATTCACAGCCAAATGTCATTTCAAAATCATTTTAATTTCTTGTCAGAAAGCCACCGGACCGACTACAGCACTTTAGCCAAGTGGCAGAAAAATATTGCTTATAACAGGTGCACTATATCCTCTAACCATCCTGTGATAGGCCAAATCATTTTCTGCAAAGTTAACACCATATTAGAAAGAGAATAATAGCCACAAGCAGTATCACATTACATTTTCTGATTATAAAATATATTAATGTAGAAAATTCCCAAAGTTGAGATAATTTTAACAAGAAAATAATATACTTTATTATACTATTCATAGTTAATTTATGATACTCTAATAAAGTAGACTTCTGGTTACATTTAAATATAAATATGTATGTACACATTTTTGAGATAATATATGTAATTTTGAGGATTATATTTGATGTGTATAAATGTATATAAAATTTTTGCATTATAGCGTTTATCCTTCCTTACTGTTTTAAAGACTATGATCTATAATATGTACCTCATACTTCATGTGGATACAGTATAATTTTCTGATTGAACATTTTATTGCTTATCTGTATTATGACAAATAATATAGGATAAAGATCCTGTTATATTATTTTCTTTCTTTTTTCTTTTTTTTATTTTTAAGATAAGATTCAAATGCTCAGAAAAGATATGAACAATTTTACATTTTTGATACTGAGTATTGTATTTCTTATCTGAAAGGTTCTAGTAGTTTACATTTCTAAGAGCAGGGTATTATATTTCCAGTTTCAGCACAACTACACCAAAACTACAATTTTTCTTTTTAATTAAAAAAAATACAAACTATGTTTAATTTATATGTTTCTATAATAGTAATTTTAAAATCAAAGTTTAGCAATTTTTACTTTTCCCTTATGAATTGCCTTTCACAATCTCTCTCTGGAGTTTCATAATTTTCTTATTAATGTGTAATAACAATTCTTTATATATTAAATATACTAAGTATATATAACACACAATTTAGATTTTTAATTTCTTAAAATATTTGTTACATCTTAAAGAGAACATTTTAAAGTTTGAACTAGATTTACCTATTAATTTTTATTTATTTATTTTCTTACCCATTAAGCTAAGAAAGTTAGATAAAAAATTAATCATATGTATCTCTACTTTCTTATGGTTTTACCTTCTACTCTTAAGTATTTTATCCATCTGGACTATATTTTGGTGCTCAGGTAATTTATAATTACTCCAGCTCCATGTATTGATGAATCCTTCTTTACAAATATTATTTTTAAGTATAAATAAAGAATATTTTAAGGCTTTCTGGCCTGTTCCAATACTTTGTCTATTTGTTCAGAAACATCACATCATTTAGTTATTTTTTCCTGTATAAAAATATGTGACTGTCTAAAAGAAACATAAATCTCCTTTTTAGTTTTTCAGAATTGTCTTGTGCCCTCTATCCATGTATTTTCTCAGATAATTTGCAAAAGTCCCTTGTCCAAGTTCACATTTTTACTGAATGGTCCATTCTATTGAATTCTATTGAAATCCCATTGAAATGTTTCTGCAAATAGTCAAGCTCACTTTGATGAGTTTATAATATTTTGTAGCTTTTTAGTCATTCACCTTTCAAATTTAGCACATACTATGTATATATAAAGTATTATATGTACATAGCTTTACACTGTGTATATGTATATATATGTGTGTGCATATATTTTTAGATTACATATAAGAATATGTGTATGTGTGTATAAAATAAATATATGTAAAAGAATATATATGTGTGTATGTGTGTAACTATCTATCTTCTTCCCATTCTTGCATTAAAATATTTTTAGCATCTATGGATGTAAAATTTTATAACTATCCATTTTGTGGACAGTAATGAAGTTTTTCTCTAATAACATACTGAGATTTTGCATTTAATTCATTCTAAAGTATGCAGTTGGATTTAATTTTATTTGCATATTTAAGATTCTTTAATTTTTATAAAAGATTATCTCTAGTTTTGTTTTTGTTTCAAGCTCTCAAACCTACTTTATAATGGTGAAAATATTTTCTACATCTTTCTATCATTTTATACTCTAGATGAATTTACATATTATACGAAGTATCTTTCACACCAATTTTTGTTTGTTTGTTTTAACTCACTGAAAAAATCTGGTTCCTGCATTATTTCCAGTAGTAATTTTGTTATACCTTTTTTCTCTCTCTCTCTCTGTTTTCTATGCTTGTTGGTTAACTCATCTTTTGGGTAATTTTTAAAATTTTTACTTAATAGGAAATCTTTCTTTTGACCTTGTACAAATATTTTGAAACATATTTTGTTGTGTGTGTATGTTTTAAATTTATTCTATTTTGTAATATTCTCTGATATGTTTAACTTCACTTGTTTCTCAATGATTTAATGATTCAAATACAAAAATAAAACAAAACAAAAGTCCACTAATTTACTAAGAGTGTCCCTCAAAAGCATATTTCTACAAAACCTCATCACAGTATTTCAGATTAGACTCCATAGAATATTTGGTTTACACCTTGCTATGGCTGCTTTTGATTTTTTAAACACACACTTTTGCTTTTCTTTCAATTTATTTTGGAAAGACAACTTTGCTTCTTATGTGCCTTTCATAACATGCTATTGTCTTTTTAAAAATTGTCTTAAATCACTCATAAAGGAAATTTCACTCTTTGGAATGACATTATTTCACTTTTAAAGTAATAGCAGTATATAGATTTTCATTTGGAAGTTTGTGGTATTTACAAAGAAATAGATTAGGAGAACAATAACAACTACAAAATCTTTGCTAACCGCCATCTAAACAAGAAGGAAAGCAAGGACAAAACACAATTGACCCATTCCTGATTAAAGCAAAAATGTGAGAACAAAAAGTCTATTTTAAGGCAACCAAAGAACATGGAAAGTGAATTCTATGATTCACCTGCCAAAGGTGAATACCCTTGTTTCTGAAGACAAGCCAGCTGAGAGATCATAAATGCTTTGTAGTTTCTTTCTACAAGCATTAGAACAAAAATACTAATGACTAACAAAAAAGCACACTGAGCTTTTACATTTACTTGAGTCAACATTTGCCAATTTCTGCTGTTGAGTATTTTCTTACCAATAAAATAGTACCATTGTTGCATAAATTGCTTATTCTGCTTACCATGGAAATTTTCTATTAATCTGTAAACATGATAAAACTATATTATAAAATAGTTTTTAGGAGTCTGTTTTTTAAAAGGTTTTCCCAAGTTTTGTATCATGAACTCTTGCAACCCTATTCTACAGTTTTACAAAGAAATGTTTTATTCATATACAATCCTCATATTCTCCTGTTTGGTAAGAACTTGTTTCACATGCACTCTTGAGTGAAACCTATTTCAAAAAAAAGTCAATGTTGGATGACTTTTTAGATGTCTGAATAATATCCCAATGTGAATAACAGTCTATATTCTACTGCATGAACTTTTTATGTTTATTCTAGATTTTAGATCATAATTATTGTGTGGATTATATTAAACTAGAAAAAAAGGAGACAGGACAGGGTAAGTCAATGAATATTTCTGTTCTACTTTAGAGGGCTTTTAATTAATCATAGAAACTTACTGAAAATCCTCCATCGTTTTCCAATATTTTGAGTACCAAAGAAACTGACATCTTGACACTTGTGAGTTTAAAAGAAAATATCAAAGAAAACTTTATTTGGTTGTTTTCCTGCACTTAACAAATGAAAGAAACTGGGAAAGTGAAAAAAATGAAAGTAAACTAAATATTCTATTTATTCTTCCTTCATATTATAATAAATTAAATGTAAAACTTTCTCTCTTATGCATTTAGGAACATATCATGCCACATACTTATATCATTCATCATCAACCTGAGATAGTTTTGAGAGTGAAAAAGAATACTTCAATAATTATTCTAGGAAAACAGGCATAAAACAGGACTCTATGAGGCAAACTAGAAAGCATAACTAAAATACTATAATGGCTTGTCTTTAAAGCATTAATTTACTTATATTTTCATGAAATATTAAAATACAATTTTTCTTCTAGTAGTTTCATATCTTAGATTTGTCTTTAATTCATTCTGGTTTGATTTTTGTATATGAAGAAAGATAGGGACCTTGTTTTATTCTTCTCCAGGTGGATATCCAGTTTCCCAGCACCAATTATTGAAGACATTGTCCTTTCCCTAATGTACATTTTTGGTGGCTTTAACACAAATGAGTTGACTGTAAATGCAGGGATTTATTTCTGGGTTCTCTATTCTGTTCCATTGGTCTATGTGTCTGTTTCTATGCCAATACCACGCTGCCTTGGTTACTATAGGCTTGTAGTGTAACTTGAATACAGGCAATGTGAATACTCTAGCTTTATTCTTTTTCTTGATTTTTAATTTTTGTGGGTATATATTGGGTGTATATATTTATAAGGTAAATGAGATATTTTAATACAGGCATGCATTGCATAATATAAAGTCATGTAAAATAGGGTATCCTTCCAATTAAGAATTTATTCTTTGTGTTATAAACAATCCAATTATATTCTTTTAGTTATTTTAGAATGTATAGTTAAATTATTATTGACTACAGCCACCCTTTCGGGATATCAAATAATACTAGGTCCTACTGATTCTTTTTTTTTTTTTTCTGTACCAATTAACAATCCCCATCTCCTTCCCACTTTCCCATTACCCTTCCCAGCCTCCGGTAACCATTCTTCTATGTTCACGAATTCAATTGTTTTGATTTTTGAATCCCACAAGTGAGAACTTTCACCTTTCTGTGGCTAGCTCATTTCATTTAACACAACGACCTCCAGTTCTGATGGCGGTGGTGGCCCATCTTGGAGTGGCTGCTGCGAGGACTCCAGTTGCAGTGGCGGAGGCACCACCTGGGCTGCACCCTCTGCAGACCAGCAGGGGCTGGGAACAGGTGATCCCAGTGGGAGCCCCCACACTCTACTGAGTGGGTCAGGAGAACATGCTCTTGGGCACAGCTGTAAGTGCCAAGCCACACCTCTGGCCCCAGGCATTCCTGTACTCCCGGGGGCCTGAGAAGCCTCTTACCCCTGCAGGCTCATAAGTGCATGCTCCTGCTGTCTGACTTCTCTCCACTCCCAGCACCCAAACAGGTGTGAAACAAAGTTGTGGCCCCAAACAGGTGTGGAGCAAAGTTGTGGTCGAGCCTGGGTGCTGCTGTGACATAGCCAGGTTTAAGTGCACTCAGGGCAGTGCTGAAACACTAGCCCCCTACCACCCTGGTCCCCTCTGAACTTTGGGTGCCAAGGAGTGGGGAAGGGAGGTAAGGGGTGCTGGGGGCAGTTTGGCATGTACTTGAGGGTACCCTTTGGTGCAGACAGCCTGGGCACCATGGATGGCATGTGGTTGTTGGAGGGAGGCAGAAAGATTCCTAGGCAGGAAGGAGTGGGTCCCCAGTGAAACCCAACCTTTAATCCTGGGATGGTCTGAAGCTTGGAGGCTAGCCTGCCAGTTTTGTGTGGAGTAGAGACTGGAGCCAGAACTTCACTGATGCCTTTAGGCCAATCAGATGGTGCTTTTTCCAGGCCTGCCTATGGCTGCCCATGAACCAATCAGCACACACTTTCTCCATTCTGAGCACATAAAGAGTCCACACTCAGCCAGATTTAGACACTCTTTGGGATGACCTGCCTGAGGAAAGGAGCTATCCACTTCAGGTCTTCTGAGAACTGTTCTGTTGCTCAATAAAGCACCTCTCCACCTTGTTCACCTTCCAGTTGTCTGCATAACCTCATTCTTCCTGGACATGGGACAACTTGAGACCTGCTGAATGGTGGGAGTGAAAGGAGCCATAACATGTACCTGGACAGCTCACTGAGCTGCAAGCAGTGACATACTCCCAGACTGCGGCAGTGAAGAATGGCAACCCTTCCATGGGCCCAGACTTCAGAGTTCCCTGAGCAAGAGCTGCTATAATACTGTAAGCCTCCTGCCCTCCACTGGTGCCAGGTGGCTACCCACATGATGAGAAGCAGTGACAGGGCCAGGCCAGCCCAGGAGCCACAGGCTGGAGTTGGGTGGTGGGACTGAAAGAGCTGTAACACAAATGGGCTGAAACACACCCCCCTGAAACATGCCCTCCAGCTCGCTGTGCTGCAGGCAGCAAGAAGGAGAGAAGAGCTGTAGCCCTTCTTGGGGTCCAGACCTTGGGGCTTCCCAATCCTGGGCTGTGACATACTGTAACACTGTCTTTGGGGGTCGACTATCCTGGAGTCTTTGAGCTTGGGGGCATAAGCAAACCCAAGCAGAGGTGCCGCCAGGCATAGAAGTTTCTGGCTGGTAAAGTCATATCCTAAGGATTCTGTGACTGTTCCATTCACGTTATCACAAGACAGGATCTCATTCTTTTTTATGGCTGAATAATAATCCATTGTGTATATGTAACACATTTACTTTATCCATTATCTGTTGGTGGACTCAGCTTGCTTCCAAATCTTGGCTGTTGTGAGTTGTGCTGCAAAAAACATGTGAGTGTAGGTATCTTTTTAATGTACTGTTTTCCTTCATTTTGGGGATATATATATATATGCAGCAGTGGGATTGTTGGATCACATGGTGGCTCTACTTTTAAGTTTTTGAGGAAAATTCACACTGATCTCCATAATGGTTTTAATAATTTGTATTCTCACCAACAGTGTACAAGGATTCTCATTTTTCCATTTGCCCATTTTGCTTTGGTTGCCTGTGCTTATGGGATATTACTGAAGAAATCTTTGCCCAGTACAATGCACTGAAGTTTCCCCAAAGTTTTCTTGTAGTGGTTTCATAGCTTGAGGTCTTAGATTTATGTCTTTAACCCATTTTGATTTTATTGTTGTATATTGTGAGAGATAGATATTTAGTTTCATTTTTCTCCACATGGACATACAGTTTTCCCAGGATCATTTACTGAGGAGATTATCTTTTACCCATTATACATTGTTGGCACCTGAGTCAAAAAAATTAGTTGTCAGGGTACAGATTTGTTTCTGGGTTCTCTATTTTGTTCCATTGGTCTATGTGTCTGTTTTTATGTCACTACCATGCTGCTTTGGTTACTATAGCTCTGTAGTATAATTTGAAGTAAGGTAATGTGATTGTTCCAGTTTCATTCTCTTTCTGCAGGATAGCTTTTGATACTCTGAGTCTTTTGTGGTTCCATGTAAATTTTAGGATTATTTTTTCTATTTCAGTGAAGAATGTCATTGGTATTTTGATAGGGATTGCATTGCGTTTGTAGATTGCTTTGGGTACCATGGACATTTTAACAATATTGATTCTTCCAATTCATGAACATAAAATATATTTCCAATCTTCTGTGTTGTCTTGTTTATTTCATCATTGTTTTATGGTTTTAGTTGTAGACATCTTTCAATTTTTGGTTAATTCCTAGGTATTTAACTTTATATATGACTATTGTAAATGGGATTACTTTTCAATTTCTTTTTCAGATTGCTCAATGTTGATATATAGAAAAGAAGCTAATTTTTGTGTGTTGATTTTGTATCTGGCAACATTACAGAATTTGTTTATCAGTTCCAATAGCTTTCTTGTGGAGTCTTTAGGTTTTTCTCAATATAGATTGTTTCATCTGCAAACAAGGATAATTTTATTTCTTCCTGTTCAATTTGGATGCCCTGTCCTTCTTTTGTCAGTTTGCTCCAGCTAAGTCTTCCACTATTCTGTTGAATGAGTTTTGAATGTGGGCATCTTTGTTGTGTTTTGAATCTTAAAGGAAAGGCTATCAGTGTTCTCCTTCAGAATGCTACTACCTGTGGGTCTGTCTTATGTGGCATTTTTTTGTTATGGTATATTCCTTCTACACTCATTTTTTAAGGGTTTGTATCATGAAGAAATGTTGAATTTTACCAAGTGCTTTTTCAGCATCAACTGAAATTATCATGTGGTTTTTGTCCTTTTTTGTTCATATGATATATCACACTGATAGATTTGCATATATTGAACCATTCTGGCATTTCTGGGATAAATCACCCTTGGATATGATAAATAATCTTTTTAATGTATTGTTGAATTTGTTTTTCTAGTATTTTTAAAGTCCTTTTGCATTAGTATGCATCAGAGATATCGGCCTATAGTTTTTTTTTTTTTTTTTTTTTTTTAAATGTGTCTTGTCTTGTTTTGGTATCATGGTAATACTGGCCTTGTAGAATGAGTTTCCAAGTATTCCTTCCTTCTCTATTTTTTTGGAAATAGTCTGAGTAGGACTGGCATTAGTTCTTTAAATGTTTGGTAGAATTCAGTAGTGAAGCTATTGGGTCCTGACCTTTTTATTTCCTGGAAGAAATTTTATCACAGAATAAATCTCATTACTTGTTATTGGTCTGTTCAGGTTTTGGATTTGTTTAATCTTGGTAGGTTGTATGTTTCCATGAATTTAACTATTTCCTCTAGGCTTTTCAATTTACAGGTATATAGTTACTCATAGTAGCCAATAATGATCCTTTGAATTTCTCAGAATCAGTTGTAATGTCTCATTTTTAAACTCTGATTTTATTTACTTGGGTCTTTTCACTTTTTTTTATTAGTCTAGATAAAGATTTGTCAGTTTTGATTATTTTTTCAGAAAATAAACTTCTTGTTTTGTGATCTTTTATAGTGTTTTCTTCACTTCATTTCCATGTATTTCTGCTCTGGTCTTTATTATCTTCTTTCTTTTACTAATTTTGGGTTTGGATTGCTCTTGCGTTTTTAGTTTCTTAAGATGCATGATTAGATTATTGGAAGTTTTTGTTCTTTTTTATTTGGGCACTTATAAATTTGCCTCTTAGGACTTTTCCCCCGTATCCCATAGGTTTGGAAATGGTATGTTTGCATTATAATTTGTTTCAATAAATTTTAAAATTTTCTTAATTTTTTTATTGACCCACTTGTCATTCACAAACATATTAATTTTCACGTGTTTGTATAGTTTCCCAAATTCCTCTTGTTGTTGATTTCTAGTTTTATTCCATTGTGGTCAAAGAAGATGCTTGATATTATTTCAATTTTTTGAAAGTTTTAAGATTTGTTTTTTGACTGAACATATGGTCTATCCTTGAGAGTGATCCATGTGCTGATGAAAAGAATCTGTAAGTCTGTATATATCTATAAAGTCCATTTCTTTTATAGTGCAGATTAAGTCTGATATTTCTTTGTTGATTTTCTGTCTGGAAAATCTGTCCAATTCTGAAAGTGGGGTGTTGAAGGCTCCAACTATTATTGTATTGATATTGTAAAAGGAAAATATCTTGGGGCCCTAAAATCACTAAGCTAAAGGGAAAAGTCAAGCTGGGAACTGCTTAGGGCAAATCTGCCTCCCATTCTATTCAAAGTCTCCCCTTTGTTCACTGAGATAAATGCATATCTGGCTGCCTTTGGAGAGGCTAATCAGAAACTCAAAAGAATGCAACCATTTTTCTCTGTTCTACCTACAACCTGTAAGCCCCCCTCCCTGCTTCTAGTTGTCCTGCCTTTCCAGACTGAACCACTGTTCATCTTACATATGTTGATTGATGTATCATATCTTCCTAAAATGTATAAAACTAAGCTCTGTTCTGAACACGTTGGGCACATGTCATCAGGACCTCTTGAGGCTGTGTCATGGGTGTGTGTTTCCTCAACCTTGGAAAAATAAATTTTCTAAATTAATTGCAACCTGTCTCAGATTCTTGGGCTCATAAGATTTATCTCCCTTTAACTCTACTAATAATATATTTATCTGAGTGCTCCAGTGTTGGGTGCATATATAGTAATAATTTTTGTATCCTCTTGCTCAATTGACCCCTTTATCACTAAATGGTGAATTTCTTTGTCTCTTCTTACAAATTTGTCTTGAAATTTATTTTGTCTGATATGAATATAGCTACTCCTGCTTTTTTTTGTTTCCATTGGCATGAACTATCTTTTTACATACCTTTAATTTTATTCTATGTGTATCTTTCTAGGTGCAATGTGTTTTTGTAGGCAATAAATCATTGGGTCTTTTTTTTTTTTTTTAATCCACTCTATGTCTTTTGATTGGAGAATTCAGTCCAATTAAACTCAGTGTTATTACTGATAAGTAAGGACTTACTCCTGCCATTCTGTTACTTGTTTTCTGGTTGTTTTGTGGCCTTTTTTTCTTTCCTTCCTCCATGTCTTCCTTTAAGAAAACGTAATTTTTCTCTTATGGCATGATTTAATTTCTTCACTTCTATTTTTTATATCCATGGTATATTTTTTGATTTGTGGCTATCATTAGGCTTGAAAATAATATCTTATGATCCATTATTTTAAACTGATAATTTAACACTGATTGCATAAACAAATACACGAAAATAATACTAATAAGAGCTCCACACTTTAACTTTGTCCCCCCTTTTTAATTTTTGTTGTTTTTCTTTAGCCTTATTGTACTGTGTCTAAAAACGTTGTTGTAGTTATTATTTTTACGGATTTATCATTTAGTCTTTCTGCCTAAGAGTAGTTTACATATAACAATTATAATGTTATAATATTATATGGTTTTCTGTGTGCTTACTACTACCAGTGAGTTTTGTAGCTTCTGATGATTTCTTCTTACTCATTAGCAACCTTTTCTTTCATACTGAAGAACTCCCATTAACATTTAGTTTAGTACAGGTCTCGTGTTAATGAAAGCCGTCAACTTTTGTTTTCTGGGAAAGTTTTTATTTCTCCTTTATGTTTGAAGGATATTTTCATCAGATACGCTATTCTAGGGTAAACATTGTTTCCTTTCAGCACTTTATGTCATGCCACTCTCTCCTGGTCTGTAAGGTTGCCACTTAAAAGTCTGCTGCCAGACATACTGGAGCTCCATTGCAGGTTGTTTCTTTTTTCTTGCTACTTTTAGGATCCTTTCTTTATCCTTGATCTTCAGGAGTTTGATTATTAAACCCCATCAGATAGCCTTCTTTTGGTTAAATCTGCTTGATGTTCTATAACCTTCTTGTACTTGGATATTGATATCTTTGTCCAGGTTCGGGAGGTTCTTTGTTATTATCCCTTTAAATAAACTTTCTACACCAATCTCTTTCTCTACCTCCTCTTAAAGGCCAGTAACTCTTAGATTTGCCTTTTTGAGGCTATTTTCTAGATCTCAGATGTGTATCTTATTATTTTTTTCTTTTATATCCCTTATCTGTGTATTTTCAAATACCCTGTCTTCAAGTTCACTAACTCTTTATTCTGTTTGATTAACTCTGTTATTAAAGAACTTTCATGCATTCTTCAGTATGCCAATTGCATTTTAAACACTAGAATTTCTGCTTGATTTCGTAAAATTATTCCAATCTCTTTGTTAAATTTATCTGATAAAATCTTGAATTTCTTCTCTGTGTTATCTTTAATTTCTTCGTGTTTCCCCAAGACATCTGTTTTTACTTCTCTGTCTGAAAAGTCACATATCTCTCTTTCCTTCAGATTGGTCCCTTGTGCCTTATTTAGTTCATTTGGTGAGGTCATGTTTTCCTGGATGATCCTGATGCTTGTGGATGCGCATATGTCCAGGCATTGAAGAGTTAGGTATTTATTGTAGTCTTCACAAACTGGGCTGTTTTGTGTCTTCTTCTTGAGGCTTCCCAGGTATTCAAAGGGACTTGGGCCCCAAGTTCAGTAACACTGTGGCTTTTGCAGACTCATGGAGGAACAGCCTTCTTGGTGTTGGATAAGATCCAGAAGAATTCTCTTGATTACTAGGTAGAAATTCTTTTTCTTTTCCATTACTTTCTCCCAAACAAACAGTCTCTCTTTCTGGGCTGAGCTGCCTGCAACTGGTGGTGTCATGATGCAAGCACCCCTGTGGCCATCACCAATGATTCAGCTGATTCAGAACTGAAGCCACCACAGCACTAATTCTCACACAAGGCTCGCTGTAACCACTACCTCCCTACTACATATGTTCACTCAAGGCCCTAGGGCTCTATGATTAGCAGGTAATGAAGCCAGCTATGTTTGTGCTCTTCCCTTCAAGGGAGCAAGCTTCCTCTGGCCCCAGGCAAGTTCAGAGATGATGCCTGGCAGCCAGGGATTAATATCAAAAACCTTAGAAATTTACCTGATATTCTATGCTACTGTGGCTAAACTGGCATCCAAACCACAATACAAGGTCCTTCCTGACCTTCCCTTCCCTTTCCACAGGCAGAGGAACCTCCCCCTGTGGCCACCACCACCACCAGCCCACGGGGGCTTCTGCCATGACACTGCCGAAGTTCTTCAGCCAGTTTGTGGTGAATGCCACCAGGCTTATGATTCACCCTTTGGGGCAGTGAAATCCCCTCTGGCCCAGGGCAGGTCCAGAAATACTCTCCAAGAGCCTACGGCTGGACTCAGGGACACCAAGAGCCTGCCTGTTGCTCTATCCCACTGTGGCCTAGCTGGTACCTCAGGTTCAAGACAAAGTCCCCTTTACCTCTGCTTTTCTCAAACAGAAGGAGTCCTTCACAATCACTACAGCTGGGAATGTGATGGGTCATACCTGAAATAAGCATAGCTCAGAGCCCAAGGTCCATGGTGTACTACCTGGATATTGCTGCTGGTTATTCACGGTCCAAGGGTTCTTTAGTCAGCAGGTGATGAATCCTGCCAGAACTATTCATAGTTCCTGTCCTTCAAGGCAGCAGATTCCGTTTTGGCTTTTGGTCTATGGTGTGTCCAGAAACGCTGTCCATGAGCTAAACCCTGGAATGGGGGCCTCACGACCCTGCCCAGTGCCCTTATCCTACTGTGTCTGAGCTAGTATCAAAGATACATACAAAGTCCTCTTTACTGTTCACTCTCCTCTCCTTAAACAGAAGGAAGAAGTCTGCACTGCATGCAGTAGGGGGTGAAATGGCACAAGCACTCCCTTAACCATGTCAGCTCGTTATCTCCCTAGGTCACATGCCAGCCTAGTTCACTGGCTCTGAGCCCAGTCCAGAACTAAAAGTTGCCTAGGAATTACAGTCCTAGTGTTCCATACTGCCTTTCAAGTTTACATAGGACCCAAGAGCACTTTGGCGTGCAGTGGCAAGCTTTGCTGAGAAACTCAAGTTTTGACCACTGGGATGGATGGACACTTCCCTTCTGGCAAGGTCTGGTCCTAATGCTCCCGCCGTGTGTGATCACTGGCTGAACCCAGAGCACCTTTCTTTTCTGCTATGACAAAGAAGCACTAAGTTCAACGTCAAGTTTCCCAGTTGCTATGCTTTCCCTCTCCTAAGTGCACAAACTCTCCATGCCACATGGCTGCTGCCAGGAGATGGGGAAGTAGTGGCAATTGAAAACTGTCTACCCTATTCTAAATACCTCTTTTAGAGATTTTCATTTAAAACTAGATACTGTGATTTTTTACCTGATTTTTGGTTATGGCAATGGTGCTTTTCTATGTGCAGAGAGTTGTTAAAATCTGGTGTTCCTGCAGGGTGATAAATGATGTACGCTTCCATTCCACCATCCCGCTGAACCCTCCCAGCTTTATTCTTTTTGCTTAAGATTGTTTTGGCTATTCTGCGTCTTTTTTGGTTTCATGTAAATTTTAAGATGATTGTTTTCTATTTCTGTGAAGAATGTAATTGTCTTTCCAATTGTGTATCCTTTTCAAGTTCTTTCATCAATATTTTATTGTTTTCATTGTATAGATTTTTCTTTCTTTTTTTTTTACTTTTTTGGTTCAGTTTATTCTTCGGTATTTTATTTTATTTGTAACTATTGTAAATGGGATTGCTTTCTTGATTTCTTTTTCAGATTGTTCACTGTTGGCATATAGAAATACTACTAATTTTGTATGTTTTTTTATTCTGCAACATTACTGAACTTGTTTATCACTTCTTTTTTTTTTTGCAGAGTCTTTAGGTTTTTCTAAATATAAGATTATGTCATGGACAGACAAGAATAATTTGACTTGTTCCTTTCCAATTTGAATGTATTTTATTTATTTCTTTTGTCTAATTGTTCTAGTTAGGATTTCCAATACTATGTTGAACAAAAGTGGTAGAAGTGTGTGTCTCTGTCTTAGAGGAAAGGCTCTCTGACCGTTTTACCCAAAGAAGTATGACACTAGCTGTGGGTTTCCTGTGTATGGCTTTTATCGTGTTGGTGTATGTTCATTTTCCACTCTGTTTTTTGAGAGTTTTTATGACAAAGGGATGTTGAATTTTATAAAAATAGATTTTCCAATATCTATTAAAATGATCATATGGACTTTGTCCTTTAATCTCTTGGTGAAACTACTAGAGGAAAACATTAGAGAAGCACTTTGGAAAAATGATCTAGGAAACAATTTCTTGAATAAGATGTCAAAAGCACAGGCAACAGAAGCAAAAATAGAAGTATGGAATCGCATCAAGTTAAAAAGTTTCTGCAGAGCAAAGACAACAATCAGCAAACTGAAGAGACAACTATGGAATGAGATAAAATATTTACCAACTACCCAATTGACAATGGATTAAAAGTCAAAATATATACAGAGGTCAAACAACTCAACATGGAAAAACAATCTGATTTTTAAAGTGGGCAAAATATATGAATAGACATTTCTCAAAAGAAGACATACAAATGACAAACAAGCATATGAAAAGGTGCTCAACATCACTGGTCATCAGAGAAATGCAAATCAAAACTACAAATGAGATATCATCCCATCCTAGTTATAATGGCTTTTATCCAAAAAACAGTCAAGGGGACAGGGAAGATGCTGCATCTAGTGTCATGGTGGCTATGCCTTGACCTACGCAGCCTCTTGGAGCAGGCAGATGCCCTGAGCCCTGTGGGTCCTCCAGAGCAGAGCTGGCCATATGAAGTGCTGCGCAGACAGAACCTGGTGTTGATAGGAAGCATTTTTAGCATCCTCCTTATAACAGTTATCCTTATGGCATTTTGGGTCTATAAGCCCATTTAGCATCAGTAACAGCCAAGTAAGTAAGTTCTTCCATAAGCATTTGGGAACAGGTTAAGTTCTATTGCATAAGTGCCAGTGGAGAAGCTGGATAAAGGGCTTTCCTACTCGGAAATGCCCTTTGGTCTGAACAGTTGCTAAATGCTAAACCCTAAATTATCTAGGAAAAAAACAACCCACTAGCAATTAATTTTCCTAACACTGTAATATAAATATTAGGTTGGTGCAAAAGTAATTGCACTTTTCGCCATTAAAAACAATGACAGAAACACAATTACTTTTGCATCACCTTAATAATTTACCACTGAGTCTGCTTCTTGGTGTTTCTTTTCTAACTGTACTTGTTAAAAGTAAGACCTGAAGTTGCCAAAGTTCAGTGTTAAAGATGGAGTGCTTACAAGAAAGAAAATATGGTTAGCTTGTGAGTATCTGTAAGAATCACACTGGAAAGAACTAATCATTAATGCTTGAAAATACTAATAAAAAGGAGACTTGCAATGTAGACATTCTCTATTTAAGAGCCATTTGGTCATCACAAATGGGTGTGTGTGTGTGTGTGTGTGTGTGTGTGTGTGTTTATTCCATCTGGGTTGGCCTAGAATGCTCTGATTGAAAAGTGGTGTCAGCTGTGGGGAACTTGGGCCATCAACCAATCCTCATCTGTATCTGTCCTACACTCAGGTCTCTCCCTGAAGTCAGGGTCACATCAGGTAGATGACCTATTACTATGTGCACCCTTGGCTTGGAAGACTGTAGGTATGCATTGGAAATGATACTAGTCGGCCCATCACAAAAAGGGCTCCAACCTGCTCAGACACATTAATCTCTTTATGCTGCACTTAAGTGTTTCCAGCCCATGGTCTGCAACCTGAGGCAGATTTTCTCATATTTGGAATGTAAGAGAGGGCCAGCAGGATCTCCTTTCAGCCCTACGTTGGGAGGGCCCAACCAACAGAAGTACATGTTCTCTGTATGGGCCAGTGTGTGTTGACACAAATTTCATCTCAGCTTTGAAAATACTGCTATTAGTTTGTATCCTTGGTGATCTGGATTTTTCCCCCTATTGAAATGATACTTTCATACTTAAAGTGGTTATCGACATTTATTTTAACATGCTAGATTCAATTTTATGTGTTATTAAACTGAAGTGCTTCTCTTGTGCTTCATTCAAGCACTGAGATTTATTTATCAGGTATTCAATGTGAAATAATTGATGCAGGATACTGGAACTGTTTGACTTAAGAATTCTGTAATCTTGTAACAGTAAACCATTAATGTTACCATTGAAATATTTACTGTTCTGTGTTTTTGTGCAAAATGTCAATTAAAACTAAAGTAAAATCCTAAAGGGAAAGAAAAGGCAATAATGGATGCTGGTGAAGATGTAGAAAAAAAGGAACCTTCATGCCCTGTTGGTGGGAATGGAAATTAATAAAGTCACTATGGAGAACAGCAGGTAATTTTTTTAAAAGAAACTACAAATAGGACTACCATATGATCAACCACTGGGTATGTATCCAAAAGAAAGAAAATCAGTATTATCGAAGAGATGTCTGCACTCCCAAATATATTGCAGCACTATTAACAGTAGGCCAAGATAACAGAATCAACATAAGTGTCCATCATTAGATGAATGGATAAAGAAAATGTAGTACATACACACAATAGATTATTATCCAACCATAAAACAGAATGAAATCCTGTCATTCATGGCAACATGAATGAACCTGGAGGACATTATGTTAAGTGAAATAAACCATGCACAGATAGACAAATATCACACATTCTCTCTCCCATATGGGATCTAAAATGTAATTTAATTCACGGAAATAGAAAGTAGAATGATGGTTACCAGAGGCTGGGAAGAGTAATGGGGAGGGGAGGAAAGGGGCATGGTTAATGGGTACAAAAATACAGTTAGATGGAAGAAATAAGATCTAGTGTTTAGTAGCACGAGGTGAAGTTATTGTTAACTTACTGTATATTTTGAAATAACTAAAAGAGTGGAATTAGAATGTTCCTAATAAAAATGATAAATATTTAAGGTGATAAATATCCCAATTTTCCTGATTTTTATCATTACATATTATATACTTGGGTCAAAATATTACATGTGCCCTATAAATATGTCTAAGTATTACGTATTCGTAGTAATTGAAAGTTGTAAAAAGAGTTTTGAGTTATGCTCTAATTTATGCAATATATCTGGTCTTGTGAAAATTGAATGTAATTTTTAAATTAGATAGATGTAGAAATATCATAAATTTATGTTTTATTTTTATTGATACATAATAATTGTGTATATTTATGGGATACATGTGATGTTTTAATATATACATACAATGTGTAATGACCAAATCAGCATAATTGAGATACCTATCACCTCAAACATGTCATTTAATTCTGCTGAAAATATCATCTTCAACTGGTAGAAACATTAAATATATTAGCTTGAAGTGTTAATAAACATTCCATTCTTTAATGAGATTTAAATAAGAAGTTACACAAAAAGAAGACATTTTTAAAACTTTTCAGAATATGCTTTTGTAGTCAGGCCTGAAGTAGCCATTATGAAAACTGTAATTTTTAATGTTGAGTTTTCATAAAGTTGTGCACATCTACAGTGCATTTTTTTAAACAGACTTTTAAAATTCATTATCACCCAGTCACTGTCAAATAAAATGTATCTATAAGTGCAAAACACTAAATATTGTTTTGAGTGTTTTTGCTTTTATCGATGAATTTTAACTTCTATTGGTAAAGGCAAGATCCATGAGTAGTTTGTTAATCTTAACTTTTCTTAAATAATCTTACTTATAGAATGTATTATGTAAATCATGGTATGTAACTAATGTACATACTAGTTCTAATAAAAATATAAACATTTGCATTCTAGTTCTAATAAAAATATAAACATTTTTGAAGTAAAAATAGCAATATGTTCATAAAAAATAAAAATAAAATGAAATGGTCCTTGAAAAATATCTTTTATTCTTCCTTTTCCTTTTTTCATTTTTCATGAGTTGTAACAAGGGTTCTTAATGTTTTGTTATGACCGCAGCATACATATATACCATATATATGATATATATAGATCTCTATATATAACATATACATATTATATATTATAATATATAATATACATTATATTATATAGTATAATAGATATATAAACTATATATTATATATTATATTTTATAGTTTATATAGCTCACTCTCTCTCTTTCTATATATCTATGTATATATTGTTATTTTTTTTTTTTTTGAGATGGAGTCTCAACTCTTACCCAGGTTGGAGTGCAATAATGTTATCTTGGCTTACTGCACCCTGGACCTCCCTGGGTTCAGTTGATCCTCCCACCTAAGCCTCCCAAGTAGCTGAGACTACAGATGTACACTACCACATCTGGCTAATTTTTTTATTTTTGTAGACATGAGGATTCACCATGTTGCCCATGCTGATCTCAAACTTGTGGGCTCAAGCCATCTGCCCACGTTTGCCTCCCAAAGTGCTAGGATTACAGATGTGTGCCACCATGCCGGACCATAATGTTTTTATATGCATAAAATAACATACAAACTATATAAATTATAAATACAGGCCGGGTGTAGTGCCTCACTCCTGTAATCCCAGCACTTTGGGAGGCTGAGGCAGGCAGATCACTTGAGGCCAGGAGTTCGAGACCAGCCTAGCCAACATGGTGAAACCCCATCTCTACTAAAAATAATACAAAATTAGCCAGGCGTACTGGCGGGCATCTGTAATCCCAGTTACTTGGGAGACTGAGGCAGGAGACTCGCTTGAACCTGGCAGACAGAGGTTGCAATAAGCCGAGATCACACTAGTGCACGCCAGCCTGGGAGACAGAGCAAGATTCCGTTTCAAAAAAAAAAAAAAAAAATTATAAATATAAACAGTAATTTTGAAGTGCAGGTATCAAAACATTCAAAATGTATGTGCATTTGCGGTATGGTAATATATATGCTTCTTTATTAAAGCACAAAATTGCAAGACATCAGAGATGGTCTAATAATTACTATAACTTTGAAGTGTCTATAAATGTAAATAGTACTTCCTGTTCTATGTTATGGAGAAATATAATTTCTACTGATGACAAAATTATAGACTCTGATAATGTTACCGTTATTATTATTTTATAATTTCAACCTTATTTTAGATACAGAACATACATATGCAGGTTTGTTACATAGGTATATTGCATGATGCTGAGGTTTAGGGTATAAATCCTGTCATCTGGGTCATAAGCATAATACCCAAAGGGCAATTTTTCAACTCTCTCTTCCTCCCTTTCCTGCTAGTAGTCCACTGGGTCTATTGATTCCATCCTTGCATCCATGAATACTCAATGATTAGCTCCCACTTGTAAGTGAGAACATGCAATATTTGGTTTTCTGTTCTGGCATATATTCAGTTAAGATAATGGCCTCCAGCTGTATCCATGTTGCTGCAAAGGGCATGACCGTATTGTTTTTTATGACTGTGTAGAATTCCATGCTGTTTATGTACCACATTTTCTTTATCCATTCCTCTAACGATGAACACTCAGGTTCATTCCATGTCTTTGCTATTTTACTATTAGTAATATTATTTAAATATTTTACCTAAATTGTTTAAAAATCTAAATTTCAATTCAAAATTAGTGAAAATAAAAATTCATTTCTTCCTTTCCAAATTCAAGGACTTTCTAAATGACTGAATCCAATTTAAGGACACCTGGTTTAAAATAATTATGAGAAAGCCAAAATAGTAAAAGCTCAACTAGGTTCTAAAAATTATAGTTGTCTTATAAATTGACCTTTCTATAATTTGTGTCTTTGCTTTTCAAAATCACAGAAAAATTAACTCTATATATATATATATATATATATAAATTTTCTGTAACACTTTACTAAGATATTGGACTTACAGCTGTGGAAAAAACACATAATTCTGGATATTAATTATCAAAGCTGCCCAAATTACTCAATTACAACCTGCTTAGAGATAAAAATCCTCATTTACTACACTACAGTGAAGTGGATACTGCTTTCTTTATTCTTTTTATTTTTCTTAATGGAGCTGCAGTTATTAGACAAGCAGTAAGTAATAGCATTCAGATCTAGGCCAATCAGGATTTAAGTCTTGAAAATATGGCACAGTTTTCCAAATTAAAATGAAACAAGTTAAACTTCACACTAGTTAGTGAAACTGCATCATGTATGTAAAATGGTGATGAACTACAATGGATCAACTTTCGAAAAGGTCACAATTCAAATAAAAGTACTCTGCCACTTTTATTAAGATTTCATTAAGATCAGAAGTGGTGTTACTTATTTTCAGATATGTTTTCAGAATTATTAAGGGATGAACAAAATTTTCTTCACCTAATAAAGTTGCTTAGTATAAGTTCAAATCAATCCAAATTAAACTTCTTCAACCCATCAGCTTTTTATTTTTTTAATCATTCAGAGGAAAAATTGTCTAGTGATTTTTCACACAATGCAATGAATGGAGGAACAATTAAACTGTGTACCCTGTGCATATATACATACATATGTGTGTGCGTGTGTGTGTGTGTGTATGTACATAATGAGAGACAGGAAGTGTGGGCTAACACAAATTTATGAACAAACAAAATGTATCCTTAATAAAAAGAATGCATTAAGATAGTAACTCATTGTAAATGACTTATCTTAAATTACCTTTAATATATGCTAAGAATTTGGCCAAAGTGCTCTAAGATGCTAGAAACAAAAGTGTGCTTGTTTAACAGAAAGTATGTGTGTATGTATATGTTTATATATGTTATATATATATGATATGTGTGTATATAGAGAGATAATACAAACACACACATTTCTGTATGTATATGTGTAAAGGCATATACATACCTTTTTTCCTGAATTTGCCTGTGTTTGCTAGTGGGTTTAGTTATATAAGGTTTTAATCAAGAGGTTATCCTCAATGCTTTTGAATTATTTAGAGAGCTATTCAGACTCCATTGGCCTGGATCAGAAGTCACTGGCCACATCAGAAGCCATCTTTTCATGTGAAGTCTAGGAAATTGACTGGATGGTTAACACAGCAACAGGAAAGACAAACAACTGGAGCTCAAGAATGTTAGAAGTTTGGGGTTCAAACAACAAAAAGACCGCATCTCTCTCTCTCTCTCTGTTTCTCTTCGATTATTATTCCATTTCTTCTCTTAGACTGACATCTTCTCAAAGGTCTAGAATCAGAATCGTAAGCCCTTGCACTTCTTATACTTCATAATTCACATTTTTGCTCCATAATATATTTCATATATTACAAGTTAAATATAGTTTAACATCATCTTTTGACACACTTCTAAAATTTGTGAAGAAGACTTCAGGTTAGCCTGTCTTTTCTTAGGGACCAAGCACAGTGCAAATTAACCATGGCCCCCTAGACAATACACTACAAACAACATTCCTGTTGGAAAGATATATCTGCAGGATAGGAGAAAGGAGTAATTGGCCAAGATAAGAGACTCTTTAGTAAGGAAGCAGTGCTTAAAAAATAAAACAATGTATGTCCACTGTAAGATATGCAACGTAAAAATAAAAATAATAATTTAGGAGTGGTAATATGAGATTTGAAGCATACAAACTATATTATAAATTTTTTATATTTTCTTTGGCATAGTGAAATAAATAAAAAATAATTTAATTGCTGGAACAGCATAGATAAGACTTTTAAGAGAAAAATCTTTAAAGGCAAGAAAAGTTTTGGCCGGGCACGGTGGCTCACGCCTGTAATCCCAGCACTTCGGGAGGCCGAGGCGGGAAGATTACCTGAGGTCAGAAGTTCAAGACCAGCCTGGCCAACATGGTGAAACTCCATCTCTACTAAAAGTACAAAAATTAACAGGGCATGGTGGCACACACCTGTAATCTCAGCTACTCGGGAGGCTGAGGCAGGAGAACTGCTTGAGCCCGGGAGATGGAGGTTGCAGTGAACTGAGATTGTGCCACTGCACTCCAGCCTGGCTAACACAGCAAGACTGTGTCTCAAAACAAAACAAAACAAAACAAAGTTTTAATAAACAACATTTTATTTCTAACCTTTCTTGCTGATAAAAACATAACTACAATAAAATGACAATTGTTAAACATAAAATCATAGAGCTTTCTCAAATGCATACCAACGTAAAGAAAATTACATTGGTATGTAATTACCAATTCAAATTCAAGGGAAAATATAATCAATGATTCAACATATTTTTAAGGGCAACCATATACAATAAAAAGGTGGGATTCTTCATATAAAATTTAAGAAATGTCATACAAAGATACTAATGTATCAAATTATGCACAGTAAAAACTCTGTAAACACATAAGCTATTAATGGAAGCATAGTTTTGTGATGGATTTAACTATACTCAAACAACTTTGACATAATACACATACAATAAATAGATATAAAGCACGAAGGTAATATGTTAAATTTGAAAATGTATATCTTATAACACTAAAACTTTTCAAGTATCCCCATTCTGAAATGAATGGATGCTATATTAGGCCACAGGGTCAGTATCAGTAACTTTTTTTTTTTTTTTTCCTGTGAGACGGAGTCTTGCTCTGTCGCCCAGGCTGGAGTGCAGTGGCGCGATCTGGGCTCACTGCAAGCTCCGCCTCCGGGGTTCTTGCCATTCTCCTGCCTCAGCCTCCGGAGTAGCTGAGACTACAGGTGCCTGCCACCACACCCAGCTAAATTTTTTTGCATTTTCTTAAAACATTATCTGAACTATAATAGTTGCCCACAATGCAATAAACCAGAAACCAATCATAGAAGTATAAAACAATGAGTAATTACAACTTAGAAATACTGCTGGACGCAATGGCTCACGCCTGTAATCCTGGCACTTGAGGAGGCCGAGGCAGGTGGATCACAAGGTCACGAGTTTGAGACCAGCCTGACCAACATGGTGAAACTCCGTCTCTACTAAAAGTATTAAAAAAAAAAAAAAATTTTAGCCAGGCATGGTAGCGCATGCCTGTAATCCCAGCTACTCAGGAGGCTGAGGCAGGAGAATCGCTTGAACCCAGGAGGCAGAGGTTCATGCAGTGAGCCGAGATCACGCCATTGCACTGCAGCCTGTGCGACAGAGTGAGACTCCATCTAAAAAAAACAAAAAAACAAAAAAACCAAAAAAAAAAAAAACTTATACAATATCTGAAATTCTACTGTATTTAAGAAAACTGTATTATGTTTACTGTACTAAGGCCACATTAATGGAATAGTCATAAAATAACATGGGCCTTGATAGTGAAATGTAATGATCATGTAAGAGAAGAAAATATATTATTTTTATTTATTGTATCAATGTATTGATCAATAATATTCATAAATTGGTAATAATTAGTGACAATACATGTCAAAAGGCAATAAAATCAGAATTGATTCTTAATCTTAAAAGGAATCTGATAAAACTGGAACTAAACTATTATTTGAACTTGGTAAATATCATCTCTTTTAAAAAATTGTCTATTTATTTTTTAATTTTTTAAATTTTAATTTTTGTAGAAACATAGTAGGTGTACATATTTATGGGGTACAAGAGATGTTTTCACACAGCGATGCAATGTGAAATAAGCACATGATGAAAAATAGAGTATCCATCCCCTCAAGCATTTATCCATTGAGTTGCAAACAATCTAATTACACTCTTATTTTAAAATGTACAGTGACTATTGACTATAGTCACCTGGCTGTGATATCAAATAATAGGTCTCACTAATTCTTTTGATATTTGGTATCCATAACCATCTGCAACTACCCCCAAACCTCCCACTACCCTTCACGTTCTCTGGTAACCATTCTTCTATTATTTATCTTCATGAGTTCAATTGTTTTGTTTTTTAGATCCCACAAATGAATGACAGCATGTGATGTTTGTCTTTCTGTGTCTGGCTTATTTCACTTAACATAATGATCTCCACTTCCATCTATGTTGTTGCAAGTGGCTGGATCTCATTCATTTATATGGCTGAATAATACACATTGTGTTCAAGCACCACAGTTTCTTTATCCATTCATCTGTTGATGGACACTTAGGTTGCTTCCAGTTGATAGCTATTGAGTGTCGCTATCTCTTGGATATACTGAATTCCTTTCTTTTGAGCATATACCCAGCAGTGGGATTGCTGGATCATATGGTTGCAATTTTTAGCTTCCTGAGTAACTTCCAAACTGTTCTCCGTAGTGGCTGTATTAATTTAATTCCCATCAACAGTGTACCATGATTCCCTTTTGTCCACATCCTTTCCAGCATTTGTTATTGCCTATCTTTTGGATACAAACCATTTGTTTTAAGAAGGCTTTTTAGATTCTTGAAATGACTAGTGTGTTGCAATCTAAGCTGTTTCCGCTTTAGGGAGCACCCGAAACTCAGTAATCCTGTTGTTCCTGCAGACTTGTACAGGTTCCTCTTTGATGATCTTGTACAAGATAGAGGAGAAGTCTCTGGATTACCAGGCAGAGCCACTTGTTCTCTTCCCTTACTTTTCCCAAAACATACAGAGTCTCTCTCTCTGTTCTGAGCCACCTAAAGCTAGAGTTGGAGTGACACAACCACCCTTGTGACCATCACCATTATAACTGTGCTGGGTCAGACCTGAAGCTAGCACAGCGCTAGTTCTTGCCCAGGGCCTGCTGTGGGCGAGCATCAGCTGAGTTTAGTCTGGGTCTTCTTTCTGCTCCAACAGAACTGCACTCAGTCCAATGCCTCTGCATCAAGTCACTGTTGCTGAGGATGAAGGACGGATAGCATTAGTAATTTTGATGGAGTTTTCTATTCAGCCATCTTGCTCTGCCTCCAGTATTACCTTTTTTTAAATAACAGATAAATAATAAAACACTAACTAAATTCCAGTTAATATCAACATTCACATAAAAATTCCTTATGATTATTATTTGATGACATTTTTTTCTGAAAGATCTAGATAAAACCAAACATAAACATGGAGAGTAGCCATTGGAGAAAAGGTGATGAAATTAATGTAAAATATGGGTATACTGAAAACACCCCCAAAAACCTGAAAAAGTCCTAGAATTAACAAGTGAGTTGAGCAGAAAGTCTTGAATGTGTCAAAAGTATTGAAAACCCAGTCACTTATCTAGTGACTGGTACTTTTCTATGCCAGTCAGGATCAATTTTGTTTTTATGCAACACAGAATCCATTTACAGTAACAAAAACAAACTTTAAAAGATGCTAAAATAGGTAGAAAGAAATTGGACAAAATGTTTGCAACCGACCTGTAGTTAAAAAAAATTTATTAATTACTAAAAGCTGTGATTTACATAAGTAGACATTTCTAATTTCTCAGTATTAGAATTATAGCAATTCCAATTAGTTTATAGACTCAATCCTCAGATAATTAAAATTTCAATCAAATTATAGGGAAGAGTAATATAGCAAATTAAGTAAATAGTGTTCTAAGAAAAATTAAGAGATAAAATAATTATAAAAGTTTTGAAAAAATGAATATCTTGACAGAGAATTACTTTATCAACACTTGAAATACAATAAAATTGTAATATATAAAATAGTATGAATACAAAATTGAATACACATAACAGTAGAAAAGTAACACTCTTGTAATTATCATTCCATTTTTACTTATTTATACTTTCGATAAATCTGATAATCGATGTTCAGCACTTTTTCATATGCTTGTTTCCCGTTTATATGTCTTCTTTTGAGGAATGTCTATCCAAATTGTTTGCCTTTTTTTGTTCAGATTATTAGGTTTTTTCTTGTAAGTTGTTTGAGCTATTTCTATATTCTGGTTATTAATCCCTTGTCAGATGGGTAGTTTGCAAATATTTTCTCCCATTCTGTGGATTGTCCCTTCACTTTGTTGATGGTTTTCTTTGCTGTGTAGAAGCTCTTAAACTTGTTATGATCACATTTGATCATCAAAGAAGTGCACATCAAAACTACAATGACATATTAGCCCCTAGTTAAAATAGCTTTTATCCAAAAGACAGACAATAACAAATGCTGGTGAACATGTGGGCAAAAGGGAACTCTGGTACACTGTTAGTGGGAATGTAAATTAGTATGACTATTGAGAACCATTTGGAAGTTCCTCAAAAAAACAAAACCAAAGTTGCCATATGATCCAGTAATCCCACTGCCGCGTATACACCCAAAATAAAGGAAATGAGTATAAAGAGAGACCTGCACTCTCATATTTGTTTCAGCACCGCTCACAATAAGTAAGATTTGGAAGCAACCTAAGTGTCCATCAACAGATGAAAGGATAAAGAAAATGCAGTACATATACACAATGGAGCATTTTTCAGCCATAAAAACAAATGAAATCCTTTCATTTGCAACAACATGGAAGGAATTGGAAATCATTATGTTAAGTGAAATAAGCCAGGCACAGAAAGACAAGCATCACATGTTCTCACTAACTTGTGGAATCTAAAAATCAAAACAATTAAACTTATGGACATAGAGAGTAGGGCTGGGAAGGTAACTGAGGGGTTGAGGGGGACGTAGGGATGTTAATGGGTTAAAAAAAGTAGAAAGAATGACTAAGATCTACTATTTGATAGTACAAATAGGGTGACTATAATAAATAATAACTTAGTTGTACATTTTTAAATAACTAAAAGAAAGTAATTGAATTGTTTGTAACACAAAGAATAAATGATTGAGAGGATGCATATCCCATTGTCCATGATGTAATAATGTAATACTTATACATTGCATGCCTGTATCAAAACACCCTCAGTACCCTGTAAATATACATATATATATACCTACTATGTACCCACTAAAAGTTAAAATTAAAAAATAAATATAAATTTTAAAATACATAAATAATTAAAAAGCTGAGACATACAATAAAATATTTATCATTGGTTACTAGAAAATTGTGAAATTTGGGGGAAAGAACTTAGCTATAACTGCAATTTGTACCATGTACTCTAATAATAAATCCACCTTGACTAAATTGCTAATTGAAATAAGTCATTTGTTTTAAACAAAATGAGCAAAAATTTAATTAGTTTGGAATTAAGAAAGATTTGCTCGCAATAAAATCAATGGAAGATCTTATAAAGAAAATGAAGGATGGATTTAACTACATTTAATCAAAAATAGATAATCCCAAAGAACTGGGGATATATACTTATAGCAAATGTGATGAGAAAAGTTTATACTATCAATAAGTAAACAAATACTTTATAGATAAAGAATGCAGGCAACATTACAATTGAAAATTTAGTGAGAGAAGAAAGCATAAATATTCCTAGAGAAAAATTTAAATGAGAGATTGATATATAACAATTTCTCAATATTCACAGTAATCAAAATAGTGAATATTTTTTAAAAGATACCATATGTCAACAAAGATGTTGAAACATGAAAACCAGTAAATACTATTACTATCTAGCTGATGGAGATTCTAATGGTTATGAAGTGATAATAATCTGTGATGGTAAAGGGGCTTCCATAACCACCCCAAATACCACAAACTTGAAACAAGTCTATCAACATTATGAAAAAGCATTTGGTCATAGTGTATTTTATCAGACAAACTCATGTAAGACCTCAGCTAAGAAGCAGTCACCTGAAATTGGTTACACCGTGGAATCCATTATCAAGAATTGTGATGGCGGAACTTTGACATCCTGTCCCTTTACTCACTGGGGCCTGCTAATGTACCTGTACTGTGCTCACCTGCAGCTATGGTGGTTTCTTTGCTGCAGCAACCCCTATGGTATAACTGGGGAATTGATCCTCTCTTCATATTCTCTGAGATTAATCTTGGTTATTACTATTTATTTGAAATGACCTTGAGAGAATTCTGTTTGTTGTAACTAAGTATACTGATTATTTCAGAAGTTGGTGCTAGTTTAGTTGCAGACAACTGATTCTGAAATAAATAAATCTAAATCTGGGATTATTTTTCTTGTTTTGTTGGACCTGAGGTAGTAAGATTATAACTTCTACTACAAATTGGAACTCCATGACTATAACATGCTCTGGCTAAACAGATTTCTCATTTATTATCACCTGTGGTCACTTGGCACTAAGTGACCACTGATGGCAAGAGTTTGAAAGACTCAATGTCTAATTATATAAAACCCTGTAATGAGCATGAGGACTATGAAATGGATTAATGGCTTCCTGACAGCACTGGAGAAGTATAGAAAGAGGATGGCAAACTCAAAGTTCTAAATTTTTTAATTCAAGGCAGAGTCAAAAAATCAGGGATTTTCGGTGACTGTGCTAAATGAATTTCTTATCACTTGCAGTCATAGGAATAAGAATGCAAAAAATAAAAGTTGGCATACAACTCTATGGTTATCAATTTATACCATCAGTTGAATTACAACTTTGCCAAATCTCTTATGTAAATGTTGAAAATGACATATTGGGAATGGTATATTTTCCAAGAAATGAAATCAGAATTTGTGGAAAGATACACATAGTTTAAAGGCATGGTTTACAACTGGAGGTACTGCCAGACCCAGAGGGCTCCTATAGTACGTGGAGATTCTTCTACTCGGGCATGCTACCAGCCTTTAGCACTTGGGTACTAAGGATTTTAAATGCCCTAAAATATGGGTCTGGGGGTTGGAAATCCTGCCCGAAAAAGAATTGCTCCACCTAAAATGCCTGTAGCACTCCTGTTGAAATCACTAGCTTTGTGTAATAACTCTCCAGTTTGACTGAGCTTCCCTTTACTGCAGAACTATCCTCTGGACTCCTGGTAGATGTGGCTGTTTCAGTCTTGCTTGAAGATGGTAGATGTGACTATTTCAGCCTTGCTTGAAGACACTTTGATAACCTTATTTGTACAGTTAGCTTGAAAAGTGAAACCATTAGAATTAAGTCTAGCTTCATTATCAGAAAACATCTTAAATTACTTAATCAAAATAGAATTGTTTTTCCCCTTACCTAAAAGCAGTCTAAAAACAGTCAAGAACTTGGAATGGATTTTTCATGGTCACTAGCATCCCAGGATCCAATTATCTTTCTATTTCTCATCTTTAGTGTACTGTCACATTGTCCAAGATGACACCTTAAGCTCCAGTCCTAGTTCTAACACAAGACTGCATGAGAGGAAAAGGGATAAACAAGGATGAACTCCTCCAACTTTGAGGAAGCTTCTCAGAAAGACCATGTAACTTCTATATTGTTCTCATAGACAAGACTTGGTCATACAGAAAGTCTAGGTGCAAAGGTTAGTGAAATGAAATATTTGCCTTAGGACATATGGTTGTCCATCTAAAAAGTGGGGAAAGGTATAAATGTTGTGATATACAATTAACAGCTTCTGCCACACAAAATCAATCCAATTTCTCCTTGCCCTCTCCTAAGACATCCTTGTTTCTAGACTCTGGGATGAAAAGATTTACGTACTAAGTAAGAGTCAATATGTTACTGAAATGGTTTGGCTGTGTTTCCACCCAAAATCTCATTTTGAATTGTAATCCCCATAATCTGCATAATCCTCATGTTTCAAGGGTGGGACCAGGTGGAGATAACTGGGTCATGGTGGCAGTTTCCCTTATGCTGTTCTCATGGTAGTAACAGTTCTCACAAGATCTGCTGGTTTTACAACTGTCTGTAATTTCCCCTGCTTGTACTCAACTCCGTTCCTCCACACTATGAAGAAGGTGCCTGCTTCCCCTTTGCCTCCCATCATGATTTTAAGCTTCCCGAGCCCTCTTCAGCAATTCAGAACTGTGAGTCAATTTAAACTTCTTTCCTTTATAAGTTAACCAGTCTCTAGTATTTCTTCGTAGCAGCGTGAGAACTAATACAATTATTAATTGATATCATTTAATATTTGGAAACTATGTGGTGGGAATGGATTTTAAGAGTCACCAATCTTAAATAAAGAAGGGGAATAAAGAAAAAAAAGCACTTTTATATCTGATTGAATTTATTGAGAGAGACATATTTATAAGAAATTTTGGTTTCAGTGTACTAGCTGAGGTAGGTGAAAGTAGCTTTAATTTTCTCCATTGTTTTACTGAAAAATGTACTTCCTAGTGAACTAAAGTTTGAGATGCTAGAAATTTAAAGAGTTAAAGTAATCCAATAGTATATGGAGAAATAAAGGTTCTGTAAATTTATTATGTAAAACTTACTATGATTTTACAACTAAGAATATTGATTCATATTGAAATTTGTCCCAGTAATAAGACAGAAGATGATGTTTTTGCCATAACACTGAGAAATACACTGGAGATGGAAGGGCTTAAATCTTTGAAAAATGTTATAGTGGATAATTTTTGTAAGATAAGTATACTGGTAGAAGATTCTGATATTAATGGGCTTTTTTTTTTTTTTTTTTGAAACACAGTTTCACTCTTGTTGTCCAGGCTGGAGTGCAGTGGTACGATCTCAGCTCACCATACCCTCCACCTCCAGGATTCCAGCGATTCTCCTGCCTCAGCCTCCCAAGCAGCTGGGATTACAGGCGCCCACCACCACATCTGGCTATTTTTTTAAATATTTTTAGTAAACACGGGGTTTCACCCTGTTGGCCAGGCTGGTCTCGAACTCCTAGCTTCATGTGATCTGCCCGCCTCAGCCTCCCAAAGTGCTAGGATTACAGGCATGAGCCACCGTGCCTGGCCAGTCTTCTTTATTTTAAAGATAATGAAGGAATTATTGGCTAGCAAAGGCCAAATTGTGCTACTTAATTAGTAGGCAGAATTAACCATGACTCCTGTAACACTCAGTAGGGATGGTGTGGTAATCAAAATAATACCACCTATAGAGATTATTGAAATCATTATTTGCCATGAAATCAACATGTTCAAATAGATGCAAAGCCAATTAAGGTCTATGCACTTCACATAAGTAAATACATTCTCTGTCTGATGATGGAGACGTAACATTAATACCGTAACAATAGTCACAGCCCCTTGCCTAATCCCAGATTTGAGTCAGTTCAGGACTGAGAGTTCCTTGGATACAAGAAGGGAAAGATAAAGCTAAAGAAAGACTTGTAATAATAACAGTCTGTATAGTAAATTTTTCTTCTGGCACTTTTCAATATAACTTTTATCTTATAGTGGTGTAACTGTGGAATGGGTAAAAGGGAAAAAAAAAAAAAAAAACACACACACACACACTATTCCAAAATGATTGAGTTGTGAATCATATTATGAGAAAAATCTACCAAATTGGTGAAATGGCATGTCAGAGGCTACCCTTTCTCATGTGTTTTACGTAATGAGCAGTTTAGAAGGAGGTAGATCAGGGATCTGTACTTCTGTGCACTGCATCTGCATTTAGGCAGGAAAAAGAAAGGCAAAAGACAAAGTCAAATATTTTCTTCACTTGACTTTGTCAGCTTTATTCTGGAAGTACAGCCCTCTTCAAGTGCTTCTGAATTCTCCTTAGCCAGAACTGTCACATCATCATAGCTGGAGAAAGGATAAGCATTTGAATACTGTTTTGGCTCTGGCAGAAAAGAGCAATACTGAAGCAGGAACAAATCATGCTTCAGGTACAAAATGGAGCTTGAATAAATTTCATCTCATTTGGGGCCCAATGGGATCCCAAGCCCAACTTGTGTTAAAATCTTGCTTTTTTCAAGAATGTAGATAAAAAGATAAACTTCTGAACCAGCATTCACTAAGGGAGTTAAGAATATTTTAATAAAGCTAAGAAAAGCTTCTTGAGCACCCCCATCAAAATAATAACCAAAAATACTATACATCTCTGTGGGAATCACCACTAAAGACTGGAAAAAATAGGCATGATGATTGCTAACATATCACCATTTAACTTGACTGGCCTGTACAGACAGAGGGCTCTTGAAAATCTTATGTAATTAACATAAACGTAATCAGGTAGTGATTCTAATCACAGCTGCTATTCCAGATGGGCACTATTTCCTGGAGGAAATCACCACAGTTCTGGGTACCTGATATGTATTTATTGATCTGACTCTTTTTTTCCACTTCCGTCTGAGTTAGAAAATCTGAGAAGCTGTTTATTTTAACCTGACAGGGACAGCTGCACACACCTAGCATGCTACAGCAGGTTTTCACTAGCTCTTCACAACTGGACCACAATTTAGTCCACAGGATGCTTGATCATCCCACAGTCTCCAAAGCATCATGCTGATCTTCTTTGGTGATGACGTCATGCTCAGAAAATGTAGCGAAACAGAAAATGAAACTCTAGATGCCTTTGTAAGACAGGTGTCAGAAAGTAGGTGATAACATGGCACTAGCCACTTAAGTTAATGGCCAAGGAGTCCAAGGCATGTCTCCCATTTTTCTTAGCCTGTGTCATTTCATGAAGCAGAGTCTGAAGAATGCAGGTAGCTTATTTAGAAAGTGATCCAAGGAAACAGAAGTGAAGGACTTGGAAAAGTGAAACAAGAAAGGAAAGAGAACCATTTTATTGAGTCAGTCAATTCACCGTAGACCTTCTAAGTTGTAGAAAGTGTGCCTCTGAACTGTTTCCCTAAGGAATAGAAAGAGAACAGTTTATTTACCAGCTCCATTTCCCATTGGTCAACATATGTAGCTGTGAAGTCATGAAATTGTGAAGTCATGAAATCTGAGTATGTTTCCACTGGGTTCCATGCCATATGGTCAGAGTTGCCACAGGACAGGATGTAAGAAATATATGGTACTATCCTGCTGTCTGTGGAGCTCTGAAACATACCTCAAAATTATCTGCTTGGGCATATATTGGGCATTGTCCAGCCCCAATTATTTACAGACTTCCTATAAGGCATGCTATAGTTTCAATGTTTTCCCCCTTCAACTCTTATGTTGAAACTTGATTCCCAATGTCAAAGATGAGGCCTACTGGGAGGTATATGTATCATAAGGGTGGATCCCTCACAAAAAGACTAATACCTCCCTTTGGGTTTGAGTTCTCACTATATTAGTTCCCTCAAAAGCTGGTTGTTAAAAAGAGCCTGGAATCTTCCTCCTCTCTTTTGCTTCCTCTCTTCTCATGTGATCTTCACACATCAGTAGGCCTTTCACCTTCTAGCATGCATGGAAGCAACTTGAGGCCCTCACCTAAAGCAGATGCCGGTGCCATGCTCATTGTACATCCTGAAGACTCATGTGCCAAATAAACACCTTGTCCTTATTATGTCCCAGCCTCATGCATTCCTTTATAGCAAAACAACAGACTGACAGAATACTGGTACTAGGAGTGGGGTTTCACACTGCCAGTGGCTCTATAATTATGGGGTCTAGAGGACACTGGCCCCACTCTCACAGCTCCACTAGGTACTTCCCTAGTAGAGGCTCTCTGGAGTGGCTCTGCCCTGGAGCTTCCAATGCAACCTTTAAAATCTAGATGGAAGATGCCAAGCATCCACCACTCTTGCATTCTGGGTGCTTGCAAATGTAGCACCACATGGATGCCACTAAATCTTATGGCTTGTATCCTCTGGAGTGGCGGCCTAAGCAGTACCTGGGGTCATCTGCAGATACAGCCAATGTGACCAGGATGCAGGTAGCAGCATCCTGAGGTGGTGCAAGGCAACAGTGCCACAGGCCTGTTTCTTGAAACACTTCTATTCTCCTAGACCTCTGGATCTTTGATGGGAGGCACATCCTCAAAGATTTCTGAAATGCCTTTGGGGGTCTTTTGCTCACTGTCTTGACTAGTAGTACCTGGCATCATTTTATCTGTGCTAACTATCTAGCAAGTGGTTTCTTCATAGCACCCTTGGACTCCTTTCCTGAAAACTTTCTTTTCTTCTCTACCACATGACCACATTGTAAATTTTTTAAAATTTATACACTCTACCTCTCTTTTAATTATAAGTTCCACCTTTAGGTCATTGCTTTGCTGCCCTTTCTTATCATAAGCTGTTATAAGTAATCACACCACTGCTTAAATGTTTTGGTGCTTAAAAATTTCTTGCAGATACCCTGGATCATCACTCTTAAGTTCAGCTTTCCAGAAAACCCTAAGGCATGAACACAATGCAGTGAAGTTCTTTTCTATGGTATACCAAGGGTTACATTTTGTTTTCTTTTTTTTCTTTTTGTTCATTTGCTTTTGTTTTTTTTTGGGGGGGGGTCTTTTCTGGGGGGGAGGGGGATGGAGTTTCGCTCTTATTGCCCAGGCTGGAGTGCAGTGGCACGATCTTGGCTCACTGCAACCTCCGCCTTCTGGTTTCAAGTGATTCTCCTGCCTCAGCCTCCCGAGTAGCTGGGACTACAGGCATGTGCCACCATACCCAGCTAATTTTTGTATTTTTAGTAGACACAGGGTTTCACCATGTTGGCCAGGATGGTCTCAATCTCTTGACCTCATGATGTGCCCGCCTCGGCCTTCCAAAGTGCTGGGATTACAGGCGTGAGCCACTGTGCCAGGCCAAGGTTTACCTTTTCAACAGTTCCCCAAAAGTTTCTCATTTCCATCTGAGACCTCACCAGCATGACCTTTACTATGTTTCTATAAGCATTTTGTCACAACCACTCAACCAATTTCTAAGATGCTCCAAACTTTGCTAATCTTTTAGTCTTCTTTTGAACATACCAGAATCTTCCAACCTCTGCCCATTACCCAGTTCCAAAGCTGCTTATACATTTGCAGGTATCTTTATAGCAACATCTCATTTCTTAGTACCAATATTCTGTTTCTATGTGAGACGGTTTACTTAAAATTTTATATAAGCCTTCCAGAAAGCATTTATCTTGCAAATTCTAACTCAAAGTAGGATATACAGTATTTGGTGAAATTCTTTTCCATTTTCAAGATAACAAATGGCACATTTGGATATGCTGTTACAACCCATTTGTTGAATGACCCAAAGGCTGCCAGCTTTGAATGGGTCTTTAACAAAAGACGGCTCCCTGCTATGACTGATATGACTAGACCACAGATGCAATGTTCTTGAAATATCTATGCCAGATTGTGATGCTGAATAATGACTCTCGCATTTTGGTAAAAAATTTACAGCAGATGTCCCTAAAGTTTGAAAGTAAACATTCTTTTGATAGGCAGCTTTTGCCTTGCTTCTAAGCTCCAATAAAAATGGAATGTTTAGCTTCTAGGAGACAATCATGAACCTGAACTACCTTTATTAACTGGGTATTATCTTATCAAGCCTCACAACTGTGACGTCCTCAGCAGCATACAAAGTGAATGTAGTGTATATGAGACTAAGTATAGGTAGGTGCTAAATGCACAAGGGAGTTTCATAAGCAGGTTTCTCCTGTGAATGTTGTGCCTAAACTTCCACTGCCAACCCAGTCTTGACCCCGAGCTTGAGTTTCATGGGGTTCCCTACGATCAGATAATTGAGAAGAAAACATTTGAGCCAGTTATTCAGGTTTCTCAGCAGGACACAATGGCCCTTGACAGAAGCAGGTTTATGTAGCGGTTCCGCTTATGTGACCATGAAGGGCACACTGATGTTAGAAAATATTAATGGTAACCAGAAATTCCAATAGTTACAGTTGTGATTCATTGATTCCTGGGTAATTAATAGTTTGGTAGATAAACAAGAACTTGGAATGAGTAAGATTGGATGATTGAAGACAAGGTGGTTTGAGAACAAGTTATATAGTATACTGGGTCTTAAATGTAGGAATATTTTTATACTATGTGAATGTTTTCTAAAAATGTCTCCACTGCAAATGAGGCTTTCAATAATCAAATGGATATAATGATCTGCTCTGTGGATATTAATCTACCTCACTGTACAGCCAACTCAGTGAGTGTTCATTAAGCTTATTAGCAAAGGGTCCATGTTGAAAAGAACAGATGTTATGTATGGACTCAATAGATTTTCCCTCTCCAAGACTGACCTGGCTACTAGTACAGTTGAATGTTCAATTTGCCAGTAGCTGTGTCTGACCTGATCCTTTAATAAGTAACAAACCCTAGGGGATCAGTCAGCCAGCTAGTAGAAGGTTAATTATACTAGACTTTTTTTTTCATAAATGAGATAGCAATTTGTCCTTGCTGGAATAGATACTTCATACGAATTTTGATTTTTTTTTTTCTCAGTTTGCTAATCTTCTGACAGTAATACCATCTGCAGGCTTTATTCAATTCCATATGAAGCATCATGATATCACACTCGAAATTTTTATGACCTAGGAATTTATTTTTCAGCAAAGTAAGTAACTAATCTTCTACCTTTAATATGCTTTTTATTTCCATTTTATTGTTTGCAATGCTCACATTTTATTTTTTTTCTGCAAAGCATCTTTGCTATCTATTCAAGAGATATTTTCTGGAATCAAATATGCTATTTAGCCAAATATACAAATACGATAAAGGCAACAAGCATGTTAAAACATACATTAAATTTCCTTGGTTCATTGAACATTTATCCTTAAAAAGGGAATGAAATGTACAGTGGAAGGATTGTAGAAAGTCTCAGAAAAATTTTAGCTATCTCCAAATAGTGCAAATTCCCCACTGGCATTCTGATGCACAGGCATACGTCTTCCCAGAGGTCACAAGAATCTTTTGAACATCATTTCCTTAAGATGTTTTCTATGGTAATAAAATGAACAGAACTACTGAGAGATCCAGAAGCTATTAAAAATGTGATTTTTTATGCAGATGGTATATCATAGACTACTAATATCAATACATAGTTTCACCATCATTTCCTAAAGAAGCACAAAACTTAGCAACAATAGTTTAGAATTCTTGTGAACATACATGTAGCTACATTGTAAACTGCAGGATACGTATGTTAACAGAAATTTTATTATCAAATACAATGTGTTAACCATAATTTTTAAAAAAGGAAAAAAATACTTTTTCTCAACTGCCCATTATTTGTAAAACTCATAAAACAAGTTATCGTCTCTTTTCTCTGTCTTTCTATGGGGAGTTGGAAAACATGAAAAATCAAAACCATGAAAATTTGTGCCATATGTTGTTAAAATGTGTTCTTTTGATTGCTGAAATGGTTTGGATGTTTTGTCTCCTCCAAATGTCATGTTGAAATGTGACCTCCAATGTTGGATGTGGGGCTTAATGGGAGGTATTTAGGTCATGAGTGTAGGTCCCTCATGAATATCTTGGTGCTGTCCTTGACGTAATCAGTGAGTTTTCAGTCTGAGTTCATACACAATCTAGTTGTTTAAAAGACTAGCACCTCCTTCTCTTTCTCTTGCTCCCTCTCTCTTGCTCCTTCCTTTGCCATGTGACACAATGGCTCCTCTTCGCCTTCCACCATGACCGTAAGGGCCCTGAAACCCTCACCAGAAGCAGATGTCAGCACTATCCTTCATGTACAGCCTGCAGAACTGTGAGCCGGATAAACCTCTTTTCTTTTTTTTTTTTTTTTTTTTTTTTTTTTGAGACCGAGTCTCGCTCTATCTCCCGGGCTGGAGTGCAGTGGCCGGATCTCAGCTCACTGCAAGCTCCGCCTCCCGGGTTTACGCCATTCTCCTGCCTCAGCCTCCCGAGTAGCTGGGACTACAGGCGCCCGCCACCTCACCCGGCTGGTTTTTTGTATTTTTTTTTTAGTAGATACGGGGTTTCACCGGGTTAGCCAGGATGGTCTCGATCTCCTGACTTCGTGATCCGCCCGTCTCGGCCTCCCAAAGTGCTGGGATTACAGGCTTGAGCCACCGCGCCCGGCCAAACCTCTTTTCTTTATAAATTACCCAGCCTCAGGTCTTTCTTTCTAGCAGCGCAAATGGACTAATATAATTGCACAGAACTATTCTTTTTATCGAACTTCTCATAAAAAACTTGTAATTGCTCAATTATTCTCTTATAATGATTTCACACTTCTACAAGTATACATACCATACATGTGCTTTAACTGTGAATTTTCTGTGCTATTTCTAAAACAACCAGATGCACTTGAAGCATGTGTTAATTTTAAAAGATTAGCAATATGTATACTACGCATTAAACAACCAAATTCCATTACTGCTCTGTCACTGTTTCTTCATGAAGCCAAACACACAGTTGATTCAATATATTGTACACATACAAACATTTACCTCTACAAGTGGCTGTATTACCTAGGCCTGTTTTGGATTGTTTCATTAGTTTGTTATGTTAATAGAATAAAAACAGAACTTTTTTCACTTTATCACTTTAAGCAAACATGCTCTGATTGTTACAGGTTCACTAAATAAATTATTATATTTTTCTTTCTCTAAGACATCCACAGTGCAATAATGAAAGCAGATCTTCTGAAAGAAGTCACAGCTGGAGGTAGGCTTGTTAGAAGTGGGAAAGGAGTAGCTGGGAGGTCAGAAGGATACCAGAGAAAGTTCCAAAGGTTGATTATAAACTACCAGGATAACTGGCAAATATGTGTCAGATTGGAGTTTTAATATTGGCTCTGACATAATTTACCATCTTGAGGTTGGGGAAATGTTTAATGGTTGAATAACTAGAATGTATCATTACATCAAATGTAACGAATCTCAGTTCACCAACTCTAGCAAGCAAAAAGTGGCACACATTTAAGACAACATGTGCCCCAGTTTGTGGAAGAAAAACCACTGGACCCAAATTCTCCATGTTTATGTTAAAGTTGATATATAGTTATATCAGTCTCTTTCATAGTAATCTAGTAATCTAAGAACTAGTTGAATCTTCTGTCATTAGAATTCAGATCTGTTGACACTTTGGGCCATGTAATTCTTTGTTGTGGGGGGCCATCCTCTGCATTGTAGACAGCTTAATAGCATATTTGGCTGTCATGCACTGGATGCCAGTAGGACCCCCACTCCTTGCCCTTGTGAAAGCAAAAAGGTTCTCCAAACTTTACCAAGTATCCCCTGGGGGCAAAACTTCTCATTGTTGAAAATCACTGCATTAGACATATTGAGACAATCCTAATCTAGTCAATTGTGTGGACACAAACTGTTAGAGGAAGACTAATTATTAACATTTGTGTCTAGTCAACTAATCCGGTCACACAAATTCTGTATGCGAATTCATTTTGCTTACTACCAAAGCACAAAGACTTTTCAGACAACTTATAATAATATTGTACAAGTATAGGGGCTCAGAGTAGCAAGTGAATAATTAAATTTACCTAGAGTATGGAGAAATTGGGTTTGGAATATTCATGACACTAGTTCTATTTCTAACGTTTAGTGACTACCACTGAATAATTTATGTCTTATTATTAGAACACCTGGAGTTATGACACATATTTTTTGTGAAGTTTGCCAACTTTGGACTTTTCAAGCATCAAAATTCAACTCTGTATATTTATAGCTAAAGTAGGAACCAGGAAACTTAGATGATTTGGTCATGTCCATAAAGTCACTTCACTACAAAACAGGAATTGCGGTCTGATATTCTGGCAAATACTTTGATCTTATTTCCATCTACAATAGCATTTCTCAAAGATTAGGCAGTGGTAGGGTAAAGAAAAGCCATCAACAAAGTATAAACTGATTCCCAATTCAACCCTTTTATTCCTTTTATTTCATTCTTTGGAGCAAGTGATATTCACTTCCTAATATTTCCTTTTTGTCTTAGGTCTGAAATGGTTACTTGCTTTTAATACATAAAATTGGCATAAAGAACCACTAAATTAGGTATTCATTTTTAAAAAGTTTTGTGTACTACTGGAGTTTATTGAAAACTTCAATTTAGCAATCTACTAAACTGTCCTAATAAATATAATATTTGTTAATGTTGCAAACGCCTAATTATGCAAATTTTTAAATTCTTACAATTTGGAGAAAGAATGCTTTGTTCTCAAGGCACCCTGTTTTTCTCCCTGAATTTGGCAAATGAAATGAACAAAATATTATAGAAAAGGAACATTAAGTGACCCTAACATAGGAAAAGATGTTTAAAACATTAAAGTTATGAGATATATTTTGAATCTGTCAGATTAAAATACATCAAAACATCTGAAAACACCTTGTGTTGGTAAGGATGTACTCACAGAGATAATCTTACACAGTGCTAGTGAAAAACTTGAATTGCTATTTCTGAAACGGGAAAGGTTCCCTTGTCCCCCTCCTAGGGCATGCCATGGGGGTGTGGCTCCCTTCTTCAGCGCCCCGCTGCTCAAACCTCTAGGGGAGCATACAGACGGGCAGGGTGTGGGGCTCCAACCTCATGGTAGTGTTTAGGGGTGGATGTTTAGGCCTCCTGAAGCCCCAGTGGGCGTGTGTTACAGGGCGTTCTCTCAGTTTGCAGTCTATAGGCGGCTTGTGTTAATCAGCTCAATTAGACTCTTTACCTTGTTGCAAGTATAGAAGGCTTTCTGTATCCTGGGATTTCTTCGCTGTGCTCTTTTGCCGGTGCTCCTCAAAAACTCCTCTCCATGACCAGCCACTTGCATCTTCTTCGCCGATGTATTCCTCACGAAGTCCAGCCACTTCTGCGTGTGTGCCTGCTAGGGCCTGGAGTTTTTATAGGCACAGGATGGAGGCATGGCGGGCCAGGGTGGTCTTGGGAAATGCAATATTCGGGTGGAAGGCAGAAGTGCCTGACCTCAGCTAGGTCCATGGTGGTGGAGCCCTAGCCAGTGACCACGCCCTCCTCCACCCAGCACTTCCCTTCCCCACTTCCGTATCATTTAAAGGGACCATGCTCTTCCCTTCCCAGCAATCCTGTGTTACTTCTATGGAGGAGAGTTTGGCAAAAATTTCAAACTCATATAACATTTGTCCCAGAAATTTGACTTCTAGCACTTTAGCTTACAAGTATATTCACATAGGAGAAAATGATATAGATACAAAAATATTCACTGAAGTATTGCAGGCAACATCAAGGATTGGAAATGTCCTAATATTCTCCAACAGATAATGGGAAAATAAATTAGGATTCTTTCTAACCCCCATTATAAAAGAATGAGGCAGAACTTTATGTGATGACTAAGAATAATCTCCAAAAAGGTTGCTAAATACAAAGAATTTATTATTACAAGTCATGCTGCCATTTATTATTACTAAAGGTATAAATATAAATACATGGTCTATGCTTATATGCATTGAATATCTCTAGACATCACATAGATAAATAAAATGAAATGAAAACTGAAAGATGATACAGGCTTGGGCAAAGAAGTTGGGGAAATATGGAGATCAGAATTCTACTTTTCATGATATCCTTTTTGTACCATTTGAATTCGAGATAAATAAAATGAAATGAAAACTGAAAGATGATACAGGCTTGGGCAGAGAAGTCTGGCGAAATATGGAAAGCAGAATTCTACTTTTCATGATATCCTTTTTGTACCATTTGAATTCGAGCTATGCATTTAAAAGTATATTAATAATCCTTCCAAAACTGTAGCCCCATTCCCAGACTCTTCCGATCCTTCAAAGATACATGAAGTTTCTACTCTCTGGGAAATTCTTGGGTCCCAGTAACAGAAAGCTGACCAATATTGCAAAAACAACAGCTATTCCAGACTTCCTTTATCCTACAGAGTTCAACAAATACTTGATGTCACTACTCTTCCCTTTGCTTGCTAACAACTGAAGGGATATTTTACAAAAGCAAACTAGAAGGCTAATGAGTGTCAACCTCAGTTGCACAGGGACTATAAAACTGACTGGACTGGTAAATACAAAGATAATGAATTATTTGATGTCTCTTGAGTCTAGACTTTGCCCAGAACCAAGCTCTAGTTTTGTATTCTTAGTTGTTCCTTAAAGGCTAAATGACTGTGTAGAATAAATAGAACAGGGGAAGCTGAAAACAATCTGATGCTCTCCAGACTGGGAATTATCATTGACACAGAGAATTTCTTTCTACCAAGTATAAAGCACTTATCATTTAACAAGAAGAAATTGGTGTGTTAATGCAACCTGCATTTTCTGGAATGGAGAGAACAAGTTACATATTAAGAGAGAGATGTAGTGCCTTAGGAGTCACTAAGAGTTACGGCTGCCCATGCTTTGAATGCAGACCCTTCTCTGGGTCACAGTGAAATATAAAGATCATTCATTATTAGCCCCTGTAAAAGTACTTGTGATGATCCTGATTTTGAATGACAGAAGATATCCAGCCAGTTGCGACAGATACCAGAATGTCAAGTATTTCCTCTTGTTGTTGTTTTGCTTGTTTTTTAAGGAATTCTTCCTAGAACCCAGAAACAAAATATCATAGTCTCATATATTCTTGACATCACTGATGGAAGATTATTTGCTTAAAATGTATATTCAAGCCCATCTTCTGCCAAACGTCTCGCTATCCCCAATATTCTGTTTATTCTCAGCATGCCCATAATACAGACTGTATTTCTGCTCTTCCTCTCAAAATACTGTATCATTAAGTTCCTACTATTCTTGGAACTCTCATTTCCATCCAATAATCCTCATCACTTCCTATGTTATTTTCCACTGTGATTTGCCCCTCAAAGCCATGTATATGCTAGATTTTTGATAGACAAATTTCCACATGTCTGCTCTGAAATTTTTCTCAACATCTATCATCTTCTTGAACTTCAAAAAATTTGAATATTTTTCAAAAATTCACTATTTCAACCCCTTCTCTTTCTGTTGCTCAAGAGATTCTCAAGTTTTTTCATGGGGTCTAATTCCCTGAGAGATAAGAAAGCACATTATTTTTTGTCCCCATAAATCCTCCAGATAAGAAATCTATCTAATTGCACAGAGATACTAGAGAAAGGCACAGAAAAATGTTCATTTCATCTATTTTTTATCTCCATCTGGGCTCTCTCTGTTGCTAAACAAACGTTTTACATATCACCTACTTATTCTTAATTCTCTACTGTGTCTCTCATACACTTTCTTTTCTCTTCAATCCACTCATATTTTGTTATCTTCTTAAACTCAATAAATTATCTCATTTGATTCTTTCTACAAGACTGTTTATCCAGCGATATGACACTAATGTTTATTTCAATCATCAAACCATGAGATATACATTTTTTAAAAACTCAGATAACCAATTTCTCAACAAAATACATAGTATTGAAACCAGTTTATTAAAACATCTTTAACAGTTGGCATAGGTCCTAGAATAGAGTATGTTACTGGTAGAAAAGATCTGAGTTACCCTGAGTTACTGACAGTGTGTCCATATGAATCCATAGCAACTTCAGTCCTTACCTCCTCAGAAGAAAGACTTTGACTGAAGAGCATAAAGCAGAAAAAAAGACTCAGGTGAGTTCCAGAGCAGGAGTGGAAGTTTTTTTTTAAAGACTTTAGAACAGGAAAGAATGGGGGTATGCTTGGAAAAGATCCAAATGGCCACTGAGGTCCAAGAGAGAAAAGAGAAGAGAAGAGCCTTTAACCTTGATCCTGGGACTTTATAAGTTCACCTCTTTCCCATGATTCTTCCCTTAGTGTGGGCTTCCTGCATGTGCAGTGTCGTCCTTACCCTAGGGAATTGAACATGCCCAGTGTGTTTAGGGAGTTACATGCATGCCCATCTGAGTCTTTCTTCCTTTTTCGGGTGGATGTACCCAGATCACACTTCCTTATTTTTGTCTCTTAATTTGCATGCCCAGGAAGTTGCTTCTCCTTGGGGTCTTCATTCAGTTAACATTTTGATGTTAATAGGTGTGGACTATCAGGAAATGGCCTCTCCCTGGTGCTGCCAAATTATCATTTTTAGAGAGTCAATGAAATAATTGTTGAATCATAAGAAAACCAATAAGTATTTTAGTCTTCAATTTGCTAATTCATTTTCAAAAATATAGTCAACTTTGTAGTTCCGAGGATGTTAGGATTCTGTACATCTTCAAGAGAAAAGAAAATGGGCAAAGAACCAGTTTTCATGGAGGTCTTCTTAGAAAATATTAAGTTTCAGGCCACTGCTGGAACAAGCGGCTATATCCCAATGCATCACATCATATTCATCTCCATCTCCAGATAGATATGTATTATATCATTGCTGGCTCATAACTGTGACCATGATTCATCAATAAAATAAGTTATTATGTTGAGTGTGATATGTTTACCATGGGACAAGTTAGGATAGGTATCCAACATTCACACATATTCTCTACCTTAATACTTAAGAAGTTCATCCTCATTTCTCCAGAAAAAACTATTTTTTGAGTTAGATTAAAAAATTGAAAATTGTATTCACTGAATGAGGCTAATTCTCCAAAAATAAAGCAAATGAACTACTAAATGAGTCAACAAAGAGAATGGCCATCTATTGATATCACGTGTGGTTGGTTTTGACTTGAGAGTTGCAAAACAACTGGGTGTGCCTCACTGAAGTTTGCCAGGCTCTCACTTAGATGTTTGCGTCTACAAATGTATGACTATCTTCATAGCAAAATCATATGTTAATAAAAGTGCAGCAACAACACTATTAAATTTTGTTATTGCAAATAAAGATTTTTATTAGTGTTAATGGTAGCTAAAATGTGTAAATATTATTTTGCATATAAATATTTAACAACTGTTTTGAAGTATCGATTAAGTGGAAGGTGGTAAAGGTGCCATAGTCAACAAGACAAATAAAATTCCTGCTTTCATTCTAGTTTGGGAACTCAACTAATCTTCAAATAGATAACAACAAGCATTTATCAGCTAATAAAAGATACTATGGGAAAAAAAGCCAAGAGTTAGAATGTGATTATTAGTATAATTTGTATTTTGGAGCCCAGACTTACTGTAATTAGAATTTCCCAAAAGAGATCTGCCTTTGCTCTCTTTTAATATTATTTTTCTATTTCATTTTAAGCTTATTTCCTCCACTTAAAACAGTTAAAATGCCAACGTTACATGTTTCAAAGTACAGAAATTAGGAAATTGCAGACATTATGCCAGCAAAATACTAAGATCCAATGTAAATTGGAAATTATCTAAGCTATGCTCTCTCTTAAACTTTGCACTTTCACCCCAGGCTAGATTCAAATTGTCATTAATTGCATTCTGTCAACTTTTGAGTTAGATCAGGTAGTCTTTATTTTGCAAGCCAGGATGCTATTTTATGATGCTGCACAGTGCTTACTGCTTGCTACCTTCTACCCTGAAGGGAACTGCAGTTTCAGGAATGGGTTGACATATCAATTAGTTTGTAATCAGTGTATAACGTCCTTTGAGCATTTGAGGCCAGATTCTACTGTTATTTAGAAAGTCAATAGAAAGTTCTTCTGGAATACAGTCTGTAGGACACAGAACAAGATGAGAAACTAGAACTTATTGTAACCTGGAAAATGACTATTGTCTCCAAGCCAGATCTTCTTGACTAGTTATTTTCCCAGAGGAAAGGATCCTCATTGCTTCCTGTGGGCAAGTCTGTAAGCAGAAGCACTAGTCCTGGCCGATCCCACCAAGGAAAGACCATGCCATCCCTGCTTGCACATGTGTGGCAAGTATATTCTGGCCCGGCAATTGCCAAGCAAGCAACTTACTGATTCTCAAATCAGAAGATAAGCCTAGAAAGGATCTTACGTTCATCTAATTTAGCTTCCGTAATACAACGTTTTGTGTGCTGACTTGACCCAGCTTTGAGGCCCTGGCTAGAGGCCAGTTGTTACCTTTCTTGAGTAGTCAATTAAGTTCACATCTCAACCACTTCCCTTATCTGACTCTCACACTCCAGGCTACTGTGCACCTGCCCTAATTGCCCCACGGCCAGGTACCAGATAACAAGAGGCAAACCTTATGACCAGAGCCAGCTGATATTATGCAAATTAGCCAATACTGAACTTGTTTGCCCTGCGTCACCCTTTTCTTCTTGCAGAAACCACAAAAAAAGGTGCTTGTTCACAGCATCCCATTCTTCCCCTGCCTCGTGTTTCCCTCATTCCCAGTGTGGCAAGGCTGTGTTTTTCCCAGGGAAATGTGAATAACAAAACTATGAAACTCTTTCTGGTTTCTCTCTTTTGATGTGCATCTGGCCTCACCATACCTCACTCAGGGTAACATGGTTAACACTACCTCTTCATCTTCTCAAAGAGAAAAGGAATATACAGACAAGACAGGTGAATTGCCTAAGGTCTCATAGGTAGTTCTTGGCACAGGTGGATCCAGAACTCAGATTTCTGATTAAAACCTCCTAGTTTACTGTTCTTTTCTTTAAGTTTCACATGAAAAGTAGTGGTCACCAGAGAATAAAAACATAATAAAATAGTCATAATATCCCTAATTTACTGAGCAACTACTGGAACTTTTTTTATTGTGTTTGCCACCGTATATACACAATAATTCTCCAAGGTGTATATTATAAAACTTTAGAAAACTGAGACAGAGAGGGGAATCGGCTTTTGATCATGATGCCATTTTCTACTTCATCATATAAAAAGCAATTCACAGCTCAAATACCAAAGTTTCCAAATCAGTACAACAGCCATCACCTTCCTCAAATGATATGAAGCCCATTGTTAAAAAATAAAAATAAAAGTATGGGCTACAGTTCAGATATATTTAAAGGCCAACCACTCATAACAGTGTAATTAAAATTTGACTTGTCCTGACTTCCCCCAAACACTAGCTCTAATCATAAATGAAACAGAAAATGTAAGCTTTATATCCTTGTCAGCATGATTCAGTGAAATTAAACCAATCAGCTATAGACAGATCAGCTTAAACAGCTCGACTTGCCCTAAAAAAGAATATTAATGTGTAACAGCCAATCACAGAAAAGGTCAAAATACCTCCTCTTACTTGCTTTATAAATTGTGCTGTAACTGCTCTGAGCAGGGCTTCTTATCACTTTTGGTTTGAGATCTCCTGGTTTGTGAACCAAGAGTATGCACAAGAAACTTTTAAAATTTTTCTACCTTGCTCTGAATATATTTTTGACATCATAAAAATCAAAGATTCTTCTTTGTACACTGGAGAAAGAGGAAAAATCAAAGACAGAGAAAATAAATGATATAATACTTGTGAACTGTTTAATTTTAATGGATCCACAGAGGAAAACTAGTATAATTTTACATGAGAATATGTGCTATCTATTCCTCCCTCTTTTCCTATATTTATATGTATCTTAGACCTCTTTTTTCTTATATTTATTGATTTTTTGTGATATGCCAGGCCCTGTTCCAACTACTTTATTTGTAATCCTCACAACAACCCAATGGTGTATTATAATTATCCCCATTTTACAGATGAGGAAATGGAGGGACTCAGCTACTAAGCCAAGGAGTGTGGCTCCAGAACCTACCCTCTGAGCCACTATACTTGTCCTTTTATGTTACGCATGCTCAGAAATCTGATGTATCTGGCATTTTATCCAGTGAAGACATCCAAACTAAAGTTCAGGGAAGACTAGAGATTATAAATAATTTCACCACAGTTGTCCAAAATTGTCTCTATAATATCCCCAAAGTATGTTTCTACTTTCTGAAAGTCAGAATGGAGAGAAAGCTCTTACTGAACTGTTATTTGAATCCGAGCTATGGATAAAGTGGAAACCGAAGGATTCTCTTAAGAACCAAATTCCCTAGTTATCTGGGGAAGGTGGAGATGGACTTTGGAAGAAAACATTTTCTCTGCTGTGACACTGGAAAGTCTATCACTCATTTCAAAGCGGAGAGTAAAGTCATGCTCGATATTGGTGCAGACTGGATTGTAGCAGATTTGTGAGTAGGGCTTTTTCACTGGGAATGTAATGAATCTTTAGAAAGGAAAGTGGAAAGACAGCTGTCTTTGGAGTCAGGAGCCAGTTTCTCTTGTGCCTACTTATTCGGGCTGTGGTTTTCTCCTCTGAGTTTTTAAATTGTTAAGATTTATAGAGGATGCTGGACAACTGAAATATAAAGAACGGAATAGAGGACCTAATGGCTATAGGAAGTACCTCTTTGGCCTAGAGGAGATACGGAATTGTGACAGAAAGAGAAACAAGGTGATAAACACCAAGGAGAGAGGAATACACTCTCTGGCAGCATCAAAGAGGCTTTCCAGGCACAATTGCTTTGACCCAGCTGCATGCAATGCCCAAGCTGTTAAGTGTGGAGCTTCTCAGGAAGCAAATATGCCTCTAACTGCTCTTGTTTTGCTCCTCTATCAGCTTTTGCAAGACTTGAGGCTAACTGGACAATTTAATGGCCAATAAGAGTTCTCTTAACAAAAAAATAAGTAAAGAGTTTTCTACAAAAATATTGTAGCTCTCCCTACATTCAGATTTTCTCTAGGGTAGGAGTCAACAAACTACATCCCAGAGACCAAACCACTTCTCTTCCTGATTTGGTAAATAAAACGTTTTATTGGGACACAATCACACCTATTCGTTTACCCATGGCTCATTTCAACAACAGCAGAGTTGTGAAGGTGAGACAGAAACCGTATGAGCCACAGAGCAAAAGTGCTTACTGTGGAGCCCTTTTTAGAGTAAGTTTGCTCACTCCTGCTTTAGGAGATCTTAAAGGTAACTCTGGCTCAAGGGATTCCTGTATTACTTGTCCTCCTAAACTACAGAGGTACCAACATGGTCAGTGGCATCTTCTCAATACTTACTCACTCATAGTCCAAGGGTATTCTCAAGATCAAACATGTCTCAGGGGAATATACATTCTTTCCACTACATCAGGCTTCTAACAACTGTATCACCTGATTATCCTTCTTTCTGCAGTTTGCTACACAGTGCTCACATCTCTGATATTACCTCAGTTCTGACAAGAGATGCAGGGATGTGATTTATAGCAAAGCAAGCAATCATAAAAAATACCCCAAATGAGCCTCAGTGTAGCTCAAATATTTATGCAAACTTTCATGATAACTCATGTTAACCAGTTTGGTGAAATATTATTAGATGGAAAGTAATCTACTTTTCTTTCACTCAACAAGAGTTCTGTTACAAAATTATATAACGTGCCTTCATTAGCAGAAATTATTCTATAACAATATAGCAAACTTTAAGTAGGTAGACTAAATTTAGACATTAAAAATTTCTGGGGAACCATCATTAGAAAACCCATACATGGCATCCACAGCTGTTGACTGATACTCTATTCCCTTTTCTTAGAATAAAGTCACTTTTTGCTGCTTGCACCTTCTGTTTCCCAGGACTCTTCCTCAGACACAAGATCTTACAAGATACTAGGAGCTCTTTCAATTCTTCCTTAAACAAATATTCATTACTCCTCTGTTCTTCAAACAAGGCTCTCAATTTATTTCCTCCCCTTATTTCTGTCTTTGCTAAGATTTCGCTAGGAAGCAACTGGCCTAGTTTTCTATGTTGCCTGTCCAGTTTCCTCCTCACAGGCGGGCTTTTAAACCCCAGGAAAAGGAGCACTCCATGAATTCACCATCAGATCCTTGGTGAAATGCACAAAATCCCTTTTACTGTATACAGTTACACTCTTATCTTTTCTGTCTTTTTGTTTAACCTTTTATCTTCTCTGGAATGCTGTGCCATCATCAAGTTCTGGGTTACCACCCCATTGGTTAGATAATTTCATTGATCAAAATAAGAAGATAAGCTTTTATTTTAATGGAATGGAATGCAATATATCTAAAAAGAGCAGATATGAAAATATTAGTGTCCCACTTATTAGAGTACACACAGTTTTAGATATCATTGCATGTGTATTATACTATGTGTTTTATACATACACATACACATGTATAATCTCTATAATATAAAATAATATTTTTGTTGGCTAACATCAAATATATTTAGAAGCTAATGTTCAGGTGCCTTTCTTCCTGTTCCTACCTTATTTTTAAAAGTTCTTCCTTCAGTTCATCATTACATTAGGAGTTATATTAGATGAGTCAGGCTTTAAGACTCCAGATAATATTTGAGAGCCAAAAGTCACCCTTGAGGACTACTTTGTTATTTTAATTGTTCCTTTAGATCAATTTAGTTGAACAACTGTTATATCTGTTTTTGGCCTAACACAGGAGGAAATTTTTACAATGTAAAATAAAATGCCACCGAAGTGTTAGAAATTTACTTACTAATTAATGTCCTTATATTTATAAATTAATCATGTAATGGCTACCTCAATATAACTTTGAAATGAACATTGATTTAACATTTATAACTCTCTTATTCATAATGCACACGCTTAATTAGGTCATTGTTTTTAAGCAACTAAGTAAATTATTCTTTGAAACTGAAGTAATATATTTGAGAAGCAAGTTTAAACAAATAATATTTTCAAAGAATTGAAAACAGCATTTTTCCACTGATGTAGAAATCCACAGTCTCTCTCAACTATTGCAGATAATGGCAATGACAATCCAGTCAAATGAACTTAATTACATTCCGATACGATAGTAATTTGTGGTTCATGAGACAATGCACAGCTAAGACTCTGGCTTTTATGAACACCTTTTATCATTTGTTCCTAAAACTCCAATTAACTGACTTGGTAAAACTGTATTTTTTTAAAAATTTGTCAATAACATAATGAGTTTTCTATCACTGAAAAAATCCTTTGTTTTCTTTTTCAAATAGATCACAGTACAATCCTGACTTTTATCTTCACATTTTCAAGACCCACATTTGTCATTCATCAGTGACATTACTGAATCTTGTTCTCTTTGTTTGATTGCAACTTGAATTAGATGATTTCTGGGGACCCTTTCAATTTTTAAAATTCTTACTCTAACTCATAAGACACTATGACCTGGATCTGCCTGTCTCTGTAAACTCCCCAATGCCACTCCCTACCTGGGTCATGAGGCCCCAGTCATGGGTTGGCCAACATCCCCAACAGACATCAAGCTGCTCCCCACATGATGCCCTTGCCCAGGTTCTTCCATTCATCTTGAACACTCTTTCCTTGCTCCACCTTGCTAGATCCTGCATACTAACCAGACCTCACCTAAATGCACGCTCTTCAGGAAAGCTTTCATTGACCTTCCTTACTTAAGTAGACCCCACCCTACTCTCTATCCTAAGACCTTGTCTCCTACTTTCCTTCCATACATCAAAATATGCCCCATATTCCCCAACAAAGTAATTTTGTCTTACTAGACAAAGTTCCATGAGAACAAAAAACTTTTCTGTATTATTTTATCATTATTTTCTCATCAGAGGGCATAGTTTTTGGTATGTAGGATAGCAATAAATTTTTGTTTAAATAAGTTATTGAAGTAATCATTGAATTATGTCAGTTAAATTGGTTAATGCCTTTGAAAGTTAAATGCCTTTGAAAAATCTATTTAAAGGTATTCCTTCTACCATGCCTATCTCCTGCTCTCAGATTCAGGTTGGAGGACAGGATTTTACAATTGTCTCTTTATCCTATAATATTCAGTGACCAAATGTTAAATCAAGATGCTGGCTATTTCCTTTTCCATTTTGCAGTCATCTAGTCGTGGGCTTTCTTCTTTATTGTTTCATTTTCAAAGTAGCCTCCTAATTAATTTATTTATTAATATCGGCAGTAAGCTCTTATTATGTATTAAGCATTATTCTAAATGCAAAGAAAATAGCAATTAATAAAACAGACAAAAATCTTTGCTTTCATGAAGTTTCCACTCAAATAAGTTTCTAAACATAAACTTCCTTAAAGAATAAGAATATATGTTATTAGCCTTTATTTCCCTAGAAGCATCTGGTATGAGGTCTCACACACAATGAACAAATCAAAATCAAAATGTTTTTTGAAATAAAATGAGATGTTAACCAGAGTAAATACGCAAGTTTAAAAAAAGCACACAAATTAGAAAGAAAACAGTAAAATTACCTTTGTAAAATGGATATAATATTGTGTATAGGAAATTCACTGAGATTCTACACACACACCCTCACAAAATTGTTAGAACTAACATATAAATTTAACAAAGCAACATAATATAATGTTAACACATAATAATAATCGGTTGCATTGCTGGACACTAACAATAAGCAATCTGAAAAGGTAATTACAAAAGCACATTTATTTACAACAGGATCAAAAAGAATAAGATACTTAGGAATTAACCTAGAAGGGGAAAGACTTCTACAATAAAAATTATAAAAGCATTGTCAAAGGAAATTAAAGAAGTCATAAATAAATATAAACACATCTCATGTTCATAGGTTGGAAGACTTAATAAGCTGTTAATACTACTCAAAACAATCTATGGATTCAGTACAATTTCTATTAAAATGTCAATGAACTTTTTGCAGAAATAAAGAAATAGAAAAGCTCATCCTAAAATGCATATGCAATCTCAAGGGACCCCAATCAGCCTAAACAATCTTGAAAAAGAAGACTAAAGCTGGAGGATTCACCCTCAGTGATTTTAAAACTTACTACAAAGCTACAGTAACCCAAACAGTGAGGTACTGGCATAGAGACAGACATATAGTCCAATGGAATAGAATAGAGCCCAGAAATAAACTCTCACATATATGGTCCAATAATCTTTGACAGAATGTCAACTTATTCAATGGAGAAAGGATCATCTTTTTTAACAAATAGTCCTAGGAAAACTGGTTATCTATGTACAAAATAATTAAGTTGAATCTTTATATAACATTGAATTTAAAAAATAATTTAAAATGGATCAGAGACCTAAATTTAACACCTAAAACTATTAAATTACATTAAAAAAAGGGCAAAGGGTTTACAGTATTCAATTTAAAAGTGATTTCTAATGTAGATTACGGGTTGATGGGTGCAGCAAACCACGATGGCACATGTACACCTATGTAACAAACCTGCACGTTCTGCATATGTATCCCAGAACTTGAAGTACAATTAAAAATAAATAAAGTAAAATAAAGTAATAATAATAAAATACAAAAGAGTTCAGACAACAAAAAAATAAAATAAATAAAGGTGATTTCTTAGATATCACATTTAGGATATTATTTTAAAGATATACTTTTAAAAAATCTTTTTAAAAAGGCATACGCCGGCTGGGAGCAGTGGCTCATACCTAAAAAATATTTTTAAAAAGGCATAAGTGGGCTGGGAGCAGTGGCTCACGCCTGTAATCCCAGCACTTTGGGAGGCCGTGGTGTGCAGATCACAAGGTCTGGAGTTCGAGACCAGCCTGGGCAACACGGCGAAATCCCGGCTCTATTAAAATACAAAAACATTGGCTAGGCATGGCGGCGTATGCCTGCAATCCCAGCTACTCAGGAGGCTGAAGCAGGAGAATTGCTTGAACCCAGGAGATGGAGGTTGCTGTGAGTGGAGATCATGCCATTGCACTCCAGCCTCGGTGATGGAGAAAGGCTCCATCTCAAAAACATAAATAAAGTAAAATAAAATAAAATAAAATGGCATACAGGCAACAAAAGAAAAAATTAAACTTCATGAAATTTTTGAAATCTGTGTACATTAAAATACACTATCAACAGAGTAAAGGAGCAGAAAACAATGGAATAAAATATTGCAAATCATGCATTTTATTTAAAAAAATCCTAGAATATATAGAGTACTCCTAAAACTCAACAGTGAAAGGCAAACAACTTGATTAAAAAATGAGCAAAGAACTTGAATAAAAATTTCTGCAAAGATGACATACAAATGGCCAATGAGCACATGAAAAGATGCTCAACAATATAAATCATTAGAAAAATGCAAATAAAAGGAGACACTGGCAACCAAAGCAAACATGGCCAAAAGGGATCACACCAAATTTAAAAGCTTCTGCACAGCAAAGGTTACAATCAACAAAGTGAAGAGACAACCCACAGAAAATATTTGCAAAATACTCCTGTGACAAGGGATTAATAACCAGAATATATAAAGATTTCAAACAACTCTATAGGAAAAAAATTAATAATATGATTAAAAAAAAATGGGCAAGAGAGTTGAATAGACATTTCTCAAAAGAAGATATAAAAGTTATAAAAGTGGCAAACAGGCATATGAAAATGTGCTCAACATCACTGATCATCAGAGAAATGCAAATCAAAACTACAATGAGATATAATCCCACCCCAGTTAACGTGGCTTGTATCCAAAAGATAGGCAATAATAAATGCTAGTGAGGATGTGGAGAAAAGGAAACTCTGGTACACTGTGGATGGGAATGTAAATTAGTACAACCACTATAAAAAAAGTTTGGAAGTTTCTCAAAAAATTAAAAATTGAGTTACCATATGATCCAGCAATCTCAGTGCTGGGTGTATACCTAAAAACAAAGGAAATTAGTATATCAAAGAGATATCTGCACTCCTATGTTTGTTGCAGCACTGTTTAAAATAGCTAAGATTTGGAAGCAAACTAAGTGTTCATCAACAGATAAATGGATAAAGAAAATTTTGTACATCTACACAATAGAGTACTATTTAACCATACAAAAGAATGAGATTCAGTCATTTGCAACAACATGGATGGAACTGAAGATTACTGTGTTAAGTGAAATAAGTCAGGCACAGAAAGACAAATATCACATATTCTCACTTATTTGTGGGATTTAAAGATAAATCAATTGAACTCATGGACATAGAGAGTAGAACTATTGCTACCAGAGGCTGGGAAGAGTAGTGGGGGTTGTAGGGGAGTTGGGGATGGTTAATGGGTCCAAAAAAAAGAAAAAATAAATGAGACCTACTATTAGGGTGACTATAATCAATAATAATTGTATTTTTAAAATAACTTTAAAATATAATTGGATTATTTAACACAAAGGATAAATGCTTGAGAGGATGGATACCCTACTCTGGATGATGTTGTTGTTTTAAGAGTTAAAGAATGAGGAAAGAAACACAAAAAGTGGCTCAACAGTCAAATACTGCTGAGGACTTCCGGCCGATTTCAGTCAGGAGCATTCTCTTACAGACTAAGAGTATTTATTGGTTTCAGGGTGACAGAGTTATCCTGCAACCCAGGCCTGGAATGTTTCTGTGTGGGGGAGAAGTTTACGGCGGAGTTGGAATGTCTCTGGTTAGAGGGGAGGTTATCAATCCAATCTGTCAATCCATCCCTATAGTTATACAAAGGACCAGGACCAGGGGGCGTGTTCTTTCTGGCTACTTCCTGCTGACCAGGGGACGGAGAGTTTCCACTGTTGGTGGAAATGTAGAATAGTATAGCCACTGTGGAAAGTAGTACGGAAGTTCCTCACAACATTAAAAATAGAATTACTATATTATGCAGCAAGTTCACATCTGGATACACACAAAAAGATGGAAGCAACAGAAGTATCCATTGAAAGATGAATAGATAAGCAAAATGTTATACATACATACAACAAACTATTATTCAGCCTTAAAAAGGAAGGAAATTTTGACACATGCTACAAGGTGGATGAACTTTGAGGACATCATGCTAAGTGAAATAAGCCAGCCGCAAAAAGACAAATACTGTATTATTCCACTTATATGAGTGTATTAGTTAAGGTTCTCCAGAGGAACAGAATAGTATACACGTATATATTAAAGGGAGTCTATTAAGGAAAACTGACTCACAGGATCACAAGGTGAAGCCCCACAATACACCGTCTGCAAGCTGAGGAGGTAGGAAAGCAGTAGTGGCTCAGTCTGAGTCCAAAAGCCTCAAAAGTAAGGAAGCCAACAGTGCAGCCTTCAGTCTGTGGCCAAAGGCCCCAGAGCTCCCCGCAAACTACAGGTGTTTAAGTCCAAGAGTCTAAAGGCCAAAGAACCTGGAGTCTGCTGTCCAAGGGGAGGAAGCATCCAGCAGGGGAGAAAAATGAAAGCCAGAACTCAGCAAGCCAGTTTTTCCCTTCTTCCTTTGTCTGGTTTGTTCCAGCCACACTGGCAGCTGATTGGATGGTGCCCACCCACACGGAGGGTGGGTCTTCACCTCCCAGTCCACTGATTCAAATGATAATCTCCTCTGTCAATACCCTCACGGATACACCCAGAAACCACACTTTACCAGCTATCTAGGCATCCTTCATCCTTCAAATCCAATCAAGTTGACACCTAATATTATGAAGTAGCTAAAGTAGTCAAAATCATACAGACAGAAAATAGAATGGTGGTTTCCAAGGGCTGGAAGGGGGCGGGAAATGGGGAGTTATTGTTTCATGAGTTCAGAGTTTTACTGTTATAAGAAGAAAAGCGTTATAAAGATGAATGGTAATAATGGTTGCAGGAATATTCTGAATGTATTTAATACCACTGAACTACATACTTAAAAATAAGATGTAAATTTTGTATTATGTATATTTTACCACAATAAAAAATAGATTATGAAAAACAACATAATAAAACATAACAAAATCAAATAGAAACTGCTAATCTTGCAAACGGAGATCAAACAGCTTCAAATGAGATTTGGAGAGCCATGACTCAGATTAACATATAGGATATTGTTTTTCACTGTTCTCATCACCACCTCCCTCCATTCATCCCCTTCCAGCACATACAAAAACACTGAATATCCGGCTGGGCGCGGCGGCTCACGCTTGTAATCCCAGCACTTTGGGAGGCCGAGGCGGGGTTATTACCTGAGGTCGGGAGTTTGAGACCAGCCTGACCAACATGGCGAAACCCCGTCTCTACTAAAAATACAAAATTAGCCGGATGTGGTGGCACATGCCTGTAATTCCAGCTACTCCGGAGGCTGAGGCAGGAGAATCTCTTGAACCCAGGAGGCAGATGTTGAAGTGAGCCGAGATTGCGCCACTGCGCTCCAGCCTGGGCAATAAGAGTGAAAGTCTGTCTAGAAAAAATTTAAAAAATAAAAAATAAATAAATAATTAAAAACATCGAATATCTCATTAAGTACAGGGCCCTGTACATTCCGCTTCCACCACGGCTTTACTTCTGTTCTTACTGCCACAACTCAACCCACATTCTAGACCCCTTTGACTCATTCTCAATCTCTATAGCAAAATAACTTTCAATGTGCCCAGTTCTTCCAATCCATTTTATACTGTGTTGTCAGATTAATGTTCCTGATTCCTAGTTTTCATCACTTTAGTAGTCTTCCCAATGTCTTCAGTGTCTTTCTACTGCTTGTCTAATTCTGTTTACACCTGAATCTATTGATCAAGAGTCCCCAAAGTATAATCTGAAATTATTTTTTTCTTTGTTTTCAGAGACAGAGTTTCACTCTGTTGCTAAGGCTGGAGTGCAGTGGTACAATCACAGGTCTCTGTAACCTGGAACTCCTGGGTCAAGCAGTTCTTCCAACCTCAGCCTTTCGAGCAGCTAGGACCATTGGCACACACCACTATGCCCAGCGGATTTTTAAAAAATCGTTTCCTAGAGAAAGGATCTCACTGTGTTGCCCAGGCTGGTCTCTAAGTCCTGGACTGAAGTGATCCTCCTATCTTGGCCTCCTAAGGTGCCAGGATTACACGGGCAAGCCACTGTACCTGGCCTGAAATTACTTTTTAAGCTTACGTTTTACCATTTTTCTTTGAATTTTTTATAATGTATCTAACTAGAACTACATTACCCAATCCTCTTCTTACTGACCTGTCATAACACACACTCATGTACACATACACATTTTTAAAATTCCCATTGGAAAAATGATAACTGTATTTATTAAAGACACAGATACCACATTGCTTGTCTCATAGAGTTGTTACTAGAATTAAATGACTTGGTACATACAAAGCTCCTACAACAGTGAGTGACTGAAAATATACTCTCAAGAAACATTACATAGTGTCAAAATTCTACTAATTTTTCAGAAATGGGAAGCCTCTTTAACCTCCCCAAATGGATGTGATCTTTTCTTTTCTTTGAACCTGTCTGGTATTTTGTGGGCCATCTTATGGCATTTAATATGTTCTCTCTCATTTTTTCTCAAGCCTGTGATTCCCTTTTCTTACAATATTAAATCCCTTAAAATTAGATAATCTGTATAACTAATCTTTATATACAGTTTCTAAAATAACAACTAGTACATACTTAGAGGTTAATACTAAATTTTTAAGTAAAGAGTACTGTTACTGGAAAAAGAGCTTGTTTTACATATTTATAAACTTTCTGTGTTCTATATCTTACCTACATATATTTTAAATCAGTGGTTCTCAATGGCAGATTGGGATCCTTTATATAAAAATTATTTTCATAATAACTCTAAGACATTGTTTGTCCTTTTCATTCTTATTCTCTCACAACTATTCAGTGAAGTTTTCCCGAGACTACACAATGTGTGATAATGTTGGTAATGTGATAATAGAACAGATTGAACACAGAAGCAAGTATGAGAACTTAACTGTCTTCTCTTAAACATTTAAAGAAGCATTTACATCTTTAGAAACACCACATTTCAGAAGAGATGCTTTAATTTGTTTAATTTAATTTCAGACTGCTTTAGTCTGGTTAATTCCATGGGCTTAAAACCCGCTATCTGGTTATTAGTGTCCACAAATCAAGTGCTGAAGATAAAGACGAGCAGGAGTACCACTCTAAGAATTCGTTTAGGAGAGGCATATTTTGATCATGAAGAAAAGGAAAAGGGTATTTGGAAGAAGCAAAAAAATGTGAAAAATACTCAGTGTTATATCAAAATGCTTGAGTTATACTCTGATTTTCTACCTCTAGGTCATTTCAATTCTAAAATTTTCTAAGGCATTATGCGCAATTGGATTGACAATGAGTTTGAAATCGGAGAAGGTATAAGTTGGAATTGTGGCTATTTATATTTGGCCAAGTTCTTTAGAATCTTCAATTCTCTGTTTCATTAGTAATTGGAGATAATAATAATAATTGCCAACACAAATTATTTACTTCCTGCTAAAAGTTTTAGTCTTCATTTAATTTTTAAAACACAATAAAAGATAAGACAGACATTACTATTATTGTTCTCAATTTACAAATAAGAAAAAGTAATGAGGCAAAGGAACACAGATGATTAGTCTCTTAGAAGAGATTTAAATCTGGGCAATCTGGGTGCTCTAACTTAAGAAACTTCACTCAACCGGTTACTTATAAAAAGTACAAATGTATTAATATTTACAAAGCTCATATAAATAAATAAATAAATAAACTCTATCTGTTTTGGAGAAAATCTTTTGTAAACTTAAAAAAATACCTAAATGATAATTATTATGGCTTTAAGTTTTCTATTTATTTCCTGTGATGTCATTTTCTTCCAAAATATAAGTTTATTGATATTTATGCCAGTGATTTTTGTTAATAAAATGCACGATATATAAGGGGCTTTGAGAAACCTTCCAGAAAAGGAACATTCTGTGTGTCTGTGTGTATGTGTGTGTGTGTGGTGTGGTGTGCATGTGTTTGTGTAATTAATCCAGTTTCTCAAAATTATTTAATAACGGAAACCTTTATACCTATAACATTCATTTCTAAACCAAAGTATTAGTATTCAGTAGAATGCATAAACTGACCTAAGCATTTACCCCATATTATTAAAAACTGTCATAAACAATGTTTTTAATTAATCTATACCTTTCCAGTAAGTAGATATAACATGATTCTCATGGTTTTTCTCCTTTACTGGAATATAATTTGATCTTAATTTTCAGCTTTTATAAATAACACTAATGTGAACATCCTTGAGTAGTTTTCCTCTGTATGGAGCATAAACCTTTTATAATAGCTTTTCAGCTCCATGTCAAACCAATTTGTAACAGTAGATGGGAATGTTCATTGTGCTATGTCCTTATTGTCCAGTGCTCATTAACCTTACTTAAAAACTCACAATTTTGTTTGTTTGATAGGCTTCAGAAATATGAATTCACTGTTTTTTTTATCATTTGAGCTTTCTGGTTATAAATGAATTTTTTTTTTAGTTTTATCAATTTGCATTTCCTCTTATGTAGTCTGCCTTTTTTGTATATGTTTATTGACACTGTGGTTTTCTAATTATTTTTTATAAGAGATTTATATATATAAATACATTTAGCCCCTTTTAGTCATATATATTTGTATTTATTGATTTGTGAAACACTCCTTGTCTATTCATTCTTTGACAGATAACAAATGTGTATATTTATGGGATACAATGTGATGTTTTGATGTATATATACAGTATTGGAAGATACAATTAAGATAATTAATATATTCATCACCATACTAATTTATCAACTTTTGTGGTAATGTTAAGAATCTCCTTTTTTAGAAATTTTGAAATATAAAAATCATTATTGTTAACTATGAACATCATGCAGTGCAACTAGAACATATTCCTCCAGTCTAATTGAAACTTTGTACCCTTTGATCTACATCTTCCCTTTCTTCCTCCTTTCCCCTACCTCATCCCAAGCCTCTGGTAACTACCTTTTCACTCTCTACTTCTATGATTTCCTCTGTTTTTAGATTTGCCATGCAAATCAGATCATATAAATGAGGTCATACAGACCATATTCGTCTTTCTGTGCTTGGCCTATTTCACTTAGCATTATGCTGTCCAGTTTTATCAATGTTTCCTGAATGACAGAATATCCTTATTGTCTAAGGCTGTATCGTATTACATCATGCATACATACCACATTTTTCTTTATCCATTCATTTGTTAATGGACACTTAAGATTGCTTCCATATCTTGACTATAGTGAATAATGCTGAAATCAATATGAGAGTGTAGATACCTCTTCAAAATACCAGTTTCAATTCCTTTGGATATATACACAGAAGTGGAATCTGCTGGATCAAACGGTAATTCTATTTTTAGTTTTTGAGTAAACACTATACCATCTTCCAAAATGGTTATTCTTACTAATAGTGTACAAGTATTCCCTTTTGTTCACATTCTCACCAACACATTACCATTCATCTTTTTGATAACAGCCATTCTGAAGCATATAAAGTTGTATCTCATTGTGGTTTTAATTTGTATTTCCCTGATAGTTAGAGACTTTTAAGCATTTTAACATATTTTTGGCCCTTCACATTGCTTATTTGGAGAAATGCCTGTTAAGATCTTTTGTCCATCTTTGAATTATTTGATTTCTTGATGTTGACTTGTTTGAGCACCTTACATAGACCCCTTATCAAATGTATGGTTTGCAAATATTTTCCCTCAATACTTGGTTTGTCTCTTCAATCTCTTGTTTCCTTTGCTGTGCAGAAGCATTTTTTATTATGATGTAATCCCATTTGTCTATTTTTGCTTTTGTTGCCTTTGCTTTTAGAACTCTATCCAAGAAATAATTTCCAAGACCAACGTCAAGGAGGTTTTTGTATGTGTTCTCTCCTAGTAGTTTTACAATTTCAGATCTTAAATGTAAATATGTTATCTGTTTTAGGTTTATTTTTGTATATGTTGTGAAATAAAGGTCCAGTTTTATTTTTATTTATGTGACTATCATGTTTTCACAACACTATTTATTGAAAAGACTGCCATTCCCCCATTGTATGTTTTTGAAACCTTTAATAAAAATCAATTGACTGCAAATAATTAAGTTTATTTCTGGGCTTCCTTTCTTTTCCATTGGTCTATGTCTTTTCCATTAGTCTACTTTTATGCCAGTGCAATGCTGTTTTGATTATCTCATAATATATTATGAGATAAATAAGTGTGATGCCTACAGCTTTGTTCTTTTAGCTCAAGATTCCTTTAGCTATTCAGAATCTTTTCTGGTTTTAACCTAATTTTGAATTTTTTTTCTATTTCTGTGAAAAAAATGACACTAGAATTTTGAGAGAAATTTTATTGAATTTGTAGATCATGCTGGGTATTAGGGACATCATATTAATTCTTTCAATCCATGAACATGGGATAGCTTTCCATTTATTTGTGACTTCTTCAATTTCTTTCATCAATGTTTTATACTTTTCAGTGTACACATCTTTTATTTTCTTGGTTAAATTTACTCCTAAGTGGTTTTTATGCTACTTGTGAAAGAAAACTAAATCTTGAGGCCCCCAAATCACTAAGCTAAAGGGAAAAGTCAACCTGGGAACTGCTTAGGGCCAACCTGCCTCCCATTCTATTCAAAGTCACCCCTCTGTTCATTGAGATAAATGAATATCTGATTCCCTCCTTTTGAGAGGATAATCAGAAATTCAAAATAATGCAATAATTGGTCTCTTATCTACCTATGACCTGGAAGACCTCTCCCCACTTCAAGTCTTCCCACTTTTGCTTCGAGTTGTCTCACCTTTCCAGACCAAACCAATGTTTAGCTTGCATATGTTGATTGATGTCTCATGTCTCCCTAGAATATGTAAAACCAAACTGCACTCTGACCACAGAGGGCAATCTGGGTGGTCTAACTTAAGAACTCTCTCTCAAACAGTTAATTATAAAAAGTAAAAAATTCTTGATTTGTTCATACATTGCTCTCCTTACATCGATAAGCCTCTTTGTAATGGGTTGTTTTTTTTTTTTTTTTTTTTTTTTTTTTTTTTTTTTTTCTTTTTTTTTCTTTAGTTTTGCGTCAGATGAATCTTTTATCCATTTTATTAGCTTTGGATTTCAGAGATTTATCTTCTTCTTTTATATGGGACGTATTTCTCTGTTTCATTTTCCTTGATTCTCTGTATTGATTTCTGCACATTATGTAAAAGGACTACCTCTTCCAAATTTGTTAGGCTGTGCTTGTGTAGAAGATTATCCTCCCTAACCACCCCAGCCAGAGATTCTAAGTGCCTCTAAACACTCTTTGCTTGTCCAACCTGATGCCTTTGTTCTTGGTGGCCCACAAGAAATTAGAGAATGAAAAGTTGTGCTATTACCTTGAGAGTAGTGTAATAGAAGCCAGTATCTTGGAATGCAGCTGTAGACATTGGCGTACGGGATGTATGTTTCACTTTCTCCTCTCCTTGCAGAGAAGTTGAGAGGTAGAGTTTATCTTCTACTTATTCTGCCCTACACTAAGGAGAGAATCTGAGGCAGATATATATTCTTTTTATCAGACTGCTCATTTTCAACCTGGGGAGATAGCTGCTTAGTGTTTGAAAGTTTATTTGTCACCATTGTGTTTTTTGTGGTCTAGGAGACTCAGGAATGCAGAGCTCTGACAAGTTCCAGAGCTAGGTGACTTAGGAGCCAGTCCTTCGGATGAAGGCTGTAAAAGCTGGGGCACTGGATGCATGCAGAAACTACTTCCAGAGAAAATCTGCAGATCTGGAGGTATTTCTGGAACAAGCCAGGGAAAAAAGTGATGGGAGTGCCCAATCTCTGGTTCAAGCAAACAGAAGTCTCACACCCTCCTAGCCAGAAGATACTCCTTGTCTGGAGTTATCACTGAAGTCAGCAGAGAAGGCACAAGCAGTGTCTCCTCTCTCTTTCAGGCACATGTAGATTCCTCAGCCTCCCTAAATGAGAAATTAGTGAACTTTATCTCAAGAATTTATTTAAGGTGGAAGCCAGAGAAGAGGATGAAAAGATGTTCTCCCCCCTATTCTTGCTGTATGAGACCTCCAGTCACTCTTCATGGAGAGTTTCTAGAGCTGGAATTATCATTGGAGCAAGCCAGGGAAGAAGGTATGAGGAGTAGCTTCCCTCCCGTTTATGCTCAAAGGGCTTTATTCTTTATTTGCTAGGTAAGCTTCCAGATAGTGGCTCAATGGAGGCAAGAACAACAGGGAACTGATAGGAAAGCGTGTGGTCAAACTCTTTTCAGAAGAAAAGTAGAAGCTAGGCTGATCCCAGGGTCTGTAGCAGCTGGGAGTGCTCATATGGTTCAAAACCCCTTTGTTCTTAGTGATTGAAGGAAATCCTTCAATATCCTATTCTTGCCTTTCCTCAAGCATAATGATTTAAGATCCAACCCCTTTGACAGGGACTTTAAAATTTGGGTACTACATGTTTTTCACCCTTCAATAAAAAGTGGGGAGTTGGGGTTTCCTTCTCAATTATAAGGTGCTGTGCTCAGGGTGGAGTTTCATGCATGAGTGTTTCTCCACTTTTTCTACTCATTTTGATATGGATATTTTCTCAGGCTTTGTGTAGGAGTCTTTCAACTGCATTCTGGCTTTCTCTCTGAAAGAACTGATCCATGTGTAGGTGTTTACTTGATGTGTCTGTGGGAAGAAAAATGGTCAGGAGCCTCCTATTCTGCCATGTTTCTGAATTTTCTCTCCTCTTGTCAATTAATTTTGTACTGTGTGTTTTAATTTGTAGAATTGCATGTGAGTTAAATTGTTCTGCATTTCTCACTACTTTTTTTTCTATTGCTCTTATAAAGTTGACCCTATAGTCACTATTCACTTCCCTTTTCTAGTACAATTTTTAAATCTCATCGTTTAGTCAATAATTCTGAAACTAGTATAAAAATAAAATAAGGTAAAACCCCAACAGAAAGCAACAATACTAGCCACTAATTGGGTTCCTTATATGTGCCAGACACTATTCAGGATCTCGAGTTGTAGAAATAAATCTGATATTGTCTACCCTCAGGCAATGTAAATTCTAAAGAAAGAAAGAACAAAGTATTTAATAACATCAAAATGATTTTAAATTCATTACTCTATTAGTATATCTGTGTTGCTATTTTCACTTGAATATTATTATATTGTACTTCCAAATCTGCTATTAGTCATAGATGAGATCCTTGAGGGTTTTGATATATAGGTGATTATCATTATTCATAGTACCTATGTTCTTTAAGGTCACTGTGAACAATGAATTAGCAAATATTGAGTAGGTGACTCTAGGAAAAATATAGGGTTAGGTTTCTGAAAGCTTCTGGTACCATGTTTTCATCAGTCAGTTTATAACCTTGTTTCATGTGTTTTTATGTTTAAAGACACCTTATTTAGCATATATTATTGATTCATCAACATTAAACTCATGGCCATGGCACTATAACTTATGCCTGAACAAATCTGATCTAACATATGTATTTCCTCTATAAGGACATCACAGCCTTCTTGTGCCTAGCAACAGTAGACCATACTTCAGCACTACACTTTGGGATCATTTTAAATAGTGAAATCACTAACAAAAAACCACAAAAATGAAAAAAGGTATTAAATATCCCACAAAAAGCACACTTGTTTACAATATGAGAGCTGAAACAAGAAGGCAGAGCCTTGCCTTGTTTAACCTCAGCCAGGAATGTGCATGTTGTGTGACTCAAAATTTTTGCCACCCTGTGCACATCTGCAAATTAACACAAAACATGACAAGTATTGATTTGGGGGTTACAAATAAATTTGAGTTAATAAGCAAATTTGCAAAGACAGAATCAAGAATAATGACAATTGACTGCACTCACATTTTATCCAGCCTATTTATTGGGCTTTTTTTTTTTTTTTTTTTTTTTTTTGTTTTAGAGCATTTTTTTTTTTTTTTTTTTTTTTTTGAGACAGGGTCTCCTTTTGTGACCCAGGCTGGAGTGCAGTGTTACAATCATGGCTCACCGCAACCTCAAATTGCTAGGCTTAAGCAACCCTACCACCTCAGCCTCCTGAGCAGCTGGGACTACAGGCACAAACCACCACATGCAAGTGATTAAAAAAAATGTTTTTTTTCTAGAGTTGGGGTCTCATTATGTTGCCAAGACTGGGACATTCTTATTAATTTATCATCAACATTTTCAACTGATTATTTTATTTTCTGTGTATCTAATCATATATTATTGGAAGAATAGTGATCTCATCTCATCATTCCCATTGGCATTTCAAATTAGGCTCCATTCTGTTATCAAAAGTCATATATATATTCACTATTATTTCAATCTTGTCAATTACATTTTATAACTTCACTGTGTCTTTTTTTATTAGCTTTAAAAAGACCTACTGGTGTTTCTGTTAGTTTTTGACTTATTTTTCAGAAATATAATCTTAATATGATCAGCACATTTTGCTTTTCCTTTTACCCAATGTAGTGTTCTATCAAGGAGATAGACTGCTAACATTGATGCGATGCTTGTTCAGTTTTGTGCATGACTTGACAAGATTTCTGTATTTATCATCCATGCTCAAGCAGCAATCCTCGAGACTATGACAAATTAAAAGGAAAAAAAAGAGTGGATTCTAACGTTGTCAGCATCAATGTTTTAAAGTAAAATATGTCTGTGAGGAACTTACCCATGCAACTGTACTGGGGATGGCTGACTTGATCTGAGATGGCACCACCAAGGTTGCCATCATATTACTAGGATACTATTCATTGCTTATGGCAGGTATTGTTGAAACTGATGAATATGTTCAAGCCACCCTATCAGATAGATACAGGTTCCTTTTCCCTAAATGTCTGCCATTTACATTTTCATCATTGTTACCGTAAGTCCCTTCCTTGATTGCCTTTGTCCATTACCTTCATGGCCAACCTCAAGGCTTTACTCACAACCAATTAAAGAACTCCACAGCTTTTTCTCTCACTTTTAATAAGCTAAAAAAATAATTCCACTGCACTCCTTTCTTACATTGGGAGTATTTTCATGGAAAATATTACACTTCTTATGGTAAGTTTAAAACAATTGAGAAATAACTATTTTTACTAACTTGGTGTTGAAGTTTAAAACCTTGATGACTAGGAATAAGTGATATGCAAAAAAAAAAAAAGTGAAATGATTAGTATATGTTGTTTAATTTTTTAAGATATGAAAGTTGTCATTTTATATCTCAGACTTCTGTTGCAACATTTTTAGAAGATGCTGTATTTTTACTGAATAAAAATCAAGACTAGTGAGAACACTGTGAAAATTCAGGTGATTTACTCTAAAATCAGGCTGCCTCATTGCTTAAAAGCCTGAATTTTACCTTATTGTCTCCATAGGGTGCTTTCTCATACTTCTATTCAGAGATCATTCAAGTATAAATAATACCAAATAACTTCAGAACTCATATTAACTCGCTGATGTGCAGGTAAAAAAAATGAATGATAAGCCCTTGGTGCAAATCAAGTGATTCTGAATTAAATAATATTTGAACAACAGTTATACAAAAAATACATATATAATAGCTAACATAAATTATTAAGACATATCATGTGTCTAAATGGAGTTAGCAGAGTGAAGTTGGTGGGATGATGTATTTTATGGTTTAAGTTATTAATCCAAAAGCGTATTCAGTGCTCAAGTCATCAGTTGGATGCTATTACTTATATTTCTCCCAAGAAGCGCGCGCACACACACACACACACACCACACTACACACATTGAATCATCCGGAATCAGAAGTCTCAAAATATCTTTCTTCTGATATGTCGTAGGGCTGATTCTTTTTCCGCAAAATGACACTGTGATAATCTATTGCTATTTCTTTTTTCCTGTCTTTCTCTGATTCATGTGAGCTAGAAACGTGCTGCTCTTGCCACCATCATGCAGTTTCCCTGTGGTCTCAGCCCTCATTGGATTGCCATTGTAGCTGCTTAGTCAACTCCCTTCTCATTTCTTTTATGCTAACCTCATTCTCATTTAATCAGGTGGATATCCCTTCTGTTCTCTACAAAATTGTTCTTTCAACAACTTTCTTGCTTTTGAATACAATAATTAATGTATCTGCTTCCCACATCTTTGCCAATTTATAGCTCTAATTTCTTCTCAAATTCAGGTGCCAATTTACCATTTCCAATCATTCCTCCATTCTTAACGCTTTACTGATTGACTTTGTTCCTCCAGCCAACAAGTTGTCAACACATTTGAGTTCAATGAGAAATATTTGTATTTATATTTATTACTATTTAGAGCTGTACTAGCATTCTTCAGTTATTTCAACTGTGTACTTCTGATCCAATTATACAGTAACTTATTTGAGAGAAAAGACCAGTTTTTCTATTATTTTCTGGTTCTTATAGTATTTATCACAAGTATCATACATAAGATATTCTGAATAAATATCTACTGAATGAATGATGAGTTAAAATATCCAATGATGTATTTGTAAATATCCCATTTTTTTTCAAAGCAGCATTTGAGATGGCACTTGTACTAAGTGGAATCCTAGGTGGGTATTTGGAAATATGTGTCTCTCTATACATATGTTGGTATATTTATTTTAACAGTGTATTATAATTCATTTTAGCAATATCCAGCCACTTTTGCATCAGAAATAATTAAGTCAAGAGGATAAAAGATAATTGATCAATGTCACCATAAGATTAAGACTAAAGACAATTGTGCAACTATTTATAGCTTAAGTTGTATGGCCTGTTTTTTGTTTGTTTGCTTGTTTTTACTTTAAGTTCTGGGATACATGTGCAGAACATGCAGTTTTGTTACATAAGTATACATGTGCCGTGGTGGTTTGCTGCATCCATCAACCCGTCATCTAGGTTTTAAGTCCCTGCGTGGATTAGGTATTTGTCCTAATGCTCTTCCTCCCCTTGACAGGCCCTGGTATGTAATGTTCCCCTCCCTGTGTCCATATGTTCTCATTGTTCAACTCCCACTTATGAGTGAGAACATGCGGTGTTTGGTTTTCTGTTCCTGTGTTAGTTTGCTGAGAATGATGGTTTCAACTTCTTCCATGTCCCTGCAAAGGACATGAACTCATTCTTTGTTATGGCTGCATAGTATTCCAGGGTATATGTGTGATGTGGCCTGTTTTAAAAGCTCTTTTTTTCCTTCCCTTTAATCTTTCAAAGTTTGTTTTACTAACAGATTTGTTTCATTTAATGAACATTAATTAAGAAATTACTTAAGCTCTCTGACTCTGGTTTCCTCAACTGTAAGATGTGTTAGGTAATGAAGATAATACATGAGTAGAACAGAGCACTGCCTTCAAGATCTTTATCTACTAAGGAAATCAAGATGAGGTGGGAATATGCATACTTTTTGATCTATAAATTCAATTTGATGGTATTTATTTTAAGTAAATTATCCCTAATGCATGCAAATATTTTCATTTCATGGTTTCAAACATACTCACTTAAACTTCTTTTGAATGTTAGAATAGCAGTCTTGACCATTTGGAGTAATAATTAAATGTTAACTGAGCAATAAATTGTAGAAGGAAAGATATTTCTTAGATTTAATGTCTTTTCTTGTATTCATTCTAAAAGACATTAAGCATTTTGATCCAACCCAATGGCTTCAATTTCTAGGCTCATACCAAAGTAATGCATACAATTTGCTCCAAACTGCACAAAAGCTCATTTCATACTCACCAAAGCTGTTAGCCTATGCTTAAGTTTGGAAGTTCGCCCTCTCATCATTTCTTTCTCTCATTCACTTCTTATAATGAATATTATTTTTATTAAAATAAAAATCTTACATTTAGAATAACAGGCCTGATGTTAGTAATTAAATTAAAAAATAAAATTTCCTCTTTATCAGTCATGATCAAACATGATACAAAACACAATACCATTCCTCATGGTCAGCTACCAATATATACTATTGTAGCTGACTCATATTAATGCCATATGAACACTTAAAACTTTATTTCAGACCAAATTATCTGTTCACAAAATAGCAGAAACATGACATGTATGTTTCATGTCTACCACCTAAGCAATTTGCTTGCTGCCACATTTCACCTTATCTTGTTAGAGTTTAACTCAGTATTATTACTGCACTAGTATAAGGCCTTATGCTTACAGTAATTCAACACAGTGAATACTACATATATTTATTAGATAGCTTATATTTTCAAAATTGAAAACTAGAGGCTCTTAGGTACGCTACCTAAGTGTGCGAAAAAGGTATGCTACCTAGTGTACAAAAACAATCATTTACACATTATGTGGATCAGATGAGAAAATACAAAGAAACTTTCAGGTTTAGGGTAGGGATAGTTATTCTCAGCCAAGGCTAAGCTGAGTCTATAGTATACTCTTTGTTAGCCTAAGATAGGTACTCTTCCTAATCCAGGAAGAATATTCTGAAATTCCACTCAACTTTAATTAACTGTGTCTTGTTTTAACATCATCATAATTGAAAGAATATGTTTAGCTATTTGAGGCAAAAAGAAAAGAAAATGAAAAATGAAACAAAAGAATTGATTAAATATTTAACATTTGAAAAGCCAAAAAAGAGCAAATTATATAAATGAACAATTAAATCAACAGGAATTTCAAATTTTAAAAAAATAGAAAATATATTAAAATATATTTTGAAATACTCACGTTCATTGGCAATCAGAAAATGCAATTCAAAACAAAAACATAAAATGTGAATCTACAAATGTAAAACATTCAGTGCTAATAAGAGCGTGGAAAATCAGGGCCTTTCAATGACTAGAAGGAGCACAAACTAGTAAAACCTTCTGGAGGGTAATTTAGCAATATTCAATAATGGATTTAGAAATATGAAAACTTTCTGATCTGTAAGCTTTATTTATACTCATGTATAATGAGGAAATAATCATAGATTTGTAAACACATTTACTTAGCTTCAAATATATTTACCATGAGGCTATCTGTCGTAATGAAAAATGCCCAAAGATGGTTAAATGGTTTAATCAACAATGTAAATTTGTACAATGCCACATGGGCATTAGTTATGTTGTAGGAGATTACATGTTTACGTGATAGACTTCAAGATATATTGTTAAACGAAAAATACACATTTTAGAGCTCTGACATTAAACATCTTGAAAGCTGACACTCTTATCCTTAAAACAAGAAAAAGCTGAGCTGGTGTCAATCAGAGAACTATGGTCACAGGTCATATTGGCAACTCGAAACCTGGAGACTGGGTAACGCTTAGTGAAATACAGCAGTTGAGAACTGGAGTAGAAGTTAATGGAGCTATAAACTGGCAGGAACACTGAAATGGTAATGTTAATTAATTGGGGGAGGCAAAGTGTGAATTAGCTTGAGAATGGAAACCTCTTAGGGCTACCATTTTAGGAGACCTCACCACACTTCTGTGGAATTTCCCTCTAGGAATTCTACCAGGTTCTCACAGTTAGGATATGAGAAAAATCCCTTGGTTTGGGGAAAATAACCATTTTTAAATAGGCCTAGACCTCTGTACAATGAATGCCTACTCTCCAAGGACTTTGCCAGAACTCAGTTTTGAAACTTCACCTCAGTAGGCACAGAAAGTTTCTCCCAACTGGATCATCCTCAAGCCTTCCTGTGTCACCTAAGCCTAAGTGGGGGTGGGGCAGGGAGTGGGAAATATAGTCATCAGGAGCCAAAGCTTGAAGGAAACAGATTGAGAATATTGTAGCCAGGGAAGGGTTAAGGGAAGTGGGGAACAGTCAAAAGCTGCATAACTGGACTTGGAAAATTACAGTCCCGACACATCAACCCACTGAAAGACTACAATTTAACCAGAAGATTATAGAACAGCACTCCTCTCCCCTGCCTTACCACCACACCAACAGGGCTTCAATATAATAACTGTGTTACAGCTGAAGGAGTTGCAAGACATAGACTCTTCCTGAGTAGTACTCGGGGGAGCCCAAAATCAAGAGGAAAGACAAAAGCAAGGACTACAGAGAAATTTGAAGCCGGTGATACCTATAAATACATCAAACATTAAACACAGCCCAGCTCCTAGCCAGATTAACAGAAATCCTCACACTACATGCCTGTTACCCCATTTCCTATTACCCTAAGCAATGTGGTCAGCTTTCAACACAAATTACAAGACATAACAAAAGGTAAGATAAAATACTCTAAAGACAAAACACAGTTATCGAAACTAGAGTACACAAAACAGATGTTGCAATAACCAGAGAATTTAAAATAATTGATATGCTAATTGACAATTGATATGCTTTTTCTGATGGAAAAAGTAGATAATATGAAGAAAAAGATGAATAATGTAGGTACAGAGATGAAGACTCTCAGAATTAAAAGGAAATGCAGAAATCAAAACACAGTAACAGGAATGAATAATGCTCTCAATCGGCTCATCAGTAGACAGGACATGTTACTGAGAATTTTAGCTTTGAAATGTATTTGAAAATGCATTTTTCTCCTTTCTCTTTAGTCTTAAGATGCAGCTTTGAAAAAAATTGTTTTGTTTTGTTTCAAACAAAAACCTTGTTTTCCCTTATCCTTACAATGTAGCCTTAAAACATATTTTGAAACTCTCTCCCTTTCCCACCAAACCCCTCTCTGCACCATGAACACTCATCTAACTGCATGCTTGTTAAGAAATTCCAGGGGTTAATTTTAAACACACCTGGTGTAGAAACCCAGCTATAAGTTCTCCTTTACCTAGAATTTACCTCAGTATGGATAATCTACAGCCTGGCTGCAGTTGACATAGCACCAGACAGCACTCCAGGTGGACAATAACTCAAAATGGTGATCAGGGCAAGACACATAGACCTGCACCCTGCCTCACTCCTAAGTATTTCCTACACCAAGCTTCCCCTTTTTAAATCCCTGCCTTCAGCTCAAAACTGGAGATGGTTTATTTGAGGAGTGAGCCTGGCCATCTCTCACCTGCTAGAATTTGATTAATAAAGCGGATTTCTTTTCACCACATCTCATGCGTTGTGTTTTGGCTTCCAAGCAGCAAGCAGCGTGACTTGCATTTGGTTACACTATGGCCTCTTGCACTGGGTTTGAGTTTCTGTGAACAAGAAATAAGGGGTGAGAAGATGTTGCAATTGTTCATTTCATAGAAATATACATGTGCACAGGTATTTTAGGGGCTCATATTACTAAATGCAGCATGAGCTGGAGACGAGGCTTCCAGTCATGGAGTATAATCCAGGCATGGCTAAGAATTAGAAACATAACAAATACTTGGACACTACATACCTTAATATAAGTTGAAAAGCTATTTCAAATGACTCAGTTTGCCACAAGTGGGAATATGTGGCACGTGGAACAGTAGGGGAATAGCAGGTTTGCTGTGGAGCTTCACCAGTAAGAGCATCAGCTCTGGAGTCAGCCTGTCAGGATTCTGAACTTGGCTTTGCCACGTAATGGCTATAAAATCTTGAGCTGCACTGTGCTTCAGGTTCCTTGCCTGTCAAATGAGGGTGGTATATGGTTGTTAAAAGGATATTCATGAAAATAACCCATAACAAACATACATCACAATGCTTCACACATAAGTAATCAATAAATAATCATTCCTCATTTCCATCATTTACTGGGTACTTATGTATGAAGTATTATGATCATTTACTGAGTACTTATGTGTGAAGCATTATGATATATGTGTGTTATGGGTTATTTTCATTTACAGAAACCCTAGCTGACAAAATAGCTAGCCTTGCGTACATAAGTGCTAGCCCTTTTCGGGCATCATAAAGTAGTTGAAGGATACTTAAAAAATGAGACTGAACTCCTGCTTTCTTGTAATCAAGGACTGACAAGCCAGTAGATATCTGAGTTACCTTTAAAAAAAGTCGGCAGGGGAAATTCAGCAAACACAAATAACTCAAGGTTGAACAATTCAAGAAACTGGCCCAAATTTTTAGTACCAAAGTATTGTGAAATTCTAATGCTTTCACCACTTCTTTCCCATAATGTTTATTCTTCAAAATACAATGGAGGAAGAATGAGGATTTGTTCTGAATCTGGGTGATGTAAGAAGACAGAGCACCAGGATAAAAGTCAGGAAATGTGAATGCCAGTCTCCATTCCAAGGTCCTCCTGGGGATAAGTCATTTTACATCTCTGAGCCTCAGTTACTTTAGCTGCAATATAAAAATATTCTGACCCTTATTATTCTATAATGGAAAATGTTTTGCTATGAACATCTCTGGTCTGGCTATCGGGAGTATATCTGTATCCTAGCTTTATACTTTCAGGCTATGTGATCTTCAGGTCGCTTCACATTTTGGTCGTTTCATTCCACAGACCCACTTCGCTTCTCTGATGATTCACCATCATAGCGCTGAGGAATGTCAGAAATTTAATGTCTTAAATTATTATTTAACATGCTACTTTAAGACAAATTAAAATGTGATACAAATAGAGGAAATCAAATACCGTTTTGCAGATTATCTTTGATTTGACTGAATTTCCCATATAGGATAAACCTCCTTTAATGCATTTAGTTCCATTCCTACATTAAAGATGAAAAAGATTTTGAGTTAAATATGACCTTTGAAATTGTGCCAACTCTGGCTATTTTGTATTTTTACTAGAAAACCAACCTAAGAAGATATGGTTAGGAAGTTGAGATAATTGTATTCTTTTTCATCTCACCTCTGCCTAATATGATCAAATTTATCTTCTCAAGACCCATTTATTTCATGTAATCTAAATTAGTTCTTCCAAAGTACTAAGTTACTAATTTGAAACAGATGAACAGGATTTTGATTGAGGGCTTAGAAAAATTTACATATCATACATTCTTTATTCCTGTAGCTCAGTCTTCCTCATTTTATGTATCAATATCATAATATAGAGTTAGAAAGAGAAATAGTCTCACAAAATCTAGCACAGATATCAAAACAAAACACTTTTTAAAAGTCAATTTTCAATAAATAATTATACACCATCTTAATAGTTGGACACTTCTTGAACTAGTCAGACTACTGTCAAAACCTTTAAATTAGCACAGGATTCTCACCAGCTTTTCCTGTGTTCACTAAAGTCAAGACTTTTACATATCTGATGATCAAATGATCAGGACTATCCTCTGATAAACAGAAAATGTTGTAGAAGTTTTTACAAAACATAGTGTATTTTATCTGAGAACTGTTGCTAAGATCACAAAGTTACTTTACCCCAGTGGTGGGGATTTTCCTCTGGGTGTGAAAATTGACTACATTTTTAAAGTGATGAAACTTCTGAGCTTATGATGACTTATCTCTTTCAAAAGTATATCCTCCAAATTCTGAGGTTTATGTGGTCTCACTTCCTCAGTCTTTTAATCATCTTTCTGTCCCACAATTCTCTGTCCACATTTCTGACTGTGCAGGAATTGGAGGCCCAAACCAAGCAGTGTGACATGCTTGAGTGACAATGTAATGGAGTGATCCCAGGGACTCAGAAGTCATGGCAGAAGTATTTATTGCTTAGCAACCCAGACAAATGTCAAGAGTTTTACCAAATGCAGATGGTGAGTAGGACTGTTGAAAATCAACATTACTTTGCTATAATTCTTTTAAATTGGTTTCAACAAAAATATTAATTAATTTACCCATTTATTTGTTTGATTGATTGACGTAACAGCTTTCCCGCCAAGTACTAAGTGGCAATTACAGTCAGCTGGTCACACTAAAGGGACATAGAAACACAGAACTCAGCAGAAATATAAAACTTCTACTGGAGAATAATTATCTGTTATTCTGAATTGACATGCAGATACATTTCTCTCATCATTTTTTCTCAGAGAGGAAAGCGACACATGATGGCATAGGTTTAAAAGTAAAATAAAAATAATGATATATTGCTAAAAGACTAGATTAATGAACTACATATATCTAGCCCAGACACCATATTTAAAATTTTGGCTGTGGGGTCATTATTTGAACGAAATATGAGTAACTGATCATGTTCTCATTAGCACTAGGTAGAGTTTCACGAGGACTTGAATTAATTTCAAATATGTTGTAAGGAGTCAAATATAAACTAGAAAGCATTTTTTTAAATTGGAGGAAAGTACTCAGCTTAGGTCATAATAAAAATCACTCCTGCTGCCATAAGGAGTTACTACCATGATGGCATATTTATCAGTTTCCACACAGTAAGAACCTACCATAAAAACTAAAAAGAAGAGTTTATTGTTGGTGTTTTTAATATAATTCCTGAAAATGAAATAGTATGAAGGTGATACCCCTTTTCTAATCATAAACGCGGGCATGTTGTTCCTTGCTAGCAGGATACCAACGTTCGAAAAATATTAGAAAACTTTTTGGGTAGTCATTCATATGGTCCAGACTAGCAATAAAGGGAGACATTTTATCCCATAAACTAGTTGGATCCCAACCAGCCAGACCATTCAATTTACAAACATGATTTTAAAATAAAAATTATACATGGCGTCTTTAGAGAAAGAAACAAATGAAAATAAAATAAGACCAGGTTTTTAGAATTTTTTCTTCTTTATTATTCCCGTTGTTTTGTCTAATTTAATCAAATTTTAATTTCTTCTTGAGTCAGTTGCAGTACTTTGGATGTCTATCTAGGAATGTATTCATTTCATCTAGTTTATCTAATTGGCTGATATACAATTGTTCCAGTATTCCTTATTCTTTCTTACTTCAATAAGGTCATTAGTAACATTTCTTCTTTCGCTCTTTCATTCCTGATTTCACTTTTTTTTCCCTCTCTCCCTCTCTTCCTCCCTCTGTCTCTTTTTCTTGGTCATTCTACCTAAAGATTTGTCCATTTTATTGATCTCTTTAAATAACTGGATTTTGATTTTGTTGGCTTTCTATATTGTTCTTCTATTATTTATTTCATGTATTCCTAATGTAGTCTTCAATTTTTTAATATTCGCTTTGTTTCAGGGTTTCTCTGTTATTTTTAGTGTTTGAAGGTGGAAGTTTAAGTTGTTGAATTGACATCTTTATTTATTTTCATTGGACCACTCATAGCTACAAATTTCCTGAAGCACTATTTTGTCTGCTTTTCATAAGCCTTTGGATGTTGTGTTTTCATTTATAGCAAAGTGTTTTATAATTTCCCTGTGATTTCTTCTTTGCTCTACTGATTATTTAGGAGTGGATCATTTAATTTCCGCATACATGTGAATTTCTCGTATTTGTTTCATCATTGAGTTCTGATTTTATTCCACTGTGGTCAGAGAACATACTTTGTATTATTTTAATCCTTTGACATTTACTTAGACTTCTTACAGACTAAAAATGGTCTATCGTGGACAGTATTTTATGGACTTGAGGAGAATATGTATTCTTCTGTTGGACGGAACCTTCTATTAGACAACTGTTAGATGTAGTTAGTTTACAGTGCCGTTCAAGTCTCTTATTTCTGTCTAGTTACTTTATCTAATATCGAAAGTGAGGTATTGAAGTCTCCAACTATTATTGTTGAATTTTTCATTTCCCCTTTAACTCTGTCAGTTTTGTTTCCTATATTTTGGACTTTGATACTAGGTGCAAGACATAATTATTATATCTTCTCAATGCCATCACAGGCAGTCAAAATATGTAGCAGTTTTCTCTGATTGTTTTTGACAGATGCTCTGGGGAAGAGGCTGCTCTCACTAGGTAAGCTGAAGTCAGGTCAAGTAAAAACAACCTTGCCAGCAAGATCCATCAGTGAGGTAGCATAATAATCATTGGGAATGGGTATTTGGAGGAACTGTAACTCCATTGTACCCAGCCAACAACTTTCAAGTTGCTGTTTCCACTGTGATTGTGGGTTGTTTGCTTTTAAGACTCCCATAGAATTGGGCAATAGGGTATGGAAATAAGAAAAGTTAAACTGTTATAAAGCTTACTCTTCTTACTTAGGTTCAGCTGTTTTTACAGATTTTGGCAAGGCTTTGGTTAATTTCCAGAGTTCTAAATATTATTCTGAGAATTTTTGCCACTCTTATCACTTTTATGTGGGAAAGAATATTTGGAGGTCCTTTCCATTATTACTGACATCATCTTTTTATTGAGTTTAGTATATTTTACAATGTTTCAATGCATGGCCTCAAATTATACAAACTTTAGCCCACTTTATTGCTGGATCTATTCTGATCCATAGCTGAACACTAAGAACAATAATAACTTTTCACAATAGCTAATATTATTGAGTTATTCGTATGTAACATGCATAATGGTAAATTGTTTACACGCAATGGTTCTTTTAAAACAACAGTCTAATAGGTTAAAGTATTCCTCAGTCTCTCTTTTTACAAATATAGAAACAAATACCTAGGTAGCTTCTCCATCACCACAGAGTTAATGGTAGCCAGGAACTAAACCCAAGAAAGCCTTTACTCTATGTGCATATTCTTATGCATGCACTCTAAAAACTAAAATTTGAAGCTGCATAATAATGTCGATAAAGATTTGGCTTCTCTATATAGGATGCTTCATCAAAGAGTAACATAAAGGAGGAGAAAATATTTACTTTTAATTTAGAAGTTGGTTTGGACAGCCACTCTCAGAAATATCTATTTTGAAAGATTTCTAGGAATACCTTTAAGAAAACAATGTCTTGGCAGGACAATTAGAACAATGGATTAGGGCATCCCTGGTTACTAAGACAGTGTGTAACACCACTTTGTCTATGAATGCAACAGTATTTGGAAGTAGCTAAAAAAGAAGGAAAATATAACCCCTCATTTTGTAGGCTGCTAATTGTTTGCTCTCAGATTTTTATTTTGATTCTTTACTTCTGTTAAATGTTTTGGCTTTAAAATTAGGGTGAGCCCATTGACACCATGGAATACTATGCAGCCATCAAAAAAGATGAGCTTATCCTTTGTAGGGACATAGATGAAGCTGGAAACCATCATTCTCAGCAAACTAACACAGGGACAGAAAACCAAACACTACATGTTCTCACTCATAAGTGGGAGTTGAACAATGAGAGCACACGGACACAGGGAGGGAAATATCACACACTGGGGCCTATCATAGGGTGCATAGCATTAGGAGAAATACCAAATGTAGACGACAAGTTGATGGGTGCAGGAACCTACCATGGCACGTGTATACCTATGTAACAAACCTGCACGTTCTGCACATGTATCCCAGAACTTAAAGTGTAGCAGTGATAAAAAAAATTAGAGTGAGCCTTATTTCTTACTTCCCACTTTCCTATTATTTTATATACTTGAAACCTCCTATTCCCCTTCTGTTGCCATTTTGAACATTCATTTAAATTATGAAGTATTTATAAATTATGAAATATTGATATACTTTTGGTCTAAATTAAAGATGTCAGAAGACTTTCATCATTAATTCTACAAAAGTCTGATGTGAATTTTATCTCAACTTAGCCCTTAGAGTCTGGATTAAATAAACATTAACTGATATTACTTCAATTTGACTTCATAAGTAATTTTAATCATTTCATGTAAGTATCTTCAGAATTCTATTTTGATTTTTTGATGACTTTGCATATGATTCCTTTGAGTAGAAAGCCCTTTTAACTATTGCTTATCCAAATTACCCAACCTTTAAATTTCAGTATAAAAGTTGATTCTTCTGTGATACGTTCCTGTCTTTCCACCTTCTGTACATCACTGGACTTTGTTTGCACCTTTGTAACTGCATTTATCACACAGGTTTATAATTGTTTATTTCCTTGTCGTATGTCAAACTAGACAAAAATTTCTTTGAGAGAAAGGGCTGAGCTCCACTCAACACATATATACAGGATCTGATGAATATGAAAAGCATCATAAATATTTTAGAATTAATAAAAGAGTAAAATTAATTTTAAAACTCATTAATTTGAAATAACAGGGTTGTTGGCTAGTCTGACTCTGGGAAAATTCTGAATTACATAAGATTTTATAAAACAGCAACCATATTTAAGGAAATAATTTCTATTACTTTCAAACATGGAAAACATCATAAGATAAAAGGTTAATTAGCCAGTAATATCTGGGCAAATTAATTTCCAATAAGTTATAGTTCATATACTTAAAAAACTACCAGGTCATTAATGCAATAGCTTTTTTTAAATATACAAAAAAAAGTCATTGATTCCTAATGGTAGATACACAAAATAGGACCTTAATTTCCAGGTCATGTGGCTTTAACAAGCTATTCATTTTAACTGCATTCCAAAACCATAATAATTAATAAGGAAACAATTATTAAATATTTTTATTCAAGAGATGTTATTTATTTTTTGCAAAAAAGAACAGAAATATCTCAACAGAAATCTTTCATATTAAAGGAATTTTATTACAGTTACTTTCCATTATTCCATATGGCCTCATGTACTCTGTTTGCTGTGTATTTATAAAATGAGAGAAAAGCAAAAGGTTAGTTGTAAACACATTTGACTCCATAAATGATTTTTTACATTTTTTTTGGTGTCAGCTGCAATTGTGTTTGAAGTGTCCAACTATTTTAAAATCAGTTCCACTATGGGATTAAAGAACAAAAACAAAGTAATATGTGAAATAATTTGTCTCTATTACTAATGTGAGGCTTGTCAGGTCACTAGCAAAGTTGCCCAAGCATTTGAAGAGCTTTAACCTAACAAGTAAAATTATATTGTTCTGAAATAAAGTGTCATCTGATATGACGTTAACTTGCACCTTTGGGGTGTCTGAATATTGCTATTCAGGTCACTGAGAGAAGAGGAAACATAACGAAGCTGCATGAAAAAGATAATTCACCTTATGTAAGTGAATGTTTTATAGATTTTGTAGATAAAATAGATTTTTCATCTTTTCACTAAATAATAGCTACTATATCTTTTTACATATTTTTTCAGTAGCTTGGTTCTCAACGCATGAAAAAATACATGGTATCATCTCATTCTATTTGTTTATAGTATATGTTCAAAATAACCCATCAGAATGCCTCTGAGCATATGTAAAAAGGAAAAACTCAAAATCACTTATAAAAAGGGAGAAAGAGCTTAGATATTTTTTCTTTCTTGGGAATAGGGGAAGCTTAATTAATATATTTTTGAAAATTATATAACATCAAATACCATCCAATCTGGTTTTCTTAGTACCTAGCGTGCTAAGGGCATTTAGGATATTTTTGTAGTATGTATTTGTCTTCTCCCCATATTTATTGCATTCTTATAGCATTTATATTTTAACTTATAATTAGTTTTTATATTTTTATACATGCATATAAGCTGTTGCAATAGGCATATTGTAATGAGTCCAATGGATAAATAAAATGTGATTTTTACTTCTGCTGCCTCTACTGATCTTATTTTCTGCAATCACAACTGTTTTTATTACTAATATTAATAACAATAATTGCTTTTCCCTTCCCTCTAGAAAAGCAATAATAATATGAGTGCTGAATCATATTTTTAAAAATCCAGAAACATAGTTGAAATAAGTGAACAGTTTACATATAGTTTTGATAAACATTTCCTCAAAGTCTAAAAGCTCTTTAGAAATAATGATGAGCTATGTGTCAATTTAGAAACAGTCATTGTCAATTTTTCTATATCCTCCAGAATCTTTGAATATAAACCGAATCCTTTTCTTGTTCTTTGTTATGATGACATAGATTTTATCTACACACAAAAGGAATAGGGCAATAGCACACTATGTTTGTAACTTATTTCACATTATTAAATTCTGCTCAAATCCCACCTTTTTCATATGATCTTTCCATTTAAAATGTCATTATTAATTTATATAACTTTAGTAATAGTTTAGCCTATATATGCCTCTCTCTCCTATCTCTATATATGCACACATGTATATAATATATATATTATTTATGTAGTTTTCATTAGAACTTAGGGCTAAGGGCATGAGGAGTCTTTCACATTTCTAATATTGATGTCATTTATGTCATTCTTAAAATAGCCCCTATGAATTTGTTTTATTAATGTATTTATGAATTCTTAATATAGAAAAAATTGCTTCTTTCCAGATTCCTTTCCAACATTTTTAAGACTTTATTTATTTGTTTTTGTTTATCTTCTGCCTCACCTAGCAGGCAGAGACAATGCCTAATGCAGAAGGCCCCTAATTTATGATGGGTTAACTTACTACTTTTAGACTTTACAATGGTGCAAAAACAATACACATTTAATAGAAACTGTACCTCAACTACCTATACAACCCTTTTGTTTTACACTTTCAGTACAGTCTTTAATAAATTTTGTGAGTTACTCAACACTGTATTATAAAATAGGCTTTGTGTTAGATGATTTTGCCCAATTATAGACTAATGTATGTGTTCTAAATATGTTTAAGGTATGCCAGGCTAAACTATGACGTTTGGTAGATTAGGTGTGTTAAACAGATTTTCAACTTATGATATTTTTAATTTGCTCTGGGTTTATCTGAATGTAACTCTCATCATAAGTTGAGGAGGCTGTCTGTATGTCCATTATAATGATGAAATGTTAACCCTACCTAAGGGCTGATTAACATGAGCTCTCTGTATGGAGATATTTATCTACTCAGTAGAGGAGTTTCCATAAGCAGAGCAGCTTCACTTCTGTAAATGAGGAATTCTGCCATTTGGGTGGATGGGAGCAATGAGCAATGAAAAAATGAAAATGGTTGGTGGCAAACATTGGATGCCACTGGTAAAGAGGCCCTAAGATAAATACTTAAGTTCCTTTGGCTGGACAACAGCTAGACAATGGCTTGTAAAGAAGAGAGAAGTTGTGACAACGGATTCTCTCCAGTGTCAGTCAAAATTGTGTAGACACTCTCAAAACCATGAGTGTGTAAAATAATATTTATCAGATTCATATTCTAAATCATATAAAATAAATTAACTCTCTCCTCCCTTACAACGTAAATGCTTCTGCAATGTAAATAGCAGTTAACATTTCATGTGAATAAAAATAATCTTAGTAAAGTTCCACTTAATATAGATGGTTCCCAAGTTACAATGGTTTAACACAATTTTTAGACTCCTATCCTATTTTTTTCTATTAGCTGTTCTGTTCTCTTAATTTCCAGTTTTTAAAATGGTAGTTATTCATCAACATTTGTGAATCCTATAATCTAATAAGTGTATCGAAAGAAACACAAAATCGAAGAGAATTGATTTATGGCAAAGACCTGAGAAGGTCTCAGAGGCCAGCCATAGGTACAGCAAATAGCAGCTTTGAGGCTTCACATTGCAAAGGTTTGTTGCAAGTCAATACATAAAGTGTCTATGCATAGACACGCAGAACATTAGCATTCAAATATCTACTCCTAGGCAAGATGAGATCTGGGGTGTACTTTCCGAAATATTGAAACTGAAGATTGTCCTAGTAAAAATGTGGCCTAGGGTTGATTATAGGAATTAATTGATTGTGTCAAAAGACAAAACTAAAACAACTTTAGTTTAAAAATCTAATTGTCTTTTATTAGCAATTCTAAAATCAGTCAACATCTCATTCTCTGAAACAGAATGGGTTTTCCACTGGGCATTATAGAATGGTTGTTTTTTTTTAAGGAAACCTCAATTTTTAAAAGTGAGTTGGTTAACAGGTCACTGTTGGTCACTTTCTTTGTAAGGGTTAAAATGGAGCTGATTTTCTTATTATGCTGACTCAAGTAGAATACGTTCTTTCTGATTGGTTGGTGTCAACTCCCTGCTTTCAGGAAAAACTGGTCTGTTTTGGGACCTCCTTGCACTTAGCATTAGTGACTCCATTTTGGTTTGGTCTCGTCTGCTGGGGCCAAGTGCAAGAGGCTAGTCCAAAAGAATGACTTCCCATAAACTTTCTTTCATAATAGCCAGTAAGATGGTCAAGTGCTCAGACTTCCTTGGCCATCTCACAAATGGAATTCTAGTAGCCAGTCATTAGCACTTAGCCAGAGCTCAAACATATCTCTACTGGAGAAATTCAATAGGAACAGGGAAAAGATCTCCATATATCTGCTTCTGCCTACCCAAATGGAAACTTACTTGTCACAAGCATCATTTGGGTACCTGATCTCTTCTTTATTGTCTCACATCTAAACATAAGAAACACAAAGAATTACCTCTATTTGAAGAGAGCTTTTAACTCAAGAAATAGCCTAAATTAATAAAAGAACCAATGAAAGTAATGGAGGGGAATGAAAGAAAACTCTAGTTAGTATCTTCGAAGGGGGATGATGAGGAAGACATTCCATCCACAATATAAGAACAAGTTGCTATGCGTATAAGCCTTCTATTACTGTGTAATAAGTTACCACAAACTTGTGGCTTAGTACAACATACATTTATTATCCCACAATATTTCTGCTCAGGTCTCACAGCACTGCAGTCAGGTGTGGTCTTCTGAGTAATAGGAGTGAAATAAAAATAGTTCTTTCTGATTATCAGCCTTCTCTTATTATTTGATTTATTATAATAATGTGCTTATGGTTTTAAATTTTAAACTTGTTAACCACGTAGACGCATCTCCTACTATAGCTGTTTTGGGGACATAATTGAATATAATTCAGATATAGGCATATATTGGTGATACTGTAAGTTCAGCTCCAGACCACCACAAAAGGCAAGTATTGAAACAAAGCAAGTCACACTTTTTTTTAGCTTCTTAGTGCATATAAAAGTTATGTTTACACTACACTGTAGTCTATTAAGTATGCAAAAACATTATATCTAAAATCAATGCATTTACCTTAATTAAAAATTATCTTATTACTAAAAAATGCTAATACTCATCAGAGCCTTCAGAGAGTTGTAATCTTTGCTGGTGAAAGGTCTTGTCTTGATGTTGATGGCTGCTGACTGATCAGAATGGTTGTTGCTGAAGGCTGTAGTGGCTGTGGAAATTTTCAAAAAGAAGACAAGTTGAGGTTTTCAGTATCAACTGTCTTTTCCTTTAATAAAAGATTTATCTATCGAATGTGATGTTCTTTGATAGCATTTTACCCACAGCAGAACTTCTTTCAAAATCAGGTCAATCCTCTCACTGCTTTATCATCTAAGTTTATGTAATATTCTGCATCTTTTGTTGTAATTTCTAAAATGTTCACAGCATATTTACCACAAGTAGATTCCATCTCAACAAACAACTTTCTTTGCCCATTTATAAAAAAAAAAAAAAACTCACAAAAATCCTCATGCATTTAAGTTTATCATGAGAAAGTTTGCAGCAATTCAGTCACATCTTCAGTCTCTACTTCTAATTCTGGTTATCTTGCTATTTCTACCACATCTGCAGTGACTTCTTCCCCCTTAAACCCCTCAAATTCATCCATGAGGGTTGGAATCAACTTCTTTCAAACTCCTGTTAATGTTCATATTTTTACCTTCTCCCATGAATTAAAAATGTATTTAATGGCATCTAGAATAGTGAATTCTTTCTAGGAGATTTTCAATTGACTTCACCCACATTCATCAGAGGACTCACTATCTGTGGCAGCTATAGTCTTACATAATGTATTTTTTTATGTAATAAACTAGAATATCAAAATTGCCCCTTGACCCATGAGCTACAGAATGGATGTGGTGTTAACAGGTATAGAAAAAAAAAAAAAAAAAACACACATGAATTTCCTTGTACATTTCCACCACAGCTCTTGGGTGACCAGGTACCTTGTCAATGATAAGTAATATTTTGAAAGGGACCTTTTCTTCTGAGCAGCAGGTCTCAACAGTGGACTTAAAATATCCAGTAACTCATGCTGTAAACAAATGCGCTGTCATCCAGGTTGTTGTTCCATTGTTAGAGGAACACAGGTAGAATAAATGCAGCATAATTCTTAAGGGTCCTAGAATTTTCAGGATGGTAAAATAAAACTGTCTTCAGTTAAAATCACCAATGGCATTAGTCCCTAACAAGAGTCAATCTGTCTTCTAAAACTTTGAAGCCAGACATTGACTTCTCTCTAGCTAGACAGCATCTTCTTTCAATAGAAGGTTAAAAAAAAAAAAATCTGCATTGAATATCTGTTGTTTAATGTGGTCATCTTCATCCATTATCTTAGCTAGATCTTCAGATAACTTGCTGCAATTTCTCCAGGTGCACTTGCTGCTTCACCTTGCTATTTTCTTATAGAGACAGCTTCTTTTCTTAAACTTCATGAACCAACCCCTGCTAGCTCCAAACTTTTTTCTGCAGCTTCCTCACCTCTCTCAGCCTTCATAAAATTGAAAATAGCTAGGATCTGGCTCTGGATTATGCTCTGGCTTAAGGGAAAATTGTGGCTGGTTTGATTTTCTATTCAGATCCCTCAAACTTTATCCATATTAGCAATAAGCCCTTTTCACTCTCTTATCATTCTTGTGTTCATTCAAGTAGCATTTTTAATTTCCTTCAAGACCTTTTGCTTTGCATTCACAACTTCTCTGTCTTGTACAAGAGGCCTAGCTTTCCGCCTATCTCACCTTTCAACATGCTCACTTCACTAAGTGTAATCATTTTTACCTTTTAATTTAAAGTGAGAGGCATGTGGCTCTTTTTTTCACTTGAACACTTAGAGGCCAGTGTAGGGATATTTGTTAGCCTAACTTTAATGTTACTATGTCTCAGGGAATAGGGACATTCAGGCGTGACCAGTTAGTTTGTGGAGCAGTCAGAACACACACATTTACCAATGAAGTTCACAATCTTATATGGACATACTTTGTGTATTCCATGCCCCTTAAAGAAAATACAAACACTAATGGGACCCACACATGACAATCAAGAAAAGAGGAGGCAAACATTAGCCGACTGGCCATTCCTTCACTCTTTCCATGCTCTACTTCAGAAGCCTCCCTCGTCCCTCACCCTGCCTCAGGGTGTTCTAGAAAATGTGTTCTGAGAGTTATTGTTACTGCCTTTAGAGAGCTGCCAGACTTGAGGTATCCCTTAGGATCATTTTATCTTCTCAAACAAACCAATCCAGGAGTTAAAGGAGGGGTGAAATGGGAAGTAGTCTCTAGTAATAGAAATAAAAGATGTGGACTTCAGCAGAAAGGAAAAGTAGTTCACTCCTTCTCCAGTAAAATCATGAGGGTTTGGGATGGTCATAAAGGCATCCTAGCATCACTCAGGCAGCCAAACTGTGAGCACTTAGTGATTCCAAAATGGATCCCAGAAGGACAATTCCATTTATCACATAAGAACTTTAGGGAGGCAGAACATTTAGAAAATCTGTCCAGGAAGCTCTCCCACACCTTCAGGCTCTGTAAACTAGTTTCTAGATACAAAATACATATATATCCAAAATTTGGCACCATGGGAAGAGAGGGCTTGCCAATTTCATAGAGAAGAAATGAATTAATGTTGTTTTAATTAAATCTATTTAATATAACTCTGGCAATAATTCCTGTCCAGTATCTCAGCTATTTCCAAGAGTGCTGAGAAAAGTAAAATATGCCAACACAGCCATATTCTATGAGCTTATTTCTTGAAAAATAGTTTCACATAACAAACACAAATTGCAATAATACACTACAAATTTTATATATATATATATATATCTTCCTTTTTGAAAGCCATTTATTGTGTAGCTAAGAAGTTCCAGGCCTACACCTGATACCAAGCATAATGTCTGACCTTAAGAAGTTAGCTAGTGAAGAAGACAGAATCATAAATTAAACACTGCATTCAGATGAGGCACAAAGGTGGGCGGCACTTGGCTAGGACAGTTGAACAGAACTTCTCTTTTATGGTAAGAACATGAGAGTCATCCTAGTGGAAGTGGCCTTGAGCTGAAGGTGAAATGAAAGTTAGCTTGATTCCAAAATCAAGTGAAAGACAGCAGAGTGGATAACTGTTAGGATGCTGTTTAGTGAGCACAACAAAAGTCAGCTGGCATGGAGCACAGAACTAGCGTAGCTTAAAAGAACAGAATTTGGTTTTGCTTTGTTTTCTTCTTACATAATAAACTCTCCTTAGGTAGAAAGCTTGATGCTAACACAGCTGTAAAAGGAGTTGATGGAGGACACAGTCTCCTTTTAGCTTCCTGCTCCACCGATCTTAGCATGCAGTTTGCTCGCTTGGCTGTTAAAATTCCAAGCATCATTCCCCATGTCAGACCAAAAGAAGCAGGGAAAGGTGAAGAGAAAAAAAAACATGGCCCTCCATCTTTCTGTTTTTATTAGAAGAATAATAGTTTTTCCAGATGTCTTACCCAGTAGATTGTGGCTGTTTTATCATGGACCAAAGCTTGATTGCATGGCCGCCTTTAAAGGCAAAGAAATCCAGGGACATGAATATTTCTAACTTGGCACATTGCCTCCCACCAGAAAATGGGGTTTTCCTGGTGAGAAGGAGAAAGCAGATACTGTATTGGAAACTACTACCAGAAGTGCCACTTCAGAGAAGATAGAGTAGATTATTTTTCCTTATTCTTCCCACTAACTGCAACTAAAACATTTGGAGAGTATGTGTAAAACAAACATAAGATTGCTAAAGGTAAAGAAAACTTAGACTTGCTAGGGACGTTGAGACTCAAGGGACAATATGGTGGTGAGTCCTCTGAGTTTTGCCTCACGTATCACAAATGTGGAGCTGAGGAAGCTTGCAACCCAGATATGTCAACAAGTTCAGATGAAAAAAAAAAAAAAAAAAAGATCCCAACAAAACCTTTTAGTCAAAGGACCAGGAAAGGAGCATCCTAGCAAGAGAAAACTTTCAGATGATAACCACTGTACTACAACTAAACACTGAAAAAAAAAAAGAAAAAACTGTAGCCTCACCCACATGCCAGCAAAAGCTGAGCAGGGAGCCAAGATTTCCAATGTAGCGAAGCTGTAAAGAGGTACTACAAAACCTCTACTGGCAATGTAAAGAGGACCAAGTAGGAAGCTGGAACTTTTGTCCCTGCTGTCCAGGACATCCCCTCTCCTTCCCACTCCTCCGTCACTACCATCAGTGGAAAGCCTGAATTTGCAACATCACCTCATACCATCACCTGCTGGGAAAGTGTTGGAGAAGGCCTAGTGGAAAGCAAAGACTTGCAGCAGCACCCAGGGCTAACAAGACCACCCACTCCCACTTAGAAAGAAGAGTACTCCCTTTCCCTTGTGTGTCAGTTAAGGGCAATAGGAAATGAGAATTCTACCTTGACCTGCTGTCATAAAATAGCCCCAACTTTCTCCTTCTGTATTGGTATCAGAGAAAGCTAAGAAGTTTTATATAAGATCCATCATCTTATAATATGAAAATGTCCAAATTTCAATAAAGAAATTATTCATTATACCGAGAACCAGGAAGATATCAACCTAAATTTTTTAAAGGCAATCAAACGATGCCAGTACCACTGCCATAAACACACAATAGGAAAAGGAGAGTCTCTTAAATAAATGGTGTTGGAAGAACTAGATATACATATACAGAAGAATGAAATTAGGCCCTTATCTCATATATATATACACAAACTAATTTAAAATGAAACAAAGACGTAAGTGTAGAGTCACAAACTACAAAATTAGTAGAATAAAACATATGAGGAAAGCTCCATGTTATTTGTCTGGACAAGGACTTTTTGGATATGATCCCCAAAGCGCAGGTGAAAAAACTGAAAAAAACAAAACAAAACAAAACAAAAAAAACAGACAGATGGGAATACACCAAGCTGAAAACATTCTGCATAGCAAAGGAAAACGACAAAACGAAGAGACAACCTATTGAATAACAGAAAATATTTGCAAACCGTACATCCTGATAAGAAGTTAATATCAAAAATATGTAAGAAACTCAAACAACTCAATAGTAAGAAAACCAGAGACATGACTTAAAAATGAGCAAAGATCCTGAATAGACATTTCTCAAAAATAGGGTGACTATATTTAGCAACTTATTATATATTTCAAAATAGCTAAAAGAGATTTGAAATATTCACAACACAAAGAAATGATAAATGTTTGAGCTGATGGATACACTAATTACCCCGATTTGATCATTTTACTTGGTATGCATGTATTAAAATATCTTATGTTCCCCATAAATATTTATAATTTTTATGTATCAATAAAAACATACATGAACAAGAAAAATTGTATAGCTATAACTATGACACCACTAGTCATTCTGACTTTAGAGACCATGCTCTTGACCACTGTAATTTTTGCTACCTTTTACTCAAAAAAGAAACATTCATTTCATAAAATAAAAATAAAAAAGACACATAAATGGCCAACAGGTGTATTTTAAAATGCCCAAAATCACTAATCATCAGGGAAATGTAAATTAAAACCACAATGAGATGTCATCTTATACCTCTTAGAACAGCTATTATCAAAAAGACAAAGATAATAGGTATTGGTGAGAATGTATTGAAAGGGAACCCTGTCATACTGTTGGTAGAAATGTAAATTAAGACGGTCATTATGGAAATCAGTATAAAAGTCTCTGAAAAAATTAAAAGTAAAACTACAATATGATCCAGCAATCTCAGTGCTGGATATGTATCTAAAGGAAATGAAATCAGTATAATGAAGAGATACCTGTACTCTTATGTTCATTTGCAGCATTATTCATAATAACCAAGATATGTAATCAGTCTGCATCTATCAGTGAATCAATGTCGCTATGGTTGAAACCTTGGTGTCCTTTCAAACTTTAGTTGTACCTAGGCATCCCTGTGAGCTGAGGCTTGGGTAGCAACCAGCAGAGTTTTGAAGATATGGCTGCTGGCCTGTGCCTCTCCCTCTATTGTATTCTGGAAGCACCTAACTCAGTTGATCTCACAGGCTCAAAGCTGGAGGGGAATTTGCCTCAAGATAAATCATACCTTGAATCTCATCCATAACTGATTTAGATGATTTTTTAGACAAGACTGGATTTTAGACTTTTGAGTTGACACTTGAACAAGTTAAGACTCAGGGCTATTGTGGTGAAATTACTATATTTTGCATATTAGAAGAACAGGAATTTGTGGAGGCCATGGGAAGAATGCTGTGGTCTAAATGTTGGTGTGTCCCCAAAATTCGGGTGTTGTACCCTGATAATCGAATAGTTTTAAGAGTTGAAGGCTTTGGAAAGTGATTAAGTTGTGAGGGCTCTATCCTCATTGATGGGATGAGTGCCTTTATAAAAGAGGTTGAAAAAAGCTGTCTTTCTTCTCCTTGTGAGGATGCATCCACAAAGTGCCATCTGTAAGGAACAAGATCTCAGCAGATACAAAATCTGCTGGTACCTTGACCTTAGACTTCACAGCCTCCAGAACTGTGAGCAATAAGTTTCTGTTGTTTGTAAATTACCCAGTATAAGGTTGTATGTTACAGCCTTCTGAGTGGGCTAAGAAAAACGAATAAATAAAATATAGCATATAAACACAACAGAATACTATTTAGCCATAAAAAAGGAAGAACATTCTGTCAAATCCTGTTGTTTGCAACATGAATAAACCTCGTGAACATTATACTGAGTGAAATAAGTCAGGTACAGAAAAACAAATACTGCATAATCTCACTTAAATGTAAAAATTTAAGAAACTGGAATTCATAGAAGCAGAGAGTAGAATGGTGGTTACCAGGCGCCAAAGTGTGATGTGTGTGTTGGGGGAGGGGGTAGAGAGATATTGGTCAAAGGAGACAAAAATTTAATTAGATATGAAAAGTAAGATCAAGAGATCTTTTGTACAACATGGTGTGTATAGTTAATAACACCATCTTGTATACTTGATAATTGTCAATGGAGATTATAAGTGATCTCACCACAAAATGAAGATAAGCATATGAGGTAATGCATATATTAATTAACTTTATTTAACCATTCCATAATGTGTATGTATAGATAATATGAGTGTGTTTATATGTGTGTATATATAGGTATACATCATATGTTGTATGCCATAAATACATACAATCTTCATTTTTCAGTTAAATATATATGCAACAAAATAAATACATTAAAATAAAACAGATGTCAGTACTGAGATGACAAAGAGGTTACAATAATCTGAGAAATTTTAAAGCAGCCATGGTAAAAATGATTAAATGAGCAATTACAAAAATGCTTGAAACAACAACAACAAACTAGAAAAACTCAGCAAAAATGTAAAAAAAAAGATATAAAGAAGAACAAAATGGGGAATTTGGAAATGAAAATGCTGTAACTGAAATATATATTTCAGCAAATGGAATCAAAAGCACCAATTAAAGAGATTTGAAGAGTATATTTTAAAAGATTACCAAATTATATGCTGTCTACAAGAAACTCACTTCAAATAAAACAACATTAGCAGATTAACAGTAAAAGTATGGAAAAAGATATTTAAACATTTATCAGAGGGAAGCAGGAGTAGTAATATTAGCATAAGATAAAGTATACTTTGGAAAAAATAAAATTTACTAGTGACAAAAAGGGACATTACATAATGATAAAACAAACTAACAAGAAAAAAATATCAATCCTAAATGCATATGCACCAAACAATAGAGAAGCAAATTAGATGAAGCAAAAACTGATAGAACTAGAAGGAGAAAGAGGCAAATCTGGAATTATAGTTAAGAACTTCAAACACCCTTTCTCAACAATTGATACAACAACTAAAGAGAAAAATCAGTGGTGAGAACTTACAGACAACTAAATCAACAAGATGTAATCACCGTTTACAGAACATTTCACTCAACGATAGCAGAAAACCTATTCAACTATCTATAGAACAAAAAGTGAAACAGATAATATAGCCACAAAACACATTTCCACAAATTTAAAAGCAAGAGTATATTCTCTGACCACAGTGAAATAAAACTGGAACGACAACAAGAAAATTTCAAAATATTTGAAAATGCTGGAAGAAAGGAAGATATTACTCAATTACCAATTTGCTTTCAATTTCTGTTTTTGCAGGGGAATAATCTCTGCACTAGAAAATTAGAACAAATATCTAGTATGTCATCAATGGTCCCAGTGTATGACTGATGGATGGATGGTGTATAGATGTATTTTACTCTTTACACTGCACCACTACCTTGTGACTTTATGTCTTTTATCCGCAGTTGATTATGAGTTATTTGGAGAAGGGCCTATAAGGACAAATCTTCTCTCTCTCTTCTTTGTACCAGTGCTTTGAACATGGTAATTATTCAGAAATTATAGTTCAGTTTAATGACTGCTTAATTGACTGATCATTTGAATGAATTATAGACATAGACAGTCCACTTATGAATGGACCAATGAGGTTGATCTTTGAAGCACTGATATATGAGGTTGATCTTTGAAGCACTGATATAAATGTTTCATTAGTTCTCAACTAACCTCTCTTTACAAAGGAAACACATGTGAAAGGAGTGGAAAATAAGAACAAAAGCAAAGAAGCCAACAAATATGTCAAGCACAGGAATTTGTAATTAAACTTGAATCTTCCACGCAGTCTGGTTGCACATGGAAAAATATGGTCAGTTAACCACATTTTAACATTTACCGAAAGGGTATCCAGGACCTTAGATTTAATATAAATAAATCAAATGATGTCACTGTCAAATAAAAGTATATACTCAGAATGTGATGATGGAAGCTTATAATTAGGTCACAGGAAGTGATAGTCACAGTAGTCTCTGCTGGTCAGAGTACATGTGGAACATGGTGACCAATTGTGGTGCTTCATTTAAAGATGTAAATTAATAAACTCTAGTATGTTTTAGGGAAATGTGACCTGCTTGATAAAAGGTTTCAACTATATTATTTAAGTAATAGTTGTAAGAATTTGTGAGGGGAAAATACAAAAATTGTCCTTTAGTATTTGGTAGGCAGTCATGTAAATAAGGTAAAAAATTCTGCAGGAATTAAATTGTAAGGATATGCTAGAGAGACAGTTTATTTTATTTTATTTTTTTGTTTTGTTTTTTGTTCTTTTTGTTTTTTGAGGCAGAGTCTTGCTCTTGTCACCCAGGCTGGAGTGCAATGGCATGATTTCTGCTCACTACAACCTCCGCCTCCCAGGTTCAAGCAATTCTCCTGCCTCGGCCTCCCTAGTAGCTGGGATTACAGGCGCCTGTCACCACGCCCGGCTAATTTTTGTATTTTTAGTAAAGACGGGGTTTTGTCATGTTGGCCAGGCTGGTCTTGAACTCCTGACCTCGTGATCTGCCCGCCTTGGCCTCGCAAAGTGCTGAGATTACAGGCGTGAGCCACTGTGCCCAGCAAACAGTTTATTTTAATATTTAACTCAAAAAGAGTTTCTTATTGCTATGGCATCTCAATAAAAGGGCATGCCTTCCCTGAGAAGTAACCATCGTTCATAGAAGAGTTTATGAAGCCTTGGATGAGTATTAGCCAAGGGTGTTAAAGAAGAGATTCCTAGAGAAATTGGGTCAGATGAATTCTGAAACCTATTTCAATTCTCCAATTCTATAACTCTATGATACTAAAGCAAAAATATGGATGGATTTTCACAAAATCAACTGTAAGGATTTACTGAATCTTACATGCCAGCAATAATTTACATATAACCCAAATTAAGATTAAAATCTGCAACTTTTCTTTTGAGCAAAACTAATTGGGTCACTTCAGATTCAAACCTACATCCTGAGTTTTATAAAAACAGTGTTCCAAATAACTCTACCAATGAGCCCATATTTATTACTCAATACTAATTGGCAACTACGGTTCTAGTTTCAATAATAGTTTACAAAATTCCTGACAACTCTGGCCTATTTGTATTCACTAAGTATAATTCTCTTTGATAGTATGTTTTAGGAATAAAAGTATTGAAAGATTCATGGCTATTTATATAAAGACAGTTTACTTTTTAATAAAAATGGCAATGATATATACATGGGTCAAGATAGAAAGTGAATGAATCTCTTCAAATAATTCTTAAACTACATATGATAAATTATGAAATAAAAGACAACTATATTTTTATATAGCTTATTGTCCCCAGCAGAAAAATACTTGCCTTCATTTTAACAATTAGGTGTTTTTGGCTGAGTGTGATGGCTCATGCCTGTAATCGTAGCACTTTAGGAGGCCGAGGTGGGCAGATCACCTGAGGTCAGGAGTTCAAGACCAGCTTGGCCAACATGGTGAAACCCTGTCTCAACTAAAATACAAAAATTAGCTGAGTGTAGTGGCAGGCGCCTGTAATCCCAGCTACTCGGGAGGCTGAGGCAGGAGAATGGCTTGAGCCAGGGAGGCAGAGGTTGCTGTGAGCAGAGATCATGCCATTGCACTCCAACTTGGGCAACAGAGTGAAACCCTGTCTCAAAAAAAATAAATAAATAAAAATAAAAATAAAAATATAGGTGTTTTGAGAAAAGTAATGATACCAATAATTATGAATAACAATATGATTTGCAGTATTAACAACAATAAAAATGTGAATCTTGAACTTTATGGGCTGACTGTCCAATAACTGGCATCACACAGGGCAACAATATCTGCTATATAATCATTGACATGACATCTCACACACACAAATTGTGTGACACTCCATAGAGTTCCAGTTTCACTCCATTAAATCTTATTTCCAGGTTTGGCTTCCAGAATAACTGAGCTAAAAAACCAGGACCTCTGAGTGAAATTACTACTTATGCCTTGATGATAAAGAAAATGTTAAATTGTCTTTCACGATGCATAATGTGAAAAGAGACAATTGTGAAGATAAATAGCTTTAGGAGTTATCACTTTTCTTAACATTTTTGCAGGGAAAACACTTAAGAAAAAGACTAAAGTAGGTGGCATTTAACTTCAAGAAAATCATGATTCTTGACATTTGATTACTGAGAAACTCTGAAACTTGGATTACCATTCTCTGGTAAAGGAGTTATGTTCCTTTAGAGGCCCTGGAGATAAATTATCAAGCTTCTCTAAGATTTATGAGGTATTTCGGGAAGTGTGTAAGTAAACCAATATTTTCCTCTTAAATCTTCAAAGTAAAAGAAAGAAATATGCATAATGAGGTTCTTTTTGATGTACAAGCAAAAGATTTAAGAAATACATCAGAAAAGCAATATATGCTCATGAAATCACTTCAAAAGAAAAGATTTCTGAAGAAGCATATGACTACAGAATTTCTTCCACCCACTTTCTTGAGAAAATTGCTTCATGCACTGCTGACACATTGATTAGGTAAAGATGGAGGGAGACAAAAAGAAATGCCTTATTGCATCTGATGAAACTCACTGAAATAACTGAACCCAGAGACAAGACACTTTAAAACTCAAAGCAATCTGGCTTGATGAAAAAGAACTAGTTTGCTGGGGAATGTCTATGGTGGTGTTGCCTAATACTCAACACACGGGCAACTTTGAGAAAGGTCACTAAATATCTCCATGACCAGAACTTTGCCCAGCTAGAAGTAATCACAATGATTACTCCTACTGAGTTTGTCATTGCTGTGATAGATGCTTTACCCAACTTTATTAATTTGGTGAATTTAGGCACATCCCTACCTCTAATCTTCAATTTTTTCAGCTGAACCAAGATTAATGTTAGTTCTGCAATTTGTGAGGATTAAATGGGATAAGGTATTTAGTACATACCATAGTGTCTGATACATAGTGAGGATTTTGTGAACATTTCCTTATTATTATTAACTCCTCAATTATACCCTAAGATAGATATTATTTAAGGATGGAAACCACAATGAACTAATGGAACTGGGTTAGATGCCAGAATCCTCATACTCTTACATAAATTGTGTAAACTGGCTGACATGTTTTGCTTGGCAGACTATATTTAGCCCACAGAATGTTTTCATTTTCAGATTTTGATTGTTTTCACAAATGAATTTTGATTTCCAGCTTTCATGAAAAATATGATGCCTCCAGCTTAGTTCGTGTTTCTTAGGATTGTATTGGCTATATGGGCTCTTTTTTGGTTCCATACGAAATTTAAAATAGTTTTTTTCTAGTTCTGTGAAGAAAGTCAGTGGTAGATTGATGGCAATTGCATTGAATCTATAAATTACTTTGGGCAGTATGGTCATTTTCATGATATTGATTCTTCCTATCCATGAGCATGGAATGTTCTTCCATTTGTTTGTGTCCTCTTTTATTTTGTTGAGCAGTGGTTTGTAGTTCTCCTTGAAGATGTCCTTCACATTCCTTGTAAGTTGGATTCCTAGGTATTTTATTCTTGTTGTAGTAATTGTGAATGGAAGTTCACTCATGATTTGGTTCTCTGCTTGTCTATTATTGGTGTATAAGAATGCTTGTGATTTTTGCAAATCGATTTTGTATCCTGAGACTTGGCTGAAGTTGCTTATCAGCTTAAGGAGTTGTGGGATTGAACAATGAGAACACACGGACACAGGGAGGGGAACATCACACACTGGGGCCTGTCGAGGGGTAGGGGGCAAGGGGAGGAAGAGCATTAGGACAAATATCTAATGCATGTTGGGCTTAAAATCTAGATGACAGGTTGATAGGTGCAGCAAACCACCATGGCACATGTATACCTACATAACAAACCTACACATTCTGCACATGTATCTCAGAACTTAAAGTAAAATTTAAAAAAAAGAAAAAGAAAAATATGAACTATCTGGTACTATTAGGCTTACCAACCCAAATGATAATCATCAGGGTTAAGTCAGAACTGATCTTTTTGTTAGAGATTTTCAAGTTTTCTATAGTTTTTACTTTTACTATTATCTCCCCAACAATGATAGCAAATAATTGCAATTTATCATAGTGTGTGCAAACAACATAATTCTTTACTTAAATTTTTCCATAATATTTGTGAAACTGGTGGTGCCCTCACTTTGTTTGAAGTACACAGTGTTCCTTCTTTCGATTGAACTACCCAGGTAAATGAAATGAAAATTGGTTCCAAGCATGGGTCATTCCTTTGGATGCCATATTTTGTTGCTCCTGTCTGAGTCTATTTCCTCTGCAAATGTAAAATAATAAAGCATACTTGCATGCATGTATACATATTTTAACCAGTGGAATGCTGTGCTTAGTGAATCCTAAATAGAAATGCTAGTAGGTCTCAAAATATCATGCTGTTGAAATGTGTCTAGTTTAGAAAGATGTCCTAAGCAAATCATTTTTAATGATCAAAAATGTTTGACATTTCCTGTTTATTTGAACAAAATGTGTCACTCTTTATATTTTTTTAATTGTACAAATAATGCCTAAGGTAACCTTCTGTCTCCTTCACGAATAGACTATATTCACTGGGTTCTGTGCATCTTGAAGAAATAAATAATTTATTAGGTTGTGTAATATTTTCCATTTGGGCAGTATATTAGCTAATTTTATTCAGCTTATATTTCTGAAGTTTTACATTAGGGTGTCAGTTGTAAACACCACAAACACACATACACGCATACACACACACACACACACACACACACAGAGAGAAGAAATGGACTAAATCACTCAAGACAATGGCAACTCATTGTATTAAGCAGAGCACAGTAAAACATACTAGATCACAGGCACACAACTCAGAGAGAATGTATAAATCTTTACTAAAGTCTTTAAATAATGCTATAAACAAAAATCCAGAGATATATTATTCTATTTACAATAAATCTACCCAACTTGACATTCCTTGTAGTATATAAAATCTCAAAGAAAGCAGAAATGTTAAAAAGATAATAGGAGGATGGACATGGTGGCTCACATCTGTAATCCCAGCACTTTGGGAGGCCAAGGCAGGAGGATCACTTTAGGCCAGAAGTTCAAAATCAGCCTGGGCAACATAGCAAGATCCTGCCTCTACAAAAATAAAAAGAAACAACTTTAGCCAGACATGGTGACATGCACTTGTAGTCATAGCTACTTGGGATGATGAGATGGGAGAATTGCTTGAGCCCAGAAGTTTGAGGCTGCTGCGAGCCGTGATAGAACCACTGCACTCCAGCCTGAGAGACAGAGAGAGAGCCCAACTCACACACACACACACGCACACACACACACACACACAAGATAACACTAGAGTCTTAAGCAAGTTTTTCATAATGATATTTATTCTTTAAATATATTTATCTTTCAGTTTGAAATATCTTTCATGCACATATCTAGCCATGTGTATAGACAAAACTACAGAGAGAATTTGGCTCAGCAATTACAAATCATTATTTCTCCAATTGTGATCATTAATTTTATGGGTTCATTTGACTGGGCAATGGGGTTCCCAACATTTGGTCAAACATTATTCTGGGTGTTTTGTGAGGATGTTTCCGGGTGATAGTAACACTTGAATTGGTAAATTGAGTAAAGTGGCTTGCCTTCTCCGATGAGTGTGGGCCTCATTTCATCAACTGAAGATCAGAATAGAGCAAAATGGTTGCGTTAAGAGGGTACTTAGCCTGCCTGACAGCTTGAGCTGAGACATTGATCCTCTCCAGCCCTCAGGCTGGAACTTACATCATTTACTCTGAGTTCTCAGCCCTTCTCAATTGGACTAAAACTTACACCATGACCTCTCCTGGGTTTTCAAACTTATACCATAACGTCTCCTGTGTTTTCAGCTTGCCCACTGCAGATCTCGGGACTCCAGCCTCCATAATAATGTGAGCCACTTTTTTACTTTATTTCTGTGTGTGTGTGTGTGTGTGCACGTGTGTGTGTGTGTGTTTGTATGTGTAATATAGATTTATATAGAAGAATATATTTTATATACATAGATAGACATATTTAGTTCTGTTTCTCTGGAGAATCCTAATACTCTTACGTACTTAAGAGTTGCTTAAAGTAAAATGAAATGATTTCCTTTGCATTGGAATCTCACAAAATTGTTGTAATTTTTTGCAAGTCTTCCGAGGCAGGAGGAGGGACAACAAAACTCCAAAACCTCAGCGAAGTCAATTACATCCAAATGTGAAACACATTGCAAACGTTAGAGAAACAGTATGTCTTTTTTGTTTTGTTTTGTTTTGTTTGTTGTTGTTTTTGTTTTGAGACAGAGTCTCGCTCTGTTGCCCAGGCTGGAGTGTAGTGGCACAATCTCAGCTCATTGCAATCTCTGCCTTCCGGGTTCAAGCGATTCTCCTGCCTCAACCTCCCAAGTAGCTGGGATTACAAGCGCACTCCGCCACACCCAGGTAATTTTTTTTTTTTTTTTCAATTTAGTAGAGACAGGGTTTCATCATGTTGCTCAGGCTAGTCTCGAACTCCCAAGCGCAGGCAATCCGCTTGCCTCCGCCTCGCAAAGTGCTAGGATTATAGGCATGAGCCACCATGCCCGGCCTGAAACAGTATGTCTTTACCCGTGTTTTGTGCTCTCTATATTCCTTAAAGTCTATTTGCATGGAAAAAAAATGAGCTCTCAAAGATACTACGTAAGATGTTACTTGAACTAAGAAGAGTTGTGGCTCCTAAAACAGTATTACTATTGCTCATTTTGTAATGGGAGGTAAATGTACAGAGGTAGAATCTCATATCTACTTTCTTGACTAGAAACTTGAAACTGATTTCAAAGATCATTTACCTGAAAAGAACAGGATCTGATCTGTTTGGAGAGTAACAATATTTCTGGAGTTAGATACATTTATTCCTAAAGGGCCTTTCACTTCTACCACTTAATGCGATGTAGCCTTGCCATCTCCCAAATTTTAGCTCTTGGATTTTCTATCTCCTACAGAGTAACAAAGTGTGCGTGTCTGTATGTGTGTGTGTGTGCGCGTGTGTGTAATTTTAATGTTTCAAAGCATTAAATTACTTTTAGGCAAATATCTATTTTTAGATACATAGGTAGAAAAATCAAGAGTTAAAATATCTATCAGGAAAATGTTTCTGTTTATCTATCTAAAAATTATCTGCCTAATAGTAATTCAATGCATTGAAACAGTTCTTTTACCTGCTAGGATAAAACAACTAGGAACCATCATTTCTTATTTCTCAAATACTATTAGTTATAGTGTTGCTTGTCTTAAAGTCCATACTTGGATTCTATATCCCATGACTTAGGTGAACTTGCCATCACAAACCAAGTTTTTAGGGCCCACTGTTTCTGTATCACACCATTGCTTAGCCTCAAGTATTCCAGCAAATCATTTTTAAAACAGCACATTGGTATGACTTCTTTTTTTAATGGATGACCACACATAATCCTTTTATAACAATTCCTTTATTTGAATGCTTTTGCTATTCAGATTTCCAGATAAATGCCCTTCTACAAGCCTTCTGTGATCCTCCCCACGAGCGGCCTTATTTCGTTTCTCTCCTCTTTTACTTTCATTTCTCTCCAAAGCCCCTTTCACCACTATTACTTCTTGCCTTCTCTCATTTATAGCATCATCAGTTCCAGGCCAATTTCCCTCTTACTACTTTTTGCCCAGCCCTCTCCTCTGTCCCATACATATCCTTCAGAAATTTTTTTTCAAACACTCTTTTGACATCTTTCGTTCATGTGAAACCTGATAACACAATATGTTTCACAAATGGACTCTACGTAACTCACTTTTACTCCAGTGAATATTGTTATCCCCATCCTTCAACAACTTCTCCTTTTGGAATTCATATAACTTAAATAATCTACTCCCTTTACTTAATTTATCCTTCACCCTCTGGGACACTCTACTAAATTGCCTAGTGCTGTATACATGTGGCAAACAGACTGTGTTCTTGCTGCTGGTGTTGGTGGTGATGAGTGGTAGCGGTGGTGGTGGTGCTGCTGGAGATGATATTTAATTTTGTTTTTGTTGTACTCACAATTCTATTCCTGAACAACCCGTTAAAGTCTTGGCTTCACAACATATTTTTTTTACATTCACCAGTGACTTTGATCTTAATTACACTTCAACCTCTCTGTTAATACACTTTAATAACTCCCAACTGTTATTTGTTTAAAACCTTGAACTCGAACCAAATCATTTAGCCCTCATTATATTCCTCCCTTGCTACTTTGTCTCTTGTGTGATAGTCACAACACTGAAAGATGTCTCTACCACCTCTAGTATCCCTAGGACTTTTTATCTTCTGCTATTCCCACATGGCATCTCCCAGATCAAGGTACAACTCGGTGTCGTTTCTCTCTGCTCCTACTGTTAGACTGTCCAGCTTTTCTAGAGGAATAAAGAAATCTCTACTGAAGATACTGTATCACCCATTCTGGGTCTTCAACTACTGTTGAGTAGAGTTGTATTAGTATGTTGAATCTCATAATTTCCCTCAGCCTTTCATTCCAGGCCGTTTTTAAGTTCCTTGGCCCTTTAACACTACACTAAACTAAAAGCAAATTACCTCCAATCCTCCTCCACTGAGAAGACTGAAGCCATATTATGTGAGCTCCCCCATCTTTCCTCTTCTACAACTTAACATCTTTGTGTATCCACATCTTCCTTTATTTTCAATGTACCATTGTCATAAAAGAGTTCCTGGAGGGCGTCCCATGGCATCCAGATGTTAAAACAACATAGGACTAAGAAGCCACCTTAAGGGGCGTCTATTAGAGGACTTGAGCCTCACACTGGTTTGTGTACATAGAAGGTAAAAGATCTGGCATAAATCAACCAACAGAGGCTGCAAGCAGGGGAAGGACAGAGTTGGGAGCAGAGGTGAGGAAGAGTAGAGACTTCCCTCAGTCTCTGTAACAAGGACATCTTTCAGAACCTGCAGTGGGATGTAGTGACGAAGCTCCCAAAGATAAATTTACTCTCCTCTTAGCACCCTGGAAACTGTAGGCCTCAGAATTAGAGCCTTCTTGGAACTCCAAGAGTGAAGTGGGTAGCTTCCCCATCTCCTGTGCCTCACAGGAGTTTAAGGGATTTGTATATTATGAAGCTTTTCCCACAATCCTGTACCACAGATTCACATCTGTAGGAATCCTGGACCTGATAATCAGGCCGTGTATCAGGTGAAAACGGAGTCAATGTCCCAAGTTGGATGGAAGATAGTGGGTCAATTGGGAGTCTTTCTCATTTAGCAAGGGGAGCTCCCAATATTAGAAAGCTAGGGCACTGCACCCCAAGACCTCTGACTTTATCCCTGACTTCTTAAGACTTCCAGGCCTGAGAACAGGTCCCAGAGTGACTGGGTAATGGCAAACCTGGCCATTACCAGGGAATGGCCAGAGTCGTCTGGGAGTCTGTGTCTTTGAAAGCTTTGTAGAAGCCCGTGGCTGGAGGGAGAAACTGAGAAGCTGAAGAACTCTTCTTCCATATGAAGTTACCATGCTTTGTCTACACCTTCCATATTCTTCAAGGTCTTATGTTCTCAAATTCTTATACTCAGTGCCACTGACTCACACTTTCCCTTCCACCTACCAGAGTCTGTCCTCCTAAAAAATAACCTACACTTCTTCTTGACTTTTGAGTTTCCATTCTTTACTTCAGCTGCTACCATTTAACCCAAATGTTAAAAGTGATAGTATGTGTGTGTGCACATACATGCACCCATTTGTATTGGGTATATCTGTATATGGTATCTATATCTTATAAAGGACAAAGAAATCTCAGAACCCACAAACTGATTATGCCAAAGGGAAAGTTAAACCTACAGATGGAGGCTGCTACTTCACAACCTGTGTCAAAGATTGTATACATTAGTCAAACTCCCACAAAAAGACAATCAGGCATCTCCAGATGCTTTTAGGAATCTTTCAATACGCAAGTCTTCTCATAAAACAAGAACGTGTCAATTTAAAGATCTGTGATCCAAGTCTAGCTCCTAAAACTAAAGCCTCAGATTTCACATTGACTGATAATACTTACCTTCCTAGGTACAGAGCACAGATGAGATCAGTCATGCTTCTGCCTATCCACTACCACTTCCTACATGCCTTTCCCACATTAAAGAAATGTGTAAATACTAAATCTCCTGCAAACCCCTTCAGATAACATTGATCCCAGAGGCATCTGTGATTCCTATTTTTTTCCAGGTGCACCCTCAAGATCTGACTTAATGAACCTCCATTTATTGAGACTCTTGCCTTATCACATTTCAGTTAACAATCTATATCTATATTTGTTTAATCCACTTCTTCAACTGTAATCTACTTTATATTTAACCCTCTTTCTTACTTCCTCTTCTTACCTTTCCCACTACCCTCAATTTCAGGCCCTTATTGCCACTGTCTAAACTAGTATTGCCTTCAGTTTCTGTTCTCTCTAATATGTTTCACATGATGCTGCCAGAATTATTTTCTAAAACAAAAGCTATTGTGTTAATTGTTTGGTTTGCAAGTGACAAAAACACAAATCAAACTAGTTTAAGTAAAATTTAGGAATTTAAGAATCATAGAGTGTGTTGTTGGACCAAAAACAGGAATATATCTGAGCCTCCAAAAACCATTAAAATTAAAATATTTTAAAACATCAGAATACCCTGACTGTATTTCATCTGTTTCCTCCTTCCCATGTTTGCTTGATTAATGTATTACTTCTTCATATGATACTTCCTTTTTCCTGTTCCTTGTGGCATCAAACATGGTTTTGTACATTTCTTGAGCTTTGTTGCTTTACTATCTGACTTTCTTAGTTTCAAGTTCAATATAGGAAGAGATACATAGGCCACCTAAGTGTCTACCCTTTGAATGAACCAAGAGTGATCAGGAACTGAGTCAGTTTATAATATGGTTGCTACAACAACAATAATATGTAGTTTTTACCAGCAGGAGAGAAGAGATGGGAACAGGTGATCTCAGAGGAAGGAAAGGGCCATTTCCAAAGGAGAAAGTTCAGAAGAAAAACAATAGATCTTCAGAACATTTGTATTCACTAGCACTTTTTACAGCAATTGACACACAATAAGTATTCCATGTGACTCTTGTTTCTTCTCTTCAATTGTCTTTAGTAGCTTCAAATTACCTTCTCAGCCCTCCACATTTTCCTACCTTTCGTGTAAGCTAGTCAGCTAGAGTAATGGGTTTCCTCTTCTCTAAACCAATGTAATACTTATTAACATATTATTTATATCCTGCGCCTTCTGTTCTCATCTCCTGCTGAGCAAACACAGGTGGTTTCCTTAACATTAAGCTTCACAGTCAATGGAGTTTTCTCTAAGGTGGCTGTGTGGTATGCTGGAAGGATTATAAGGACTGGAGCCTCAACTCTAAGATTTGTAATCAAGTTCTACTAAATCATAGAATCAGGCGAGCCAGGGTTCCCCACAGTACGGTGGCATCTGCTTTACAGGATTCCTTCAGATAGTAAGTGAGATAACTGTGAAATGACATTGTAAATGTTCAAGCAGTTTCAAATGTTAGCAAGAGGCAGCAAATTCCTAAGGGGAAATATGCCTTAATGGGAAAAGCCTCAAAGGTTTGAAAAAGGAACTATAGAATAAAAATACAAAAAAATGCTAGTCAGAATAGATATAATTTCAAATACAATGAAAAAAAATGAAATTGCTTCTGTTTTGGGAAAAATAGATAGGATTTTTAAAATAAATATAATTCTTCATCTTTTTTTAAAATGTAAGATATGGGAAAATAACATTGCCAGGAGAAGACCAAGAAATGGTAATAAAAGTATTCTGCCTCTTCAGCTACAGTTGTACAGAAGATGACAGCTCTCCTCCCATTTGACTTAGGCAAGACTGAAGGACTCAGTCAGTAATAAGTAATTATGAGTTATCCCATGGAGAAATCACAATACTAATAGCTAGAAGATTCAGGGCAAATCACTTATTCTCTCAAGCCTTGCGTTCCTCATATGGGTAAAGAAAGAGGGTACTCAATGACCCATGATGTTTCTTCAAGATCTAAATCACTGTTACATAGAAACCAAGTATTACAAGTAAAACTGAGAATTCAATATCTATACTATGATAGTCACAATTACAGTATGCACAATAGGCAATGCAGTCAAAATGATTTAACATCAGGGTTTTAATAATTCATCAGATTATTATAAAATAGTAGAGTTTTTTTGGAATTTTGTTTTCTTTTGTCTCAGGTTTTATGTTTTCTTCCTTTTTACTGAGCTGCAGGTTTATTGAGATCAAATTTCCTATTTATTCAATGTTGTTCCCTCTAAAAAATTATTTTATTTTGGAAAAGTAAGGGATACTTTAAAGATTTATAATCTAAAATATAGCATTCAATTCCAACTATTTAGTTTAGAAATAAACACAAATTAAATTTAACTTACACTTTTTAATTACTATATTCCATTTTCAATTAACATTTTTTCAAAATTTCTTTTCTGAAATTATTATTTCATAGAGTTTTTATATCCATGATATTTTCATTTTAGTTACCATGTTTTCATAATAAATGAGTACAGAAGGAAAGTAATATTTTCAAAAAACATCTCAGAAAATATACTATTACAAATACCAAACATCACTGTCATAATGAGTCATATCTCAAATCTGTTTATTTACCCTCTGTAACATTAAAGTTTTCATGTTTTTATGGTTTGATATTTATTTATGCTTTCTAAATGGAGATTATCTCAATTTCAGAGGAGAAATATTGGTCCACCAATTTTTTAAGAAATAGCAAAGTGGAAATACACAGCATATAATATAAATGTAGGTTGCTTTCTGTTTAATAAGGTATTATAGCTGGGTTTCTTTACCTTTTTTTCTAGATATTTTTGAGCAACTACCCAGAGTTACTTCAGAAAACCACATTGTCTTTCAAATGCCCTTATATAAATAAGGCTTATGTAGAAAAGCCTTTTGTATTCTCAAAACAAACAGACACGATTGCTTTACCTTGTCCTGGAGTACCAGTAGACAGACAATACATATATTTGGAGCACAAAGTGAACAGGGGTAGCAAAAAATGTGTATATACAAGTGTATGTCTAAATTTATAAAGAAATTTAATATTTAATATTTCAAAAATGGAAAAAATTAAGCCTCTGCTCTTCTTTCTCACAGTTATGGTATTATCCAGTATTGAATGTATATGTGCATGTGCATGGTAGAAAGGAAAATGAGACAGAAACACTTTCTGTGCCATGTTCCAGGAACCGACTGACATTATTCTTAACCGTCCTTCCTTTGAAGCATTCTTGTTTCTTGTCTTGTCTCATTCATTTCCTTTTCTTCCTTCCTTGAAATTTGAAAATAAAAGTTTCATAAACTGTCAGGAAGAAAACCTGTATATTATGCTAGTTTTCAAAAGCTATTGAACACCATGTAAATACAATAAGTGCACTTATAATCAACAAGAAGCAGCAGAAAGTTTTCTCAGTGATCTGTAGAGATGACTTTTATTTTTCACAGACAAAAGAGGGGAAAATAAGTGATTTCTCTATCTGACATCATAGTACTTATAGAACTATTAGGTGAAAATAATCCAATTCCAATAATATTTTTGAAAGGCAACCAGACAAGTTCTATTTAATTTTTCTAATAAATGTACGTTTTGAGTGGTTATTGATACAGGATCTTCTGGTACACCTATATTTCCCCTAAAAATTAAAGGTTTGGGTTTTTTTCTTTTCTCGAAGACTATAACAATATTTTTAGTAATGATTTGTTGCAGAATTGGCCTCTTCCTATCCAAGGGGTACAACACTTTGAGAGATTAAAATGTATTATTTAGACAGAGTTAGTTAAAGCAACAATAACAACACACACACATAAACCCTCCTTATGCTATCCAAGTATCTGTTGAAAAATTCATTAGGGTTTTTGGCAGCAGGAAAGACACTAATAAATATTAAACATCTGATAGGGCCAAACACTGGGAACAGCTTTCTTCATGTAGTCTTTGCAACCACCCTGTAATATGGTTATAATGGTCCATGTTTTATATCTAAAGAAACTGTGGCCGATAATAAGTTTTCCAGCACAGGCAAGTTGCATAAATATTAAGTGATAAAGCAGAATTGCAATTCAGATTTCTCTAGCTATAAAATTTGGATTTGTTAACCAACACTACCGATTTTCTAGTGTTTGAATTTGTAGCACTAACATTTAAAAAAGAGAGAGAGGGAGAGAATGAGAGAGAGAAAGAGCTATATAGGATTGCCACACTCTCCTTTTACCAACTGTATTTAGCTATTAAAAGTCAAATGAGTGATTTGTTTCTCTTATTAAGCTGAAAAATTATAGAAAAGCAACAGAGAATTTTTTAAATGCTCATTTTCTGCAAAAGAAAGAGATAATCTTGTATAATCTGTGGATTCCAAATTAAATATGACTGCTAATATTAAATAGAAAGTGAAAAGAAGAACAGAAGAACATAGGATAAAGTACCAATACAACTCAGGAAATACCAGCAAAAATTGCATGGAGAGATTCACCATGAAAAAGAAAAGCTGCATTGCCTACTTACTCCAATACAGGCACTGGTGTTAGCAGGACTGTTGAAAGAAATGCTTTACACTAATTAGCTCTGGGGAACAAAAATTAAGGTCTGCATAAAAATCACATAGTTCAGCCAGAACCATATTTGAAGGAAATAATCTCTATGACAACAAAAATGTAGTCATTGGAATATAAAGTTTTGAAAACTTATTTAGCCCTTCCTTCTCCTTCAACACTGCAAAGTTGGTCCAGAAAAATACAATCTGAAGAGGCTGTGGACAAAATGCAATTTAAGAAGAAACTGGAAAATGCACAAATGTCTTTTATAGTGAAAGCTTTAATGCTTTATTCTAAGATCAGGGATAAGACAAGGCTATAAGAAGAAATATGGAACACTAATTTTGAAACCAATTTATTTGTATACTAGGGCTGAACGAGTAAGTAAATATATTATACATAATGAGGGGCAGGATTCTCACCAAGGGAGAAATCAGTTACAAATAAGAAAAAGGAAATGCTAGAATAAACATGATGCTGTTGGATTAAAGTCAGAAGGATCAATACAGACTAATTTTTAAAATATATTTTCTGATAAGTAGGTACAAAATAAATATAGATGTATGTATGTAGAAATAAATACACAATTCTCTAATAAAATGAATCAAAGTTCCTTAGAAAAGTGGTCGATTCTAGGGCTGGGGAAAAGAATATACAAGGTTAGCCAGGAATGTCTCATGATGCCAGAAAGTATGAATGACTTCCCTACCCCAACAAAAATAATGAAGAAATATCAAAAAGGCACACGAACAAATGTGAAGGACCTCTAGATGGCCAAAGTTGGAACAACTTGAGCAAAACAGTAAATGTCACTAGTTGTTTTATAATCCAAATAATAAAATAAATATGAATTTATATAAATTAATAAAATAAAATAGGAGAAAAGTAATATCACATCTTCACAGAATAATTCAAATTAATAAATGTAGAAAGAATGTTAAGAGGGTAGATCTTATATTAAGTGTAATTACCACAAAAACAAACTAACAAAAAATCTAAAACAAAAACAAGATAGCACAAAGAAGTTTTGGAAGGTGTTGCGTGGGTCTATTACTTGATTGTAGTGATGGCAATATGGGTGTATACATAAGTCCAAACTCATCAAGTTGTACACATTAAATAAGTATAGTTCTTTGCACATCAATTATAACCACAATATATCTCTTAAAAAATAAAAGCATGAGTATTTATTTTATAAGAAAGAACAAGGAAGGGAGGAAGGAAAAAAGGAAAGAGAAAAAGAAATAAAAAGGAAAATAGAAAATTACTATGAAAACACCACAGTAATAATTGCCACAAGCAAGATTCTCTAATAGATACTAAAATTAGCGGGCAAAGTTTAACAGAAAACAGGATATTGCATAGTCTCAAGTATGTTCCTTCAAATATGTATAAATTATAAAGGAAATAAAACAGTACCTTCGTGATAGAGAATCCTAGAAGACATCACTTTAGCCAAATGGTCAAGGTTAACATTAACAGTAGCACAAACTGATATTATATATCCCTTAATATAAAGCACTGAGAAGGGCACATGGTCACATCTCCTCCATGGCATCTTTCCCAAAAATGCATAGCCTCAATCTAATCATGAGAAAACATCACACAAAACCAAACTGAGAGACACTTTACAAACTAACTGGTCAATATTCTTTGAACATGTCTTTCCATGAAAGACAAGGAAAGACTGAAGAAATGTCCCACATGGCAAGAAACTAAGGAGACATGGAAGCCAAATATGACCTAGGATTCTGTATAGAATCCTGAAAGTGAAAAGGGACATTAATGCAAAAATTTGTAAAATCTAAGCAAGTTCTGTGCTGTAGTTAATAGTATTTGACCAAAGGTAATATTTTAGTTTTGATACATCTTCTATGGTTATATAACGTGTTAACATAAGTGCAAGCTAGGCGAAGGATATATCAGAACTCTCTTAACTGAATTTGCAAATTTTCTGTAAGCCTAAAATTATCTCAAAATAACATAAATCTTAGAATTAAAATAAGTGAAATAAACATATTCATTATTTAGTTGGTGGCACAATCACATAAACAGGGACCAATACAAGTGAATTTAAGATGCTGGATAACTATAACAAAGACTACAACAAAACAACTGTTTAATCATCTAGCAATATCGTAGTTGCTATTCTGAGACTGTTGCATTGTTAATATGGGATAAACCAAATGAGAAATTATTTGAAATTCTATCAACCCCAGTGTTCCTGGGAGCTAGGCTTTTCATCATGAGATAACAGAGAAAGAAAAGGTAAGTACATAGCCCTATTGCCCTAATTTGAATTAAAAAATATCAGTATGAACTCATGACAATTTAAACATTTTTCCTCTACTTATGTCCAGTAAAATCTCTAGAAACAATGATTAACTCAACAATAAAGAACACTAGTAGCAAATAGATAGGGGTCTCCAAATATTACTTCCCACTAAACGGAATCAGGGTTCTTTGGAGAAATAAATGATTCCAGGTCTGGCATAGAACATGTATAAGATACAATTAGAATAGATAGTCATGCTAGACAGTAAGATGGGACAATGTATCAGTTGGAATAACTTCAACTTTGTAGCAGTGCAACGGAAGTTTCATAACAATGTAACTCCAGCAGGACACCTCCATATGAATGGCTTTCCATGGTACTAGACTCCGCAGATTGCCAGCAAGTCCTGCCAGCTTAGCACCACAGTGACTTCTCTGTCATCCGGTGAGCCTATGATCGCCAATAAAGGTCTGGATCTCAGCCTGGGCTCAGCCTGGGCTCTCTTCCTTGGGTAGCTATCTCAGCCTAAGGGGTACAGACTGGTGTTTATATCTATTACAACTATATTCTTTAAAGTAATGCTTACTTCTTACTCTCTCATGGCTCATTATTACAATGCCTTGTTATAATTAACAACTGTTCATATTAATATTTTCCTATGCAAGTTAATGTGTGGTTTCTGTTTCCTGATTGAGCATAAGAAGAAGTGAACGATAGGATGAATGGGGCCAGATTGGTCATGAGTTGATAGATGTTAGGACTGGGTGATAGCTCCATGTGGCTCTTCTATTTTTGTGTATATTCAAAATTCTCCATAATAGAAAGATAGCTAAAAGCAGCTTTACATTTTTTCTGTAATGAGCCATATAAATATTTATACTGAGTCACAGAAAAAAGACTCTAAATAGTTCTACTCAAGTTTTGCCTACCAAGTGAGTTGTACCAAATTTACAAAAAAAAACAAAAAACAAAAAAAACAAAAAAAAAAACAAACAAAAAAACCCCAGCTTTTAGAAATCTTTATATATCAGAATTGTGGATAAGGTATGGAAAATGTAAATATACATATATAGTAATTGAATTATTTAGAGACCTAGGAAAAAATGAACTGCATAGTCAAATTAGCATCATTCAAGAGAGGCTTAATTAAAAAGAATATTTTCGAAGGTACAAGCATTGTGAAGATACTAAAAGCAGTTGTTATCAAGCCTATGGCCTATAGACAGAGGTGAGAACTGTTTTCAGAAACAGTTGTAGAAAAGGATATCCTGAAAGATTGTAGAGTACAACAGTCTGAGGTGACATCATAGAAAGTCCTTGACTTCACTCTCCTCCCTCCTTCAGATCTATGCTGAACCTAACTGGAAACTGGGTGGCAAGAGTTGATACAGTCCATACAGGTCGGCCTCCTGGGCAGCGATCAGAGTAGGACAGGGTGAAGAACACATATGGAGGGTCAAAGGGAAGCTATGAAACAGGGTAAATACTTAAAAAGTACAAATAATGAATGATAAAGAAAAGGATGAGGACAGAGACTAAGAAACACTAGATATATTGTTGTGCATAGTAGCAAATTAAGAAATTAATATTCAGTGTAGTAGAATGTGAGAAGTATTATGTAAATTTATGAAGATAATGACCAAACCAAAAACACAATCTTTGTCAAATATCAGGAAAAAAACACGTCTCTCCAAGTCAAAAAAAAAATAATTGCCAATGGTGTTTCACAAATGTCGTAGTCACTTAAACACCTACCAGCAAAGTATAAGGGACTATTTTTCCCATAGTCTTACAGAATGTGCTATATAGCTTGGATTTTTGCTAAGCTTATATGTAAAAAAAAAAAAAAAAAAAAAAAAAAAAAGACGTCTTAAAATATAGTATAATCCATTTCTCTTTATTAGTTTAGGATGCAGCTATTTGTGAACTTTCTCCTCCCTTTTATTGGTCTATTCATTTGTAAGCATTATCACATTATAATTATACAAAACTTTCAATATGTTTTCAGACCTGGTAGGACTAGTTTTCCCATACTTTTTATAGTTTGAAGACCTTTCCAAAATATTGCATTTTGTTTATTTTTTCATATGAACTTTAGCTCACTCCAAAAAGAAGCATGTTGGTTTTTCTGTTTTGTTTTGTTTTTTGAGACTGAGTCTTGCTCTTGTCGCCCAGCTGAAGTGCAGTGGCACAATCTCGGCTCACTGCAACCTCCGCCTCATGGGTTCAAGCGATTCTACTGCCTCAGCCTCCCTAGTAGCCAGAATTACAGGTGCTTGCCACCATGCGTGGCTAATATTTTTGTATTTTTTAGTAGAGACGGAGTTTCACCATGTTGGCCAAGCTCCAGGCTGGTCTTGAACTCCTGATCTCAGGTGATCCACCTCCACCTCTCAAAGTTCTGGGATTACAGGCATGAGCCACCATACCAGGTCGCATGTTGGTTTTTATTAATGATACTAGGTTAAATTACAAAATAACTTAGAGAAAAACAACATATTATGATTGCTATGTCTTCAGAACATTGTTACAAATCTCTATATATGCAAAAAATTCCACTACTGAGAATATATCCTGCAGATATGGCACACATGTGTGAAATGCTATAAGTATAAAACTATTCACTGTGACATTGTTTGCTATAGCGTGCCCAAAACCAACAAAAGCAAACACAAAAGGCTAATGACACCATGAGAAAAATATTGACAACTGCTGGTACAGACAAAGGGTTAAACTCTAACATATAGTGAGATATCTATATTGCCACGAGAAATCTTGATAACCCAATTTAAAAAAAAAAAAAAAAGAGTAAAAGACGTGAGGCAACAGCCTCCCTTCACACCAACTGTATTTATTATTCAGGGTTCTTCAGAGAAACAAAATAGGATAAATATAGATACATAAGAGGAAATTTATTATGGAAACTGACTCATGCAATTACTGAGGCAGAGAAGTCCCACGATATGTGGTTTGAAGTTGGAGAATCAGGAAAATTGGTCATGTAATACGGTCTGAACCTGAAAGCCCAAGAACCAGGGAAGCTGATGCTGTAACTCTCCGTTTGATTCCAAAGACCTGAGAACCTGCGGGCCACTAGTATAAGTACTGGAGTCTAAAGGCCCAAGCACATAAAGTTCTGATGCCAGAGGGCAGGAGAAGATGGATGTCCTAGCTCCAGAAGAGAGAGAAAATATACTCATCTTCTGTCTTTTTCTTCTATCTGGGCCTTCAATGAAGCAAATTATGCCCATCTTCACTGATGAGAACAGATTTTTACTCAGCCTACTGGTTCAAATACTAATCTCTTTAACACCCTTACAGAGACACCCAAATAAAATGTTTTACCAGCTTTCTGTATATCCCTTAACCCAGTCAAATTATAACCTAAAACTAACCATCACATCAACCAAAAGCAAACAAACAAGCGAATACAAATAGCCATTTAACAAATGAAAACTTGCTTATACTGACTCATAATAAGATAAATGCTAATTAAAACTACACTATATGAGAGTATCAGAAGGACTGACATCAGACTGCACTGGTGAGGCTACCATTGCTCTCATATATTGTTGGTGGTAGTACAAATTCTGTGGAAGACAGTATTGAAATAGGTTTCAAATTATAAATCAAATACCCTTTGATTTAGTGATCCCAGTTCTGGGGATATATTATACAGATATATGTGTACCATAAACATATACATATATTATCATATATCACATACTATATATAATTTTCAAAAAGTTATCATAGCAAGAAATTGGAAATAGTCTAAGTATCTATCTGTAGGTCATTACTTAATTAAAACATGGCACTGATCCATAATGCCATATTATGGAGCTATACAAAGAAATGAAGAATATCTCTATAACATGTACTATTTTTATTTGATAGCTATGTAATATGTACAATTATCACTCCAAAGAAAATAAAATAGTTATAGATATAACAAAACATGTCCATATACTATAAATTACCAAATACTGGTGATAGACAAAAATCTAAATAAATATGAAACATACTATGTTCATGGATTGAAAGATTTAATTTAGTAAAGATGCAACTCTCCCAAATGCGATCCATAAATTTAATGCAATTCCTGTCAGAAATTTGTAGACATAAACAAGCTTATTTAAGCTTATTCAAGTTTGTATTATATGGAAAGACAAAGGACCTAAACTAGCTAAAACTATTTGATAAATAGTAATAAAGTAGAAATAATCACTCTACTCAACATCAAGGCTTACAATAAAGTTACAGTATTCAAGCATTCAATAGAACAGAATAGACAGCTCAGAAGTCATGTTATAGAAGTATAGCCAATTGATATCTTTTTCATTTTTTCCTGCTGTGTCACCCAGGCTGGAGTGCAGTGGCATGATCTTGGCTCACTGCAACCTCTGCCTCCTGAGTTCAAGCAATTCTCCTGCCTCAGCCTCCCAAGTAGCTGTAACTACAGGCATGCATCACCACACTGGCTAATTTTTGTATTTTCAATAGAGACAGAGTTCTGCCTTCCCAAAGTGCTGGGATTACAGGTGTGAGCCACCATGCCCGGCCACCAAATGATTTCTTATACAGGCACACAAGTGATTCAATTAAAGAAGGTTAAATATCTTTTTCAACAAATGGTGTTTGATAAACTGGACATTGATAGGCAAAAAATTGAACCCTGATCTAAACCTCACACCTTAGGCAAAAATTAACTTAAATTTGGCCATGAAATTAAATATAAACCTTAAAACTATATTTTTTCAAATAAAACATCTGAAGAAAATTTTCAGAACTTACAAATAGAAGAGTTTTAGACATAACACCGAAACCATAATCTATGAAAGACAAAATTCATAAAATGGAACTAATCAAAATGAAAATTTTTATCCTGTGAAAGCTCATATAAAAATGATTTTTAAAAGATCAGCTACAGCTCACGCCTGTAATTCCAGCACTTTGGGAGGCCGAGACTGGTGGATCACGAAGTCAGGAGATGGAGACCATCTTGGCTAACACCGTGAAACCCCGTCTCTACTAAAAATGCAAAAAATTAGCCGGGTGTGGTGGCCGGTGCCTGTAGTCCCAGCTACTCGGGAGGCTGAGGCAGGAGAATGGTGTGAACCTGGGAGGCGGAGCTTGCAGTGAGCAGAGATGGCGCCACTGCACTCCAGCCTGGGCGACAGAGTGAGACTCTGTTTAAAAAAAAATAAAATAAAATAAAAAAAAGATCAGCTACCAACGAGGATGAAATATTTGCAAGCCATATATCAAACAAATGTCTTATATCTGTTATATATATAAAAATATATATTTCTCAAAATTCGGCAGTAGAAAAACAAATTATCAGGTGGACAAAAAAAAAAAAAAATGAACAGACATTTTACCAAAGACAACATATAAATGGCAAATAAGCACATGTTAACATTAGTAGCCATTAGAAAAATTTAAAGTACAATGAAATATTACTACATGCCTATTAAAATAACTAGAAGAAAAAGTGGTGACACCAGATGCTGTGGTCATACACTGTGGTAGGAATGTAAAATGGTACAGCCACTCTGGGCAGGTTTTCATAAATTGAAAAGGACACATATCATATGACCTAGTAATTGTACTCTTAGGTATTTACCCCAGAACTCTGTACACAAATGTTCATAGATGCTTTATTTATAATAGTCAAAAAATTTAAATGACCCAAATGTCCATTAACAGGCAAATGATTAAACAAACTGATACATCCATGTTGTGGAATACTATGCAGCAATTAAAAAGAATTATTGATTGATACGTGTAACAACCTGATGAATCTCAAGAGCATTATGCTGAGTAGAAAAAGCAATCTTAGAAGGTTACAAACTATGTGATTCCATACATAAAACATTTTTGGAATAAAAGTTTTAAAATGGAGGACAGATTAATGGTTGCCAGATTTCACCAATTTTACACAAGTACATGCAAAACTGGTGAAATCTGAATAAACTTTGTAGAATGTATCAATGTTAATTTTCTAGTTTTGAAATTGTGCTGTAGTTACACAACGTGTTACCCTTGGGGAAACTGGATATAGGGTACAAGAAATCTCCTCATGCTTAGTTTTTAAACTACTTCCACTACATTTATAATTATTTTAACATAAAACTTAATAAAAAGCATTGTGCGGAATTGTATATGTATTATGTTAATACTTTGTGGGAAAGGGAAAGGAGGAGAAAATATCATATTTGTTTTTGCTTACGTGTATACAAAGGAACTCCAAACAGATACTAATAACAGTAATTACCTGAACGTGTGGGTCAGGGGAACCACAGCATATGGGAGACAGATGTGGAAAGGGATATTTTTTAAAATATTTGAGTCACATTAATGTATTTCTTATTCAAAAAACAAAATTATTTATTGTAGGCATAAAAATAATTATAGTTATTATGCACTAGCTCTATCAATCATACAAAAGACAGTTTAACACCAAAAAAATAAAATTCCATATCCTTGAATTTAGGGTAGACATGCAAATTTAATTAGTTCTACTTTATAAGAAATTTAATTCATCAGTATTATTTCTCTTATTTCTTGTGGATTTAGAGAAAACTGACCACTGATAAACACTGGTCTTGAAAAATGACACAGAAAAGACTGCATTAGCTCACTCCAATTTTACCTAGGTGCCAAGATGAATTTCACACTTTTTGATTTGCAATCTTGAAGTTTAAGCATATGCAAAGCATTGTTCTCTTGAACTTTAGAAAGAGAAAACAACAAAGGGATCCTTGAAATAACTTCCACAAATTGGAATAGAATATTCCTTTCAGTGCTTTAGCATTTCTTGGGAAATAGAATTGTGTGGTGCTGTATGTACATTTCTCAAAAAGAAAACAAAGAATATGGAAAATGCAAATGCCAAAACTCAGAAGAATTTTTGAAAATAGTCAAGAGGAAATGAGGGACCTCAATTAAATTGCACAGGCATCATTCAACCACAATTTATAAATGCAGCATATAGAAGTAAAATGCCAACCACCTCAAATACTAATGGAAATCAATAAATGCCAATATATGTAGTGCTGCTATGAAGGAAATATCTACATTTTTGTTTATCTGCTAGAACAGAGCAAAATGAAAATTGGTACCTTAGACCAATAAAATATTAAAGATACTCTGAGGTTATCCACATTCAAAACTGCCATATTTTGCTAACTTAAAAAGCCTTTTCTCATGCATCTAAACTTTGTATATCGAAGCTCATTTTAACATTAGTTGTCTATAAATTTACTTTTCTCATTTTCTTTCAGGGTATTTCCAAAAAAGTAATTTGTTTAGCTAATACATATAGGAGAAAGGCACTACCTTTAAGGAAAAATGATAGCAAATTTAAAAACTCTAAATTAATACTTTTTTAAATAAAATACACATGGGAACACGCAGGTATGTTAGCAATTCAGCAATCTACCATTATTGGGGAAAGTCAATTGTCTTTAAATTCAATGAAAGTAACCCAGTGAAGACAGACTCTTCAGGCACTGTAGAAAGGAGATGATGTCTCAAAACCAATTTTACATTATACCCTCTTTGCTTCCATTGATACCATTGTCACTGCTGATATGTCACACTTTTCAGAACGTTCGAAGTAATTATTGAAAGAAAGATAATAGCTGACCTCTGCCTGGAACACTCTTCCTCCATACCAGTTTGGCTCACTCCCTCCCACAACTGCATATCACTGGCAGTTTTCTTCACGGTATTTTCACCACCACACGATTTATATATCCTTGGTTATTGTATGAGTTCCCCCTCCAGAATTTTAGTTTCATGAGAATAAGGACTGGGAAATTTGATTCATTCTGTATTTCCAGTATTATGGAAGGAGGAGTGACTCAGTAAGTTTCCTATTTAAACCTCATAATGATTCTATAAGTAAAAAGATGCTGATAAAAGTTAAGTGAGCTTTCCCAATATTACCAGGCTAATTAGTGGAAACAATTATGACTCAATTCCATGTATTTGAATTCTTAACACTGTGCTTTTCCCAGCATATCACATTTTGATGTGAGTGAATATAAATCTGAAAAAATTCATCAGAACTTGGTGGAAATGGGACACTGTATAAGTTAATTGTGCACATAAAAGCATGTATATTTAATTTATTTTTTGGTATATGATATAATTCTAATGTGCACAAGCAAAAATATTTTTTTTTCATAAAGTACTTAGGCATACTTATCATCAGGAAGAATAAAGAAACAAGTAACTTGACTTTGCTTGTGATAAGGCTAGACGCTAATGCAGAGGCATTAATAAGTCTATGAAATTAACCATAATAATTTTAACAACTTAGCAAACATTTATTGAGTATCTTTAATGGGTCAGTGCCTAGACTCTGTGCTAAGGCCATGAAGAGATTAATAAATGATAGTTCTCATTCTTAAAAGAACTCAAGTCATTTAAATATATTAACACAAAAGTATAATTACAGTATAGTGGAATTAGAAGATGTTATAAAGTGTTGTAAGAGTAAAGCGAATCAGTGGCCAACCTTGCCTAGGAAAGTCAAGAAGAGTTGTAATTGGAGCTGCACCTCAGAAGATGAGTCCTGGTTCCCAGGTCCAATAGCGATAGAAGAAGTAGCAGGTATGTGGAGCTGGGAAATGGCACAAATATTCAAAGGGCTAGTTTGTTTAATGTGTCTTGGGAGAGGGTGCACAAGAAGGCCCAGCTGGAGATAGGACTGTCAATGAGCATAGAAGTACTGTCTACATGTTATTGAGAAAGTTCAAGGAGACAAGACATAGAAGAATATTGGTCTGATGCTGCATTAAGCATTGCGTAAATGCTGGCACTTGTTTTGGAACAGAGGATTTGAGATTTTTTACATATCCATAAATCCAAAAGAAGAAAAATGTCCCCTAGTACAAAAATAAATCCACTGTTTATCAAATAAAATTTTTCGTTTGGGTAGCCATGTAATAGAAATGGCATGCATATTATACAAAGCTGTTTTTGAAACCAGAGACTCCAGGCAGCATTATCATCTGACGTTTTCAGTGAGAACCAATAAACGTGACAAGGAGCTTCAGAAGTAGTGAAGCAATCCAGTATTTCATTAGAACCGGTCATGATATGAAATTCACTTGCATAGATAGAAGTCGATTTTACAGGGAAGGGGCGTGAGTTTGGCTCCTTCTTTCATTACTCATGACCTCAATCCTTAGGGAAATGACAAGATAATTTAATTCTCAAACACTCATTTGGGAGTGTCAATGATAAATGATCAGAAATATTGCTGTTCCTGTGGTACTGTTTTTCCTATGAAGAACTAAAGAACTAATGTTCTTTCTTTTTCTTTCCTGTACTTGCTTTGACTTCTCTCCATTCAGCCCAAGAAAATAACTTGATATTGGAGCAATAAAGCCTGTCACAATAAACCTAATCTTCCGTCACAATCTTTCTCCTTTTTTCCTTGTCTTTTGTTTTCCCTTTAAAAAATTCTCCAGTTTAGTACTTGCATGACACTTCATATTTCTGCATAATTAAAAGTCAGAACTAATTGATCCAATTGTGTATACCAGTTAGCCCAAGAAAATGGTAATTTTCCTTTTCTTTGCATCTTGCAATCACCTAATAAGCAGCTCTAATACTGCCTGTTGAATTATATAATAAACAAAAATTTCCCATCATTTAACATTTGTTCAAAGGCTTAATGCTGTGGGTTCACAAGAGCAGAAAGAAGAATAGAAATGTGCACTTATCCAGTGAATTCAATCAATGTAAACTGCAAATCTAAATTAATTATTCAGGCTACCAAAATCTTATGCATTTGTTGTTTGTTGTTGTATAAATGCCAAAATTATTTGAAAAAAAATTAGTCTAACTTTACATGGAAGTCAGGCCTTTGTTGACACATATGTGCCTGATAAGAATCCTTTTGTATTCTAATTCAAGCATTAATTATTTTGCAAACAAGTAAAGGAAGACATTTACTGTAGTTACATTTGTCACTCAAATCTGAGTATATAAAGGCTTCATTGAGTAGAACAGGAATCAGAGACCACCACCATTCGGCCAGAGTGAGGTCTTATGCCTATTGGATTTTACTGCTTCTATCCATGGACCTATGAACCCTCCACCCACATGCATGCATCCCCACCAGCTCTTCCTCACAGTACTTTTCACCATACTGAGTGCCACTCAGAGTGAATCATAGAACAGCCAAGAAACAGAAAAATGCCTTCCTTCTGGCGGGTCCCGTGCTCCCAGCCTGGACCCCAGAGCCAGCCGAGCATCGCTCCTGACTGCTTTAGGCTTCCCTCCATACTCAATGAGTTTACCAAAGTCTCATCCCGTTAGAAAATCTTCCCTTGACACCCTTTGCAGAAGTACAGAAGGTATTTCTATGACTGCTAGGGTTCAATAACCCTACATTTCTATGACTAAAAATGTGATCCCATGAGAGACCAACGTATGAAAACTTGTATTTAAAACATTTAATGACAATAAAACTGCAATTGTACAGAAAGCTTAGAAAATGAGACTGTCCTTTTAACTTTGCTTTCTGTTGCTGAGACGTATTTGGCTGTAAAGTATCATGATCCTCAATAGTGATCCTTGCTACTTACTGAAAATCTTCCTAGAATGTATTAGTGCACTTTTCTCCCTAAGTAAAATCATTTAGTCTTTTTTGATGATTCAACATCTTGTAATACCTGATTAGAAGCAAATAGTTTCTCCTTTATGGTAACACATTGTTTTCACTTATATACTTGTAACTAAAAGAATTTTAGGAAACCATATGGTTGAAAAATATTTTATTGAAAATTATTATGCAAGGTAAAATGTTCACTCATTCATTCCCACATTAATTAACTTAACACTTATGGATCTCCTACAAAGTATGAGGCACTCTACCAGGCCTTGCAATGCAATGGCAAATAACACTAGAACCACTTAGAAAGGGAGAACTTGCAGGCTAAGTTCTCTTTTATATTGCGCTAAGATACTATTGAACTCTCTTAAAAACTCATTTGTAGGCCTTTAGCATCACAGTCCACCTAGTATATGGGAGATAGACTGGAAAAGCAGTGTATAAGAGGAACCGAATATCTCAATATGGAAAATCAGAAAGGGTGTTCCAGAGGTAGAGGCAAGTAAACTGGGACTCACAAGATTAGGAGTGGGTTTTGGCATTCAACAACATTGTTCAATTACCCTACATTTTGGTGTTCTCTATTAACAATGATTTTTAAACATTTTTTGGATAAGAAGCCTCATAAAGAATCTAATCAAAAGTTTGTCCATTACATTTAGAAATTATTAAAATGATAAAATTTATGTTATGTGTATTTTACTACAAATTAAAATCCTCTTATCCAAGAAAAATATGTAAACGCACATAGACACAAATAATGTCACTGTCATGAAATACATTTGGTTTTCTACTAGAGAGAGGGGTCACTACTGACATCTAGAGAGTAGAGAACAGAAATGCTGTTAAACATCTTGTACAGAACAAGCCTCCACAACAAAGAATTCTCTGACCAAAATGTCAATAGTGCTAAGACTGAGAAACCTCTGTGTATGCTAATCAAGTTGCTCAAGTAATTTTCTGCAGGAAATGATTGGTCACCTTCCAAATTGAATTTGCAAAGAAACCAAAAAAATGTAGAGATGCATCCATTATTTATATACAAGTAAATAACATGTTTTTTGTGTGTGCTGGAAGAGGGAGTTGACATGGATAATCACCTTGGTGTACTTTAGTTTTATATTTACCCAGTATATTTATTATTGTTCTTTGCAGGAATGGTCAGATTTAAATTAAACAAATAAGCAAATTAAAATGTTATATAATACAGTGTTTAAACTCTTATTTTTGTTCTACTTTTGATCTAAAATAAGTCATAGACATAATTTCATAAAGGCAGGTGTAGCTCCTTTGTGGACTGAAAATAATCTGCCCAGTCTATCTGCCCTATGGTGTTAGTCTGCAGCAGTTGCTATAGCAAATATCTGTGTTTGATGAATACCACTGAGTAACTCGAGCAGTCAAAAATGAAAACAGACTTGATTAAATGCAGACTAAGTGACCTTTAAAATTATTTCACTGCCTCTGGACAGTGTTTGGGTTATTATGGACAAATATCTACCCCATATGCACTTGTGGTACCTGAGACTGCTTCTATATAAGGTCAGGAAAGCACACCGCCATGTGACTGTCAGACTCTTCCCCATTAGAAGTTCACAGTGGACAACCACCTTTAACATGGTAAAATCCATAGTGATCATTGAGAAACACAGCAGGACAGATTATATGTGCCGACTTCCATTTTTCTAGCTGAGTGTAGTGACATATTTAGCATTCCAAATTAATTTTTCTCCCTGAAGACTTGAATGCTCATAGTATCTAAAAAATACTAAAAATCTTACAGAAACAGACAGTATAAAATACAAGCATACATTTACCAAATAAACTATAAAGGGGCTAAGTTTTGTCTTCAATAGCCTCTTAAATTTCATTCTTTCTCCAGGTCCCTCACATGGCTGTGTGACAAACTACTCATTTTTGCCTATCTAGAGATATGTTATAGCTCAAAATAAGTCCTACCTTATCTTTTTATATACAAACCCCACATTATTTTAGTGTTCTGCATAAATGTTATTTTTATTTATTTATTTATTCATTTTGAGACAGTCTTACTCTGTTGTCCAGGCTGGAGTGCAGTGGTGTTATCTCAGCTCACTGCATCCTCAGCCTCTCGGGTTCAAGCAATTCTCATGCCTCAGCCACCCAAGTAGCTGGAATTACAGGCGTGCTATATCCAGCTAATTTTTGTATTTTCAGTAGAGACGTTATGTTGGCCAGGTTGGTCTTGAACTCCTGGCCTCAAGTGATCTGCCTGCCTCGACCTCCCAAAGTGCTGGGATTACAGGCGTGAGCCACCACACCCAGCCTGTGAGTAAACGTTATTTTAATACTCTCAAGTAATCTATAGCATGAACAAACTAATTCACAATAAGATGTAAATGGATAATGTGCTAAAACCTCAAAATGTACTTGTGATTTAAAATAATCAAAACGATGACTCTAATTAATAGATATCAGGCAGGAAACGGGGTAATTTTTCTATCACTTCTTGAATCACAGCATATAAGCAATTTCCAAACAGCATCAATAAAACTGGTTCTAATCTCACAAAGTTATACAGATCTTGCTTTCAATAGTAAATGGAATTTTAACCAATACTGAAGCACAGAATACGATATCAGGCCCTAACTTCCAAAGATGGGAAAGAAAGCTGAAAAAGAAGAAAACTAAGGTCAACTGAGCAATTGCCTTGCTGCAAGAACTGTCTCAGGTGTCTACACTTACTATATAATAATAATATAATCCCCTTATTCTTTCAAGATAGATCACATTAGTCTTATTTTAGAGACAGGAAAACTGAGACTTAACAGAGATTAAATAATTTTTCTGAAATCACATACCAGTAAGAAGAAAAACCAACATTTTAAACAGCTCTGCTGACTCCAAATTTCATAATCTTTGGATAGACACCTGGCTTATTTTGTCTGAACTGAATGAAGCCAGTATCTGGTAAACACCTATAATGTTGAGGGACTATTTAGACTAAGAACTGCCACACAGTAGCTTGTTTTGTTTTGAGACGGAGTCTCGCTCTGTCGCTCAGGCTGGAATGCAGTGGAGCCATCTCGGCTCACTGCAACCTCCACCTCCTGGTTTCAAGCGATTCTCCTGCCTCAGCCTCCCACACAGTAGCTTGTTTAATCTTCATAATAAGCTTATGGATAAGGCACTATTTTCCCCACATTAGCCGACAAAGAAACTAATGCTTACTGAGGTTAAGCTCACACAACGGGCAAGTGACAAATCTGGAATTTCAATCAAGTTCAGCCTGGGCTTTAATTCTAATTCCAAATTTACTAAAATTTCTGTGTATTTTTTTCCACCTAAAAATGAGCAAAAATAATCAAAGACATAGGACAAAAAGTATTTCGAGTAAAATTTATCCCAAACAAAGGAGAGTCTACAACTTTGCACACTTCTATTATAATGTTTGCTCCTTAATGAAAACATATTTCTTTTACAACTAGTCTAAATATTTGGGTTTTAAGTCAGTTTTGTAGTTTTGTGAATACTGATAAGTTTCTATCCCTGAGATTTATTTGTTTTGTGGTTTATGGTGTTGTTTTGAGGTCTGAGGGTGGATTATGAAGGGAGATGAAAGCAATTTAAAGCTCTTAGCAGGGAGGGGCTCCGCTAATAAGGAATACGAGTGTAAAAAAAGATAAAGGCATTAATTTAGAAATTTAGCTATATAATGCAAAAACAACCATAACATTTGAAAATATCTTGCTATTTGCCTGAGTTTACTTTTCACCCAGAAATTTGACTCCATGTAAAAATGGGATATAAATCTCTAAGTAACTTTCTATAAATGGTAAACACCTCCTCCTGTCATGCATTACTCATCATAGCAAAAGCATCTATATTTAATAGTACCATATCCAGGAGTTAAAATCTGTATTTTTATATATACCAACTTCCCTAGAAGAGGTCAGGAGGCGTGGTATGTGCCCTGGTTGGTTAGGGTTGGAGTCAGACAGGGAGGGGGAGATGTTTGGGAGCGCCCAAGAGGAAACCCATGTTCCCTAGATACAATGTTGTACTTAGAAATACATCCCTAAAGTTCTATTCTACCTTAACACTTCAGAATAGCATTTAAAAAACACTATTCTCAAAGACTGAGTAAAACAGACATAATAATGTAGTTTCCTTTTAAAATCTGAATACAAATTATTCAAATGGGGCTGTCGTCATAACTCTGTAACCTGAAAAACTGGATCAAATTGTCATACTACCTGATTGGTGAGGATGATAATATAATACCTGCCTCTTGATAGTGTTATGATGATTAAATGGGGTGGGTGGATATTTAAGTATGTGACACACATTAAGTGCTCAGTCATGCCAGTTCCATCCCCAGCCGCTGCTCCTTTGAAACAAAACAGCCAAATTTCCAGCAATGTGTCTTTTCTGGAATCAAACTTGAAGCATCATAATTGTTCAAGGAAGAGATGAAAGAATTTTAACTTTGTTTTGTAATGCTGAATGAAGACCTACTTGGCCACAACTTCAAACACAAGTAAAAAATAAAATAAAATAAAGGATCTTTTCTGAAGTGAGATCCTTTGATTCTTTATTCCCAACCTAGGCTTAGGAAACAACAGTTTTTGGTTTTATGGGTAGATGCCAAGAAGCTGACAAACATTTCCCATTAAATAATTTAAATTACTTTCTGTGAAAAATACAAAATATTTTGGAAATTTAAAATGAGGAGGGGCTTTCTATAAAATCAAAAAGTTGCTGGATCACTGCTCTAGGTATTACATCTCTGAAAGACAATAATAATAAAATTAACGGATGAAAGCACACCTCTTTCAGCTTTGATTAAATTGTGGCTTGCTTACAAAACATAAATATCTATATAACATATAAATGTGTATGTGGGAGTATGCATGCATATGTATTAACAAAAGGAAGCCTAGTGGGCTTATTAAGTGAAATAGAGCACCAAGGAAGCTGTGCCTTTTGCCATATGTTAGCAATTGTTATTTCTTTGTTGTTTTATCATTTGCTTTCATTTTTAAATGAATTTCCTTTGTTTAACAAAAGGCAAAGTCCTTAGTTGGAAATTATGTAAAAACAGAGGCCTGAATCTGAGGGTCATGCTTTGCTGATTCAGATCCAGAAGTGAGTAGTTTGTTTCAGGGTAGATTGAGGATTTAAAGCATCTGGGAGAAAGCATTTAAGGAGAAACGTTTAACAGCTGCTGCAACTGAGATATGAATACCATGTAAACAAGCTGAGAAAACACAACCTATTGTACATTAAAAAGCAAAATTTTTTCATCTGCAAGTTATGTGTTGTTTTTGTTTTGGTTGAGATATATATTATATTTTATATATGTGTATATATACACACACATATATAAAATCAATGACCAATGCTGCATAACTAAGCTATATTTTCCTGTAGATCCTTATTAATCAAAGTGTGATCCATTGACCAGCATCATCAGCAACTGCTGGAGCCTGTTAGGAATGCAGAATCTCAGGCCCCATCACAGACCAGTTACTGAATTGGAATCTGCATTGTAACAAACTTCTCAGGTGATTCATTTGCCCATTGTAAATTCTGAGAAGCCCCATTGTAAAAAAACAAAACTATTTGACTTCCCATTTCATTCAAGGTCCCCCTTCACACCTATACATCCTGTTCGAGGTAAGTATTATACTAAGAGCTTTACCTAGGGAGAAGTTTTAAAATAAGAATATGAGACCCTACTGCAAATAATATAATGTAATTCATCTCATACAGGGTCTGAGCAAGGTTTTTTTAAAAGCTCCCCTGACAAATCAAATGTGAAGCCAAGGTTGAAAACAATTACATTATCTTATTTAATTCTTAACTTCAAACATCAAGGTTTGCATTATTACGTCACAGAGGAACTTGCTCATGATAGCAAAACCTAGATTTAAAATCGGGTCTGTCTGACTTCAAAGATTTTCTCTTGCATTTTATACCCACCAATATGTTGGAGGCTTTTAGGCCAGTAGCTAGTTCCCCACTTCCCATTGTGTGATTACCCCAACATGCAGCATTGTATGGGAAAGCCTAGAGGGGCAGGGCAAAAGAGTGACCATCAAGAACCTTAAGGCTAGGCAAGACTGGGATGGAAAGATGAAGAGCCATGAAACTGTTTCTCCAGAAAATCAGATCAGCCCCTGTCCTGAGCCAATTGCAATGATAAATGAGCAAACGGACTAATGAACCACAGGGGGATCTGCATGTCAACCGACTTTGTCACAAACTGAATTAAGCGAATGGGCTTAGAAGAGACATGCAGGAGTGTTTACAAAAGTACTGTGGGCACAGCTCTCAGGCTAAGGAACCTAACCTTTGTGGACTGCTCTATCACTACTGTCCCATCACCACATATGGTCACCATACTTGTGAGCAGGAGATATCCCAAAATCTGGTTTGCCTTACATAGGATGACCAGCCAGAGGCCGATGGGTGGAATGTTCCCACAGAGTCAGGGAGGATGTGAGTCATGCCTTCTTACATCATTTAAGCAAGGCTTGTGTAGATTTTTAAAGCATTTACCATAAATGGATCCCCTCATCACCATCTGTTCACTTTTGGTACAGGAAATATTATAAGACCATTCTTGTCATATGGATCTTCATTAGTAGTTTTGAAAAGGATTTCTCTGATCTTTTGAGATACATACAAATAAGTGAAAAAGAAACGGACATTTTCTTTTACAAATCATACTTGGAATAGTGTTAAGTTACTCTCTTTGACAGATGGCTCAATTCCAGGGACTAGCTCTCTCTCAGGGAGCACTGAAAATCCTAGTATAATCCTAAAATATGAGTGTTGACTTTAAAAGTCTGATTTAACTGACAGATGTATGAAATGGCGCATAGAAAACTCGCCACTGGGGACAATGAAAATGCTAGAGTAACAGTTACGTTATAGGAGAATGGCAATGATATAATCTCACCCGTTTTCTCGTTTTATGTGATCCATTTTCTGATGCTGAAATTTATTTTTGTGAAACATTAGATTGTACTCACATTTCTATATGCCTGTTTTTAAAATGCCAAAATTACACAGACTTCAGGGTCTGTCTTTTGAGAAAAACCGACATATAAATAAACCTTACTTCTGTGCAAAAAAAAAAAAAAAAAAAAAGACATCTCTTTCAATCATAAACAGCAAGTGTTCTACCTTTGAACCATGGATATATCAACCTCAAACCAAAAAAAATTTGAAAAGAAAAACACAGTGATGAGAAAAATCATAATGGTTAAACATGTTTAAGTAACTGATTAGCTCCCTTTATTTTGAAATAGGTATATTGTCTCCTAACCTCTGATTCGCTCAGTGCCACATTAGTAAAAGGTCACAATGTTTTTAAATGCTAAGATTTTAGTATTATATCAGGAGTAGAGATGAATTTTAAAAACTGAGTTTGCACATATGGAGAAAAACTTTAGGTTTGATTTGGGGATCCTCTGCCTGAATTTACAGCTCTGCAAAATCTGCTATTTCTAATCAGCGATAAACCTCCTCTCCCTTGGCTCATGGAACTTTGTTTTCACTGAGTCTAGAGGCGTTAATATCAGTTGCAAAATGTCCTGGAAGAGGGATTTAGAGATCCTGAATGGTCTGTGCCTGCTTCTGCTAAACATCTCAGAGACACTCTGCCCCCTGGTGGACTGTTCCAGGGTGGGTTTCGATGAACAGTGCAGGCTTCCCTTCTCCCACCCTTCCTCTACCAACCTCTTTCCTTTAGAAGACTCGAGTAGACGCCCCAGTTGAAAGCTTTTATTCCCACCAATTACACATTCGTTTGGTTCAACAATTCCCTTTTATGTAATGTGAAAACCCTTAGTTACCTAATCAGCCCTTCACAGCTAAAACAAGAACCACAGACATCATTATTGGTTATCATGATTTGATACAGGTAAGAAAAAAGCAGAGAAGTGAAAAACGAGGTGCTGCAAATTAAAAATGTGGATGTGGCCAGGGACTTTGGATTCTCTAAAGACAGCCAGAAATCTCTAGACAAGGAAGAGGAAGAGAGTTTAAAAGTGAATAAAAGGACGCTGTAAGAAATAATTAAATACTTGGCAATTTCTTCTTGGCCAATAGAGCCACTGCAAACCATCCTTCAAGTTCCCTTTGGTTCTTTGGGTTGTATGTCACCTGCATAGGGGATTAGTTGTAAAAGGCTGTAAACTTCAGCCACTTCTAGTTTTTGCCAAATTTTTCCCATTCAGGCTGGTTTGATCTTCTCCAGTCCAACTTCTCCCAAGTACCCCTGTTCTGTGCTACAGGCACTCTGCATCCACAAAGGAGACAATGGGAAATAATGACTAAGAGGAAGTTCAGTCTGCTGAGAGTCAAAAAAGTGTCACGCATCTCAATAAGTGCTTTACGTGTATAGGTTCTAAGACTTTACATCAACTTGTAGGTAGATGGTATTTGAGAAGAAGAACCACATAGTTCTAACATACTTTATTTGCAATTCAAACCTAGGACTGACTACAAAAGCTACCTTTCTGCCTACTTTACTGGTCTTAAGATAGGTCAGTCTACTCCTCTGAAGTCTTCTTCTAACCCAGTTCCTCCTTCTGTATTTTAAGCACCAGACAGCCCTTGGAATCTGACTGCCTAGCCTAGAGACTAAAGGTCTCCTCTGAAAACTAATCTGGAAAACTCTTGTGATAGTGGATCTAACCCTCTCTCTTTGCAGAATATGAAAGCACAATCCATTTATTTCCTTTCAAATTCTTCCTTCAGATATAAACTAAATCCCCCAAGTCATGGCAGCACGTATTAGTCAGCCACAGTATCATTTACTATTAATCATTCTCCAGTGAAGGCTCAGACTCCTAAACACAACCCCAGAATCCAAGGAACCAATTTTTCCATAATAATAGAACTACTACCCGACACTTTTTAGAACACAAAAGGACTTTTATTTATTTTCCTAAATTTCATTTCCAATGATACATTTCCTGAAAGGTGGAATATCAAAGGCAATTTTCAGTCACAGCAACTCCATCAAATACACATAATCTGATATTTTACTGCTTCAGTGAATTATAATCTTCTCAGGGTTTCCTGGTTAAAGAAGACAAAACTAAGATAATAGAGACGAAAAATTAAGAATATTGTTCTTTAGAAAATTTGTTGAACTCAATAAACATTCATTCATAGGTGTAGTGTCCATTTTTCAAAGGAAACGCTAAAATTCCTAGAAACACAAGACAATATTGATATTATTGAATGAGTATACATTCATATATTTCTGTGAAAATTTGTGCAATTAAACAATATGGAAAATGTTTGTTACCATAGCCAATGAAAATATATTTTCATTGCCATGTAAGTTAAACATTTCCATCTCCCGCTTTATGTTCTGCAAAAAAGCCACGTGTCTAGTTTATGAAATAAACTATGCTATAGGCAGCAGTAACTGAAAAGGAGCTTAACAGTCTTAACTACATACCCCTGGGATGAATAATACACTTTGCATAATCATGTGCAATGCTGAATGATGATTCTATATCTCTTATAACTATAAGGGTTTGCAAGCTTCTATTTCATACAATATGCCCCAAATCCAGGCAATACAGCCAAATAGTCAAGCAATAATTTAGGTGGTTAATCTACAAAATGGCAAACAACCCATTCAACTAAACTGATTGTGTTTTGTTAATGTGAGGACACCATCAATACAGGTACCCTATAAAGAAATCATTTGTAAGTGGCTATTTGTTTCAACTAATGTTTCCCCCTAAGGCTCTTAGAAGTTGACTTAATTGCCTCTTAGGATCAAAGAAAATACAGCTGTATAAACAGAAGACCACAGTATTAATAACATAAAAACAAACACCATGCTCTATGCACATTCCTCCATAGGAGAAATGTCACAAAAAACAAACAAACAAACTTGGGGATCCAGCAGAAGTACAGGCATATCTAATGCCTAAAATTTTCTCTCACACCAGTGACAGGTATAAATATTGATCAAAATTCCCCTTTTTAGTTAGCTTATGTGTGAATCTTTGAATAGTATATTTTCAAGAGTGATTACCCAAGGTGAAGGTCTGCACAGTAGGCAAGCAGTGTGCTTCAGTTCAATACATTTATTGTCTGACAAACAGGACCGGGGAGCTTCAAGCAAGGAGTGAATCCATTTCACAAAGACAACTTGCTTCTGCAGACAAAAGGTATCAACTGCAGAATGCCTTCTGAGAAAAGGAGTGTGAATTTTCTTTGGCATGTTAAATGCTGTGCATATACATTTTTTTTCATGCAGATAATCCCTCAGGGCTACTTCTTATTAAAATATACATTTTTTTTTCATATTTTATTGCATGACTTTATCCTGTATTAGGGAGCTCTCAGAGGAAATTTGAAATAACTAAGTATTCTTGAAATTTGAAAAGATTGATAAATTTTAAGTATTCCAGATATTACATTCATTGAGATATCAGGTTGGTAACGAATATACAAAGGTCAAAAGCTTGCCAGTTTCCTGATTGTTTAGTAAGTCTGAGGTTTGGTTCTGCAAGTTAAAAAAAAAAAAAAAAAAAAAAAAAGGCCTCAATTTTAGCTTCACTAAGCTTTTCTAAAGTTCTTGTATGTCATTTTCTAGCAATCTTTTCTCCTGCCCAAACTTCAATAACAGCAACAATGGAAAAAGAAACAAGTTTATTTTCTTTCCAGTATCGTTTTTAGAGCCCTTACTGTATTTTAAAGGTTTCTGAAGAAGGGAGATAGTTCTCTTGGTTTCCTTATATGTTAGCACACAAGGAATCACAGATGGGAAGGAGAGTGCAAATGACTATCAGATAAAAGTCTCATGCATTTTAAGATTTTTTTACAAGTCAAAATATACATCCTTCTATTACCCCCACCCCATTCCTCAATTGTGTAAGAACTAGTCCCATGTCATCAGTCTCCTTCACATCTCACTCAATTGGATAAGAAATAAAGACACTTTTCTTGTTAAGGAACAATATATCTCCAATACTAATCGGTTTTACCAATTGCATTAGTAAGAAATATAGCAGCAGTGTGGGCTGAGTCACCCATCATACCCTTCATTTCTGGGGATTTAAATGTGTAAAGTGACAGGTACATGAAATTAGGAGAAAAAAAAAGCAGTCTGCAGACTTTGGCACTAGCACACATAATGGTTTGTTTGTTAGAGCTGTGGTTTGACCATCGCTAAACAAGAATTACAAAATTACAAATCTGCAGAAAACAAACAATCATAGGTGTTGATTCTCAGTTTAACACTCTCATCTCCCATTCCCACCCACCCACCCCCATATAGTTTCAAGTATAATAAAAATAGAGATCTCAGCATCAGAATTTTGCTGTTAACTCTTCAAGGTTTCTCTGCGCCATCCAAGCCACTCATAGGGTTTGAAGCACCAAATCCACAAGTTTCTCCAACCAAGTTTAAATAGACAAAAACTGAAGACTGAATGATGCCAAAGTAACTGTTCTTAAATTAAGCTGTAACACAAAGTTCTCCCCAAAAACACAGGGCATTAAGCGTCTAGTTCAAGTACTGCCAGGCTGTATGTAGATCTGTCTCAGACAAGCTTCAGACAACAATTACAAATACACTGGTTCTAGTGGGCATTATCCATGATACCAAAGCAGGGCAGGGATTCCCTTCCATAATCAATTTTTAAAAGTTGCAATCCCCTTTGGGATTGGCTGCCGCAGGGGTCAGTGCTGAGCCCGAGGCTTGAGGGGGAGGAAGTGAGCCTCCTCCTGGGCAGGGAAGCTCTACGTTTAGTTTCAACACTTCTCCTTTCAGAGCTCTCTCTCAGGACTATCCTGGCTTCTCAGGATCCATTGCCCTTGCCCAGGAGAGACAGCCTCGCTGGGACCCAGTAACCGCGAAAGAAGATTCGACCTACCTGTGGAACCAGACACAACTTGGTCCCCAAAGGTCGCTTAGGCGACCCCACTGCAATTGGCAAGTCAACTCGTGCACTTAAAACGTATCAGTTTATGGAACGCTTGTTTAAAGTCCTCATTGGACATGGTATAGATTATGGGGTTAATGAGGGAGTTGAGATAGCCCAGCCAGGTGAAGAAGTCAAAGATGGCTAGGTGGAACCAGCAGGCATCTTTGCAGATAGGCAGCACTAGGGATATGATGAAGAAGGGCAGCCAACACACAATAAAGGCTCCCAAAATGATCCCCAGGGTCTTGGTGGCTTTGCGCTCCCTAGCGGCCATGAGTTTCTTCCTTTCCAGCAGGGCGTCGGAGACTCGCACTTTGACTTGGTTCACGTACACAGGAGACCCGGATTCGCTGGGCACGTCGGGAACCCGCGAGTTAATAGAGGTGACCGAGGACGTGGACCCGGGAGAGTCCGTTATCAGCTGGGCTCGGGTCAAGCGCTTGCCGGTCCTGTTGGGCGTCTGTTTCAAAATCCGGGAGCGGGCTTCCACGTAGATGCGGCCATAGAGGGCGATGAGGAGCAGGGTGGGAAAGTAGAAAGCACCCACCGTGGAGTAGACCGTGTAGAGGATGTGGTCGGTGTTCACCACGCAGTCCGACACCTCCTCTTCGGCCTTGGCCTGACGCCAGAAGAAGGGCGGCAGCGAGATAGAGATGGAGAAGACCCACACCAGCGCGATCATGACCGCCGCCCTCTTGGGAGTCCTTTTAGCTGAGTACTCCACAGCGTCCGTGATTGCCCAGTAGCGGTCCAGGGCGATGACACAGAGGTGCAGGATGGAGGCAGTGCAACAGGTGATGTCCGACGACAGCCAGAAGTCACAGACCACCTGGCCCAGTGTCCAGCGGCCGGTGACAGTGTACATGGTGCTGACGGGCATCACCAGGATGGACACGAGCAGGTCGGTGACCGCCAGAGAGGCGATCAGGTAGTTAGCCGGGGTGTGCAGCTTCCGGGTCCGGTACACTGTGGCAATCACAAAGGCATTGGAGAGCGTGGTGGCCAAGGTGATGAGCGCCAGTAGCATAACCAGCAGTACTTTCCAGGGTAGGGCGATGGAGTCCTGGTAAATATAGTCCTTGGTGCTGCAGTTTTGGGAGGGAGCAGAGGATAGGTTGGCTTGAGGAGCCCAGGTCTCCGAGCCCGCGGGCCGCGGTGGAGCGCACTGAGTACCCGGTTCCTCCATGGTTCTCCTCGCCCCAGCCCCAGAGCGCAGCTCTTTTGCATGGAGCGGACGAAGGAGAGGGCGGAAGGACCGTGGCGATCGCAGGTTTGTCCCCAGTTGATAGTTCCGTGAGTTCCTCAATTATTCCTCCGCCCAGGTTCACAGCTGAAACTAGAGGTCATGGGTGCGGCAGCCGAGGCAGGCGGGCGCGTCCCCTGCACTTCCAGAGCGCCTGGCAAAGACGCCGCGTCTGTGGTTGTTCCTCTCCATACCGGGTCTTAGCCCTGGGTTGCTAAGAACTAGCCCACCGAGCCCTGCCCCGCTTCAGCTCCCTGGAGGCGTCTAGTGCCGGAGGGTGAAGTACTGCTTGAGGAGAAGGCTTTGACCAAATGGGATCTGGCTTACCCCAGTTGCTTGAGGCTGAGCGTCTCCTAACCTGGACGCTCTTGGATCTGCAGACTTTGCCCACAGGAGTTTCCTAGGTGTGGAGACCAAAGCTTGCAGGCCAGCGAGAGGTCCCGATCTTGCATTCCCGCCCCTCGCCCCAAGCTGGGGCACTTTTTTGAGGCTGCAGCGGCCGCCAGAGCTGGGTGCGGTGAAGTCTAGGAGCAGCGCTGAGCCGCGCCTCGCGCCGGAGCTCTGCCCTCCCTCTCTTTTCACTCTCTGGCCACTCGGACGAGCGGCCCCGCGGAGACGGAGCCATAAAAGGGGGGACAATGGGGCTGGAGTTGCGGCTGCTCGGGCCGCGTGGCCACCACCGCCACCTCGGTCCCACGGGAACCACTCGGAGCCATGCCACTGGGTGCGCGGGTCTGGAGGACCTGGCGCGGCACACGGGGAAGGGGCAGGTGTCTGGGGAAGCTGGAGGGACGCGGCGTGCGCCAGCCCGGGAGGAGCGTGCGAGCTACGGAGCAGATGGGCTCCTTATATAGAGTCCAGGTCCGGTCCGCCAGAGCAGTGCAACTCGTGCGGCGCGGCGAGTGCTGACTCCGGCTCGCGATCACCTTCTCTTTTTCTCTCTCCCTCCCTCTTTTCCCCCCGCCCCGTTCCCTTCCTGGCCAAGGAAGCTCCCGCCGGGTCCTACCGCCCTATCTCCCCGCTTCCCACCCCGGGCCCCCCTCCCAGCCCTGACAACCTGGAGCCGCATTTCTGGCCAGGGGAGGAGAGCGTCCTGTTCTCGCCTCTGCGGACATCGGCGCTTGCTGCGCTGACCTCCAGTGAGACCCATGTCCTTAGCCACGATCCCAGGCTTAGTCCAGGAGTCTGGTCCTAGGCTCCCGCCTACCACTCCCACCCTAGAAGGCCAGTTTTAGGCGGAGAAGCCCTGGTCTCTGACCTCTCCGCTCTAAAATCGTATCCAGCCCTGAGGGCCACACCCAGATTAGGAGGCAGGCATCAGTAATATCTCTGTAGAGGACCCAATGTTTGCATTTTGTACTTTGAGCCTCTGGCTTCATGTCGTCCTCAACTCCTGATACAATAAAAACTATTTTTTCATCAAGTTTTAGCAATTTGTGTTTTTCACTCAACTGTGAGTCAACAGGGAAAAAGAAAAAGCTATCTGAGAAAATGTAGAAGTATCACAAACAGAAGCCAACTGTACGTGAAATTAAACCTTCTGCTCCACCCTCCTGTTCCAGCTGTTCAGTGCTTCAGTGCCTCTGGAAAACAGTTGCCAGTGAGCATGTTCCTTCCAACAGCCCACCTAGAAAGGAGGCCATCAGAATTCAAGAAAAAAGGGGGATACCGCGGCGGGGAGGACTGGAACCATCAACAGCACCGTCTTGTGTGTCTCCTTTGCCTTCAACTAGTATGTGGGGATGTCAGCCATAAGCTGCAGCATGCAATACCAGTACCAAGGTCTCATGACCAGGGACCGATCCCCTGTCCTCAGTTTCTCCTCTAACCTCAACAGAAACAAATGTAGCGTAGAAATGCAAATCAGAAAGTGTGAAGAAAAGCTCCAGGAAAGGACAAGGTATTTTCAGCTCGAAGGATTAAATGATCCCCACTACGAATTCCTAGAGCCTAGATCCATCTTTGGCACCTAGAGTGTATCTAATAAAAACTGCATTGTAATTGAACTCATCTGATTAAGCGCACATATATTTTAAAGAGAATCATTCTGTGTCAGAACTTAAGGTTATCTGATCTGATCCCTCCACCCAGTTTTAGAGGAAGAGTAATTAAGATTCTTTGAAAGAAGAGCTTTTTCTCCAACGCAATAAAGCAGAAACCCAAGTTCCCTTAATTCCCGGTTCTCTAAACCAGGCAGGCAGACAAAAAATAGAGTGCCTACTCTATGCTGAATATTTTTTGTAGGCTCCAGAGGTATGGAGGCCAGTGGGAGTAGACTCAGACCCTCTTTTCCAGCAGTTTACATTGTAGAAGAGACAGACAATAACTACATGAACAAGTAAATAATTAATACTTATACTTTTCTGTAGTGTAAGTGTTATGAAGAAACACACACACGTATCCATGCATTGAGAGTGAGGGTACTCCTTTAACTAAGGTAGCAGCTCTTCAAGGACGTCCTCTAGATGCGTTCTGGGCTGCAGCAGCCATCCTGAGGATAAAAGCACTGCCTTCTCTCTTTTTCTCCTCCAGTCCTAGCACCTAGCATTTTGCCACTAACCTTAAGTCTCATTTTCACCACATTTTAGGGGATCCTTCCCATCCTCCCACCCCATCCACCTAGATAAACAATTATTTTTGCAAACTGCAGCGCTCACTTAGAAACCATAGGAGAGGGAAGCAAAGCCGGCGAGTTTAAACCGCTAGGTGGGGGCCTTGGCCAGGATGGATCAAAAGTGTGCACGATTGCGGGTGTGTCCTGTGGGAGTGCGGGGTGCCAGGAAACAATTTTCCCGTTATCCTAGGAGAACTGGAAACGATTAGAGAGAACTGTTAAACGGATGGGAAGCGGGGGAAGGCCGATAGGAATGTAACCAGCTCCATGCGACCTTTCCTCTTTTAATTTCTGCTCAGGAGCATGGGAAGAGAAAAAAAAAACAAAACAAAACTTGTTCCCCACACGGTTTTTGGCTTTAGCGGTTTGGGGACCTGTGGCTTTCTCCAGCCATGCCTCCACTGCTTCGCAGAGTCCCAGACTCCCAGAGGAATCCGCCACTTGTGGGCAGAGTTTGATTTTACCCTCTTTGGTAAAGAGCTGCATAAACACACACCGCCATCATATTGACCGGATCTTGGCAGAGTTCAGTGAAGAACCCAATTTCCTTAACCTGACTTCCGCATTTCAAGTATTCCCTTTTCACTTTAAAACACATAAAACACAAGTGTTTGCACAGAGGCGCATGTGTGTGAAACACCCAAGAGAGAAAGAGACCCTCTAAAGTCGCCTGTGCCTGGGTCACTCCTTCGGAGTAGGGGCCGCTGGGTAAGGTCCAAGCGCCAGCTCTGCAGTCCCCAGCAGCGCTAGAAGGAACCTCCCGGCAAGTTTTGGGGGAAAATTCAGCAGACAGGGGAGGAGCAGGGCGGGAATCAGTAGCGGAGGGAAATGGTGGAGATGGATTAAGCGCAGCAAAACTTAGTTGAGTAGAAATAAGCTCCGGTTTGACTACCGGGCACTAAAACTGCGAATTAATGTGGTCCCCTTATCAATTCCACGCACGTGTACGTTCAGCAGAAGCTGAGTAAGTGGAGAATAAGTAAGTGGAGAATAACTCTGGAACTGAAATGAATTCTGTGAGCCGACACAAAGCCAGATCCTAGCGGTGAGCTGCTGCGGAGGAACCAAAGAAAAATGAATCCTCGAGGAGCCTAGTCCCATGCTAGAAAGATGTGGTCCTACTACTGCAGCAGCAAAATTCGAGGCGCAGGCTGGGAAGTTTAAAGCGCAGCGCTAACTAGACTGGACGCTGTCTAGAGAAACATACTCTGCCTACAGCAACCATAAGACACATCTCACAGAATTTATTGCAATTCAACTCTATGCAAGCTAGCAGTCAGCTAACCCTAGTCAGCCCTAGCCAGCTCTCTTGCCTGGGGCCTCTGAGTCTTGCTTTCAGCATCCCTAGAGTCTTCCATCCAGAGAGTAACTCTTAAAAGAGGTCCAGGCCCAGGAGCAAAGAAAGTCCTGATTTTATCTTTGCTTTGCTGAAATAAAAACGTTAGAACACTCATGCTTCTGTCACTTTTCTCCTTTGATACAGGAAAATACAACCCCACACTCAACATCCCACCGCTTGAGAAATCTGGTGTGGAGGTCTGCCATGTTGCTTCTTTCAAATTCTGCTTCCTCCATCTATGACCAGCCATATCCACCTCTGAAACGGGCAGCAGGAGACCACCAGCTCATGTGTGCACCATCCTAATGTGTGCTGGTGGCCCATTTCTAGGTTTATCTTATACTTCCTCCAGTAACTAGTCCTTAAAGAATTGACTGGTGGCAATGAAAGTATCAGGTCCACCCAATGCCTTGGTTCTTACCATCCTTTGTGTCTTCCTTGATGAAACTATGAAAATGTTCAGATAAATGACCATTTATACACATAGATATACATGTAATTTTTGTGGACAAATTCTGAGGATTTCCAAACCATATGAGGCCCAGATCCCTTCCCATATTCATTGGCCCTCACATTAGGCCTTTCACCTGATATTTGTGTCATGGTATTTATATTGTCTGTTTTATTAGAAATTTTGAGGTCTTACCAAATAATGAAGGCAGGTGCTTTATTCCCTAAATGTTAGATTGGTGTAACCTAATCCTTAAGAATTGGTTAGTTCTGCTATGTGTCTATATATGGATACAAACATTATGTAAGTCATATTTCTATTTAATGAAGAATGCAAACAAAACTTAGAGCAAATATATACAACTTAGACATTTTTTAATACCTATCTCCATATGAATAAACACTTTGCTACTTTGAACAGATACTTTCAACAAGTAATTTACTACTGGTTCAAAGATAGCCCGGTTCCAACTAGAAAAGCCAGCTCCCAATTAAGTTCTAATCACATATTTCCTGGCTGAAGACATAGGTCTTAAAAAAAAAAAAAAATTCTTTCTTACAGCTACTATGAAGTAGTGTAAGTAGAGGTTACATAGAGTATGGTGTGCTGAATTATTTTTTTCTTAGAGTGAGATTTGGCACTGAGAAATATCTGAATGAAAAAACAATGCCAATAAATCCACCAAACTTAGAAACAACTTGCTTTTTTAAGTTGGCAGTGTAATTAAGCAGTTCTGTTCAAAATGAAGTCTCTCTTGAAAAACCAAACCAAAGAATTTGATGGTGAAGTTGTCTTTCAGTCTAAGTGATGAAGCAATAGAAATGTGAAGTCTTTCTTTTCAAAGAAATAAAGAACAGGCAAAACTCTTACTTTGCCAAAGAAAAGCAAAATTCTTATTTTCAAACAGGAAAAATGACATCACTCTCTGGTGCTTTATTGCTTCTTTAGCTGTCATTCATGAATAAGAATCATTATCCTTTACTGAGCGCAGTGTACTAAGCCATATGCTATGTATTCCACATACATTCTTACATTTATATCTTATATAACACTAGTTGTCATTATCATTCTCATTTTCTGGATAAAGAAGTTGAGGCTGGCCGGGCGCGGTGGCTCAAGCCTGGAATCCCAGCATTTTGGGAGGCTGAGACGGGCAGATCACAAGGTCAGGAGATCGAGACCATCCTGGCTAAACCCCCAGGACTGGTGAAACCCCGTCTCTCCTAAAAAAAAATACAAAAAAAGCTAGCCGGGCGCGGTCGCGGGCGCCTGTAGTCCCAGCCACTCGGGAGGCTGAGGCAGGAGAATGGCGTGAACCCGGGAGGCGGAGCTTGCAGTGAGC